>NC_137789.1:95600109-95890109 GCF_963383645.1 Muscardinus avellanarius | reverse complement strand
GATTGCTGGGAAGGTAGGAGGGGCTCGGGGCAGGAGTAATTCTAGGACCCCAGTGGCTAGCCTGTGAGGAGGAAGCAATGTCTCCAAGAAGGAAGTAGGGGTTTTACCAGGCAAACATGCATCATGGTTCAAAGAAACGGCTACAAGTAGCCCTTCAGCAGCTAAACAAATACCTCGGAACAAGCTAGCCACCCCAACCCTGATCTGACTTGTCTTGCCCTGGCGGGCAGTCTTGCACCACCTCCGGCGGCTCTTCAAAGCAGAGGTTGGCAGAATTGACTGAAATGCTTCATAAGGTTGTGGGAGCTCAGTCCCATTCTGGGCCCAGTTAATTAAAATCTCAGAAGTCTCTCATCTTAGAGAGGTCCTCAGGTGATCCAGATGTTTGGCCAGTTTTGGAAATGACCAATCCAAAAAATATAGTCCCCACAGTGGCTTCTGCCTGCCTCACACCCTGACAGGGCAGCAGAGCACAGGATGCCAGCCTTTCTCCATCCCTCGTAGGTCCCTCATGGGGCAAAGGGGGGTCTACTTCACTTTATAGTGTCAGATCCTGAATGATGTCTCTCAACCACCCACGGCTACAGTAGTACAAACCAAATGCAGACCCAAATCCTTCCCTACACGTTCCTGGGGACCCTCTGTGAGTTTAGGGAGTGGGGATAGAGCTGGAGCAGTTCTGAGGAGTGTGGGAGGTGCTGAGGCCATGGAACCAGAGTGTGGGGCCTCATGTCCCTGGACTCAGGTTGTTTGCACACATTTCTGTGCACAAGTGCATGTGTGTTGTATGGAAGCCAACAGGCCTGGTGCTTAGAATTTTCTACAGCCTGCTGCTGGGTCTCAATCCTGCCCTCCCCAGCTCATATCCAGGCCTCTCTCTGCACCTCCCTCTCTGAAGAGCATTGCATCTGCGTGGTTCCAGAGGCTCAGGGTTAGGAATGTGTGTACTTGATCATGCACAAAAGGTCCACAAGTGGCCCCGAGTTGTGTTGCACAACTCCGAGGGCTTGCCAGAGATTGGACAGTAGCATAATCTTCTAGCAGGTCTTAGATCTGTCACTCAGCTAAGTCATTATCTGACCACTGAATCTAAGGTGACTCCAGTCCCAGTTCCAGCACACCTATTTTATCTTCTTCATAGTATAGATATTTGATATCATGACCATTCACTTGTTTAAGTTATGTCAGTGTAGCAAAGTCATTAAGAGTAAGGACTTAGCCAGGCATGGTGGCGCACACCTGTAATCCCAGTACTTGGGAGGCTGAGACAGGAGGATGGCAGGTTTGAAGACAGCCTTGGCAACATAGGGAGACCTTCAGCAAACTACTGAGACCTGTTTCAAGAACAACAACAAAAAAAGGGCTTGGGGTATAGCTCGGAGGTACATGGGTTCAATCTCCAGTACCACAAAAAAGAAAAAAGAAAAAACAGTGAGGACTCTGGAGCCAGATTGCCTGAATTCCAATCTGGCTCCACCACTTTGTAGCTGTGTGACCTTGGGCAAGTCACATATACTCTCTGGGTTTTAGTTCCTTTCTTAGTAAAACTGGATTATTGATAGTGCCACCTTAAAAGACTGTTATGAGGGGATGAACTGATACAAATAATGCAACCTGGATATCTCCGATGGGCAGTAAATGTCATACAAGGCTTTGTCCCTGCTGCCATGATTATTACAAGACTAAGCCATTCACCTCTGTAGTCTCAGTGTCTGGAAAAGGGCAGAAACCACATCCACACTCAATAACTGTTGACTCCACAGTGTGTGATCGGACTCTTGTGTGACCCAGAGTTTAACTCAGCTCCAAGCTGGATCCAAGGGCAGCAGAAGGCATTTTGAAAGATGGCAAGGACACAGCCTCCTTCCCTAGGGCTGGGTCCCTGCGGGTCTGCGGTGGCTCCTCAGTGGGTGCCGTGGTCCCGTGCTGCCCTCTGCTGGGGTTCCATGGCACCTGCCTGCGACTTGGATGTTTCTTTTTTCCGTTTTACTCCCTTGATCATGCCCCCACCTGCAGGCTAGGTCCCTCTGAGTGACCACGGGCCTCTACCATGCTGGATCCCAACAGCCCTTGTGGTCCAGGAAGTCAACGTTACTGGTGGGACTTCCCTGCTTCTTGTCCACTTGCCTGTCTCTTTTCCAGACCTAGGATGTGAGCTCTTCAGGGCAGGACCCATAGACCCCCTCCACCTCTTCACTCTCTGTCCAGGTGCACTTAAGAATCCCCTCAAGACAGGATTTCACTGCTGCTCCTGCCTGGGCCCTGTGGACCAGGAATGGTGGACTTCCCCACTGTTGCTCTGAGGACTTCTAGGTATCTCTCTGAAGTACAGTCACATTTTTTTTTTCTCAGCCTCATCGGGGGGGAAAAAATCCAGACCTTTTTTTTTTTTGAATTTTTTTTCTATGAATACTGCAAGTGTTTACCTGTGGTTTTAGTGATAATCCCCATAATCCTCTCAAAAATGCAGAAGGGCTTGGGCTAGGCATCCATAGCTCAGGACACTTTAGGAACTCTGCCTGGGACCTTTTGGACCACCAGCAGAGGGTGCTGTGGACAGAGGCCTGGTGGGCATCTCCTATAGCTCCCCAAAGGAGATGACACTGTTGTTTCACCAGCTGTGATTCTGATGCAGCGCTCTCCTTGTTTTCTTGTTCTGCATCCTCCTGGGAGCCCAGGTGGTGGAAACACCAGGATTCTTGCAGATAATCCTAGGGTCACTGGTGAAGCTTGGGAGCCCTGTGGTCTTGCAGGGCAGTGCTCTTCTAAGCCAAGGATGGCAAACAGGGCAATAATGACATCTGTCCTGGCCTCCCTTATCATGGTTATTGGAATGATGACTTTGGTAGGATGCTGTGTGATCCTTTCATATGAAGATTAGTCCAGACATTTATGGAGACACCCATTACTAAATAGCCTCCACCTCATACCATAATAACTTTTTTCTATTTGCAAACCCAGATCATAAAAGTCAGCTCCTGTTAACAGAATTTGAAGAATAGAAGTATATAATAAAAGATAGAGAAATTACAAGAAAGGAAAAAAATATTTTCCATTGAAATTACAAGATCACATAGTTCTCCATTTTGTAAATGTAGCCTAGATATCCATCTTGTAACCTTTATACATGAGTCCCTTTGTTCCATTCCCGGATTTACTGGTTTCAAAAGCTAAACTCTAGCCAGTGGGGAGCAGCATAGTGGCCTTAGCATTAGGGAGTAAAAGGCTGAGCAGACTGCTGGCCCAGTGTGTAGGCATCCTCTGCACAGAAGCAAATTGCCTTGCCAAGTTAAAACAAATAAACCAACCAAACAAACTATAAACATTTTATAGGAAGAACACTAACTTTCGAGGTTCTTTGGCAGTTTCACTCCCTCTCATTCTATTTTTGTTTTCTTAAACTTTCTAGCTGGGGACCAAGCATTACAGGGCTGCTTAAAAACCATCACTGAAGCCGGGCGTGGTGGCGCACGCTTGTAATCCCAGCATTTGGCAGGCTGAGACTGGAGGATCGCGGTTCACAGACAGCCTCAGCTACTTAGTGAGGTCCTCTGTAACTCAGTGAGACCCAGTTTCAAAATGAAGAATAAAAAATAAGGCAGGAAGTGTAGCTCGGAGGTCGAATGCCCCTGGGTTCCATCCCCAGACCTGCAAAACAAAACAAAACAAAACAACCCCCAAAAAACAAAACAAAACAAAAAAAAACATTACTAAAGCCAGGCATGGTGGTACAGGCTTGTAATCCCCACATTTGGGAGGCTGAAACAGGAGGATTGCGGTTCTAAAATAGCCTCAGCTACTTAGTGAGGCCCTTTGCAACTCAGTGAGACACTGTTTTAAAATAAAAAAAAAATAAGGTTGGGGGGGTGTAGCTTGGAGGTAGAATGCCCCTGGGTCCCATTCCCAATACAGAAAAAAACAAAAACAAACAAACAAACAAACAAACAAACAAACCACTACCAAGCCGGGTGCAGTGGTGCATGCCTCTAATCCCAATACTTGGGAGGCTGAGACAAAAGCCCCACAGTTTTAAAGCCAGCCTCAGCAAATTTGTGAGTTTCAAAATAAAAAATAAAATAACATAGCTTAGAAGTAGAATGCCCTAGGTTCGATTCCTCACACAGAGGGGGGAAAAAACCCTGCCACTTTCTTCTCCTTCCTGAGCTGACCCATCCCTCTGGTCACAGAATGTATTTATTTGTCCTGAGGTAGCAATTTGACCTTTCAGCCCTGGCCTAAGCCAGCCACTTATACCTAAAATAAAATATTAAGGGAATTTAAAAATAAACACACAGAAGGGCTGGCAGTGAGGTCACTGTGCTCTTACCACGATCAAAGGGCCTGGTAACATCCTACAAACACTTTATCAGCCCTACAAATTTGACTTGTAAGTAGGAGCTAAGGATCTCCTTATTCACTCCACTCATTCTACTAAACAAACATGGAAGGGACCATTTGGCTCAGTCAGGGCCCTTGTAAGTTCCTCTCTGGCAAAAAGGTGGTTCAGCCAGGCACTGAGGGAGCCTACAGACTCTGAGCTAAGCAGAGCTCAAATACAGGAATATTTGAAGTGTATCCAGTAAGGACCCCCCAAGACTCGCTGTAAGTACAGGATCCAGCCAACCCCCAGCAACAGTCGTCTTCCAAGGGCTTGCTCCAGGTTCTAAACGCTTGATTGTGCAACCACTGTAAAGCTACCAGTTCTTCCGCCCTCACCATGGCCACAGAAGAGAGGGCATCACAGAAATGCTCCTTATCTGACCACCCAGAAATGACATGTGTCCACAGGTTCATACCTATATGCCTATCTTCACAAGGCCTTGTTTTTTTGTGCTCAAAGAAACAAAACAAAATAAAAAAGCAACCCCAGTACATTCTACCCTAAGATTCCTGCCGTTAGCCGTACAGAGGCCCTGTAGTGACCAGGCAACTAGAGTGGGCAGCAAAAAAGAGCATCTTGGCTCCTGAATTGCTTGATGATTTCACAGAAGGCTTTCCTCCATGTCCCTGGTTCAGAGCTCTTAGAATCCATCTATTCAGCCGGGCATGGTGGCGCACGCTTGTAATCCCAGCATTCGGGAGGCTGAGACTGGAGGATCATGGTTCACGGACAGCTCAGCCACTTGGTGAGGCTCTCTGCAACTTAGTGAGACCCTGTTTCAAAATAAAGAAAAAAAAATAGGACAGGGGGTATAACTTGGAGGTTGAATGCCCCTGGGTTCCATCCCCAGACCCACACACAAAAAAAAAGAATCCATCCATTCATTCTAAATCTATTTCTTGAGCCCACCTACTCTGCACTGCAGCTCACTGCTCTGTGAAGTTAGGGAAGTGCAGGACTGCTGCATCTATGGGAGCCCTACTAGCCTTTTCTACCTTTGTATCCAGTCCCTGGATACATATTTGACAGCTGAATTAACACTTTGTTTGCCCTAATAGATGCCTAGTTTCTTCACTCTAGAATATAGAATGTAGGTAACTTAAAAAGGTCAAGTGCATCATCTGAAGATGAGAGGTTGAGAATGCCTGAACTTGAAAAGCTCAGGTGCATGAGCTCTGTGCATGTACGCCACTATCACTGCAAACTCCATTCAGATGTGAGACTACAATGCACCAATAAAAGTAAAAAAGGAAGAAAAGTGTGTGCAAATGCCCAACAGTCAGGTAAACAAGCACACCAAGCAGGCAGTTTGCTCAGGGTTTTGTCCTTGATGTGATCCTCCCTCTTGCCCTGACTGGCCAGGGCATGGGTTCACAATTCTGCATGGCTGGCTATTTTCTAAGACAGACAGGAATTCCGAAACAAAGTTTGGCAACAAAGTTAAAAGTATAATTTTGCAGTGATTGGCTTATTTCTAGGACAGGAGTTAGATTCTGGAAGAGTCCAGTCAACCCAAGGTTATATGAGTTAAAATGGTTACTGTCTGACCACGTTTGATGTGTCCATCAAACCATGGAAAAGATTTTATAATCCTTACTCATGAATGGATGGTTCTGAATGAGCTAAAGAAGGACTTGGGGAGCAGAGCAGAGTAATGTCGGCTCCCAGCTTCTGCTTCTCTCCTTCTGCCTCTACCTCTTGTCCTCCTTTACATTCTGACTTCCTCTGCTTCCTGGTCTTTCAAATGCCCAATAGAGCATCATGCATCAGAAACAGGTCCAGAAGGATGAGAAACTTGCCATCTGTGTACACTCCTGTAGAAATGAGTCCACTTGTCTTATGTGCTCCTCTGGTCCATGCAGCGAGGACTTGCGAGGTGGGACCACATGACACAGCCTGGCCACTGAGACCCATTCAAGGTCGTGGTGGTCCTGGTATACCCTCTCAGTGATCACTACCCACCTCAACACTTAATCCAAGCATAAATTGCTGAGGGTTTTGCTAAGTTGTTGAAGCTGGTCTTGAACCTGTGATCCTCTTGTCTCAGTCTCCTAAGTACTGAGATTATAGTACTTAGGAGGCTGAGACTGCCTCTGGCCCAAGTCTATTTCTTGACAAGGAAAACTGAAAATGCTGTTAAAGTTTTTAAAATAAGCCAAGTGTGGTGGTGCATGCTTGTAATCCCAGTACTTGGGAGGCTGAGACAGGAGGATCGCAGGTTTTCAGGGGCCAGGCTCAGCTACTTAGTGAAGCCCTCAGCAACTTAGTGAGAACTTGTTTCCAAATTATAAGAACCAAAGTAACCCCATTTTGTTTCTGTCAACCATTCTACACTGTTTCACTTACCGCCCCCTCCCTTTTTTTCCCACTGCACAAAGTAAATTATGCTGGGACTTTAAGCTCTTGCCAAATAAGATTTAGATAACTGCCCATTCTGCTTCTGTAAGATGGCTTGCTTGCTCTGGCTCATCTCAAGACCACCTACATGTGGTTTTTTTTTCTTTTTCTTGTCTCTGTTTCTTCTCTTTCTTCCTCTCCTTTATAAACCCCTTTCCCTGGCAGACGGTGCACCCCTCTAGTCAGATTTCTAGACTGAGGGTACCACCGCGGGCCAGCTAATAAAGGCTTCAATTGGCACATTCCTTTGGAATCTCGAGTCGCTCATTTCTCGCTAAACCTGCGTACAACCTTTGGAGGCCTCAGCTAGATTTTTGAAAGAACTTCAGAATTCTCAGCGGGAACCAAATTTTGCCTCTGCTCGTGGTGCTTTGGACTGGCCGAGGGGGTAGAGGGGAGCTCCTGAGATGACATTCCTCAGCCTCACTCTCTGACACCACCCAAATCCACAATCGGACGCCCTCTGGTGAAGCCGCTTAGATTTCTGGTAGGTCGCGACCATTTGGGAGTCTAGACAGGCTGGACGCAGCCGCTCACCCCAACTCCAGGGACGGGACAAGACGTCATCCTGGCCCCTGTTAGGTTTTGGGTCAGCAAAGAATGTAGAGGGGAGCTCCTGAGAAGACTTCCTCAGCCTCACTCTCTAACGTCATTTTGGCCAAATACCTGTTGTCTCTTAGTCTTTGTCTTTGTCTTGATATTGTGGCTTGTCTTTGTTTTGCTTTGTGCATGTGGGCTGGCTGAGGGGGTAGAGGGGAACTCCTGAAAACACATTCCTCAGCCTCGCTCTCCAATGCCACCCAGATCCACTTGTTCTGGCCGCATGTCAGGTTTTGTAATAATCTGGGTTAAAGCTGTGTAACCTCTTAGTCTTTCCTTTGTTCAGAAAGCCCAGCGAGATGACCCCACTCAGATCTTGGATGATTATTTAGAGGAGGAGAGCTGAAATAACTCCCTTTTGGGGGCGGCTGCTGGGAGGTTTCTTCTAGCTCTGAAGCAGAAGAGCATTGGGCATCCTGCCTCCCTCACCAGTCCAGAAGGTCTGGTACCCTCCAGAGGGATTTATCTGGTGAGTCGACTAGTCTGGGGAGACTTGTCCTGTAGTATGTCAGAGTATCTGTCATGTTGTCCGGTACGCATATGTTTAATTTTTACACACTCCCACCCCAGGGTTGGATGGGGAAATGAACGGAAAGATTCTGACAGACAAGCACACACAGGGGCTGGTCACCCTAGTGCTTTGAGGATTGTCTGGGCTTCGGAGGCTGAATGCTAACTTGGCTTGTGTAAGAGCAACTCCTCCTGGCCAACTCCATTTCCCTTAAAGGAAGTGCTTAAAAGCACTGGCTAAATAGCACATATTTGGACCAGGCACATTTTAGTGGCTAATCTGTAGACTCCTTAAGCCTTTTGTTATAAATATAAGCTCTAAATTATTTTTGGTCTCATTTTCTAGGTATTGTCAGTTGACCTCATGGTTATTAGGGGGGCACTTATGAACAGTGTCACCTACTTAAAAAAACGTGCTTAACATGTACTTTGTTTTAATCTCTTATTAACATTTAATTTTGCTTTAGCTGGGAAATGTCCTTAAAGTTACAAAAATAAGCTTTACAAATTAGATGAAATTGTTCACGCCTCTTAGATTATTTTCTTGCATGTTCTTACATGTATGAAGTTATAAATTCAAATTACTAAAAAATGAGGGCTTTTGTAACACTCTAAGATGGTGACGTGGGTTCTTGTTCTTAGCTAGTTATCTCCCTTTTCCCATCCTGCTTAGCAAATAGTTTTTCTTTTCCCAAATACAGCTGCAAGTCTGCCAATTATTTTTTGCCTCTTGTATTGGGTTAATAATAAAGACATGTAACTTGCTTGGCAAGGCCAGGAGTTACATGGCACATTCCTGCTTTGAAGTTTGGGGCATGCACGGTCCACCTGTGTCCTTGGTTAGTTTTTAACCTTTTTCTATCTCTATCTGCTAAAAGTTGCTTATTGTGTCGAAAGCTTGACTTATAATGATAAAAAAAATACAGGGTATAGTCCTTTCAAGTATGGAGGCTTTGGGCTATAACTCTTTAGTATAATTGGTAATTAATATTTGGTTAATACAGCTTGCTTTTTATCTTTTAACTTTAGCCTAAACTATTGTAAAAATCTACATAATACTGTTTCTAAGTGCAAGTGCTTGTGTTTTAACATTTGGTGTTCAGCTGGGCTAACAGACAACTTTTAGCTGACCAAGGTCAATATTGACTGCAGCTCTTGGCTGACAGCTTAGAGGCAGAAAAGGGATTTTGTTGTTTTGCCTATGTATAAAAACTTATTCTTTTTACATCTTAGTTCATGTGGCTTAAGTTTTTAAAAGGTTTAAGTTTGTTGGTAAAATCAAAACAGAAAAATGTCACTAAAATTAACATATTTTGTTACCCTCGGGCTAAGGCAATTACTATTTTATTGTCTTCCTGTAGATGTTTAAATTGTAATGTTCATTTTGAGGATGTATTTTGTTAAAATGATGCTTTAAGCTACTGACTGGCTATTAAAATGACTAAATTAGCCGGGTGTGGTGGCGCACGCTTGTAATCCCAGCACTTGGGAGGCTGAGACAGGAGTATCGCACAGGTTTGAAGCCAGCCTCAGCTACTTAGTGAGGCTCTCAGCAACTTAGTGAGACCCTGTTTTCAAATAAAGTATAAAAAAGGTCTGAGAGTATAGCCCGAAAGTAGAAGAGCCCTGGGTTCCACCCCCAGTACCACAAAAAAAGAATAAATTAGGTAAATTTTAAAAAGCAAATTGCATCTAAAATATATACCTATGAACATAGATGTATCTATATCTAAAAACTAAATGTGTTCTGTATTTAGATTTATCTAAATATGTCAAAAGAGTTTATTAGTTAAATATGTATGGGTTTTATATTTGTATGCAAGCTGACCAATAAGATTTTTTTTTTCATTTTGATTCAACAATTCAGCATTAAGACCTGGCTTACATCTGTTTGTCCTGACTAAGTAAATGTCTTATTATTGTATAAAAAAAATCATCTGTCAGGAAACAACTTTTTTATTATTACTGCTATTCTCTAAAATTATAAAAATCTATAGCTATATGATTTTGGTCAGTACTATTAGCTTGCTATAGTTATAGTTACCAGTGTAGTCCATTGTAAAAATGAGTCAATGGACTACCACATCTAGGCCAGTGGAAAAAAATGGGTCAATTTTCAAAAAACCCTGATGGATATATCAATGGATTTCAAAGCCTGACTATTATGTTTGGTCTAGCAAAAATGAAATGCATATCCTGTGTGTCTCTGGGACTTAGACTCCCATTAATCAGCTCTTAAGTTTGGCTTTTGGGGTTTCTCAACAACAGGGATGAGGTAGACAAAATTAAGCACCAGAGGAGACAAATGCAGACACAGAGATAAGCCCATTTAATAGCCCTGGCATTGGGGAATAAGTCCCTGCCCTTTCAGAGATACCAAAGGCTTCTTCTAGAGAAAGGGAAAGGAGCTAGAGGCCTGGCACCTGCCATTACTGCAAAGCACCTGGGCATTGTGTCAAGGACTGCCCTGAATAGAGTTCATTTGCATCTGGGCTGTGTCACCTCTGCAAAGAGGAAACATTGGAAAGCATGTTGTCCTCACCTCTGAAGGGAAGTGAGGTTGTCTGCTCCCATCATGGCTGCCCTCAAAGACTGAAGATGCCCATGGCTTGACAAGGCCCCTCTGATCAGCCCTCTAACCCGCTGGATATTACAATAAAGAGGCTTGGGTGACTCTTGAGGTGACAAACAAAGTATTGATTTTTTTAGATACAGGCTTAGTTCTCTGCTCACATTGTCTCTCCTAGAGTTCTTTTCTAAAGAGACCTATGTTGTAACTGGGTTTGACAGCCCCCCATGGCCAAATAAATTTATAAGGTCTTAAACCTGTAAAAAGGTAATTTAGTCCATTCTTGTATGCTAGCAGGCCTGATCCTTATGATCAGCCTCTTACTCAAACCCTGATGTAAAATGGCTTGCTGATAAGAGCAGCTTCATGAGAAAGTAAACTCAGAAATCAGGCTATGCAGTAGTGAACCTTCAGGAGATAATAATAATAATAATAATAATAATAATAATAAAAAGAGAGACTACCTCCTTTAAAGACTCTGAGGGCCTGGTTAACTTACTACCCATTAACTTATGTGGCAAAAGTACAACCAAGTGATTGGTTTTACTAAAAACTTAAATGGGATTCTCCCCTGGATCAGCTTCTCCCAAAGTAGGAGAGTTCTTTCCAAGTTCCTAGCATTTCTGTAGCTTCTTAACTAGAGGGACACAATTCCTGGATACATATTTCTAAAATTAAACCTGTCCCTTTTGGAAACTTGGCAAAAATAAGGTCCTAAATTCAGGAATAAGCCTTCAGATGCAGACAAGCCCTGTAAACATTACTCCTAATGGGCCTTTAAAGATTTAAAAGTATTATTAGGAAAGAAAACTGAGAACACTGGATCAGGATAAGTTTATATTTGTGCACTAGTATCCACTTCCAGTTCATCCGAATTACCTTGGTGAAAGTGATTGGTTAACCTCTTGGTGGGGTAAAAATTTAATTTTCTTGGCCAGTATGCTTCACATTACTATACTCTTATGTTGTTTAATTAACTGTTGTCTAAAACTAAAAATAGAAACTTTATGTTTGTGCAAAGTGTGGGAAAGCCTTCAAATCTGACTGTACATCAAAATTATCCACTCCTTAGAAAAAAATTCTTTTTTTTTTTTTGTAGTACTGGGGTTCCTGGAAGCCCTTCTGCCTCTGGGCTACACTCCCAGACCTATTTTATACTTTTTTTTATTTTTGGAAACAGGGTCTCCTAAGCCAGCGCGGCTGGCTTTGAACCTGCGCGATCCTCCTGTCTCCGCCTCCTGAGCGCGAGGATTACAAGCGTGCGCCACCACGCCTGGCGCAGAAAAAAAATCCTTTAAGTGCAGTGAGTGTGAGAAGGCCTTCAGTTACAGCTCACAGCTTGCTTGGTACCAGAAGGTCCACATCACAGAGAAGAACTAGGAGTGCAACAAGTGTGGGAAGAGGTTCACGTGCGGCTCCAACCTCATCATCCACCACACAAAGTAACTTGTGCTGGGACATTAAGCTCTTGACAAGTAAGATTTCGATAACTGCCAGTTTGACTTCTGTAAGATGGCTTGCTTGCTCTGGCTCATCTCAAGACCACCTGCCTATTTTTTTCCTGTTTTTTTTTCTCTCTTCTTCCTTCCCTTTTTAAGCCCCTCTCTCTGGCAGATGGCGCACCCCTCTACTCATATTTCTAGACTGAGACTACCGCCGCTGGCCAGCTAATAAAGGCTTCAATTGGCACTTTCCCTTGGACTCTTGAGCCTCATTTCTCACCAAACCTGCATACTACAAAATAAGGAATAAAAAATAGGGCTAGGGGTGTAGCTCAGAGGTAGAAAGCCACTGGGTTCAATCCTCAGGACCACAATAAATAAATAAATAAATAAATAAATAAATAAATAAATAAATTGCTTTTTGAGTTACTTTTAATTTCATGGAGTTTTTATTTGGGGCTCCTGTAAAGTCTAAACACTTCTCTTTGGCTTAAACTAGATCTAGTGGTTTCTTCTTACTTGCAATAAAAAGAGCCTTTCGAAGCTCCTGCCACAAATGTGCCCAATCATTTGCTCATTATTGTATAACTGACTTGTATTTCAGAAGGGGCCAGGAATTTTACCTCTTGTAGGAATGAATCCTACAAAAACCAAGAAGGGACGAGAGAATTTTTTTCAGTAGCAGGAGAAAGATCTTAGCAGAAAACTTGGGCTGTGTATTGTCTATACCTTTTGATTTTGGACACGCTATCCTATATATGAGGTGTGGTTATAGGACTTCTGGGAGAGAGATGGGGTTTGGGGACACCATACAGAAAGGTCAAAGGAGACAGGACTGTTTTCCTGTGTGGGAAGAGGTATTTATTAGTCCCTTTTGTAGACTGTGGTTCATTCAGGTGCCATTTCTTGAACACAGGTGTCACTTAAATGTTTCCAAAATGTGTCAACAAAAATCCACTAAGCTGGGCCTGGTGACACATGCTTATAATCCCAGCATTCGAAGGCTGAGACAGAAGGATCGTGGTTCGCAGACAGCCTCAGCTACTTAGTGAGGCCCTCCACAACTTAGTAAGACCCTGTTTCAAAATAAAGAATAAAAAAATAAGGCGGGGGTGTAGCTCGGAGATCGAATGCCCCTGGGTTCCATCCCCAGACCCGCAAAAAAAAAAAAAAAAAAAAAATTACTAAATACGTGGGAGTATTTTACCCATATATTTAGAGACCAAAAATACAAGCTCTGGGGTCAGAAAGACCTTGCTATTGACCTAGTCCAACCCCTCTGTTTCCTGAATAAGCCTCTCTGCTCTCCGTGCCTTGGTTTCCATATATGGAAAACAAAGATCATTTAACTAGATTATCTTTGAGGCAGAGCGGGGAAAGAAGATTTCTGGAGCTGCCAGGCAGGAGAAGGGTTGGGATGGCTGAACATAGCCAGACAGCTTCTACTCCAAAGTTCCCTGAGATTTCAGATGGTATAGGATCCTGAAGCTGGCACCCTTCCCATGAGCCACAGCACAGCCCAATTGCCAGGGCTGGCGAGAGTCGGTGGGCAGCATGGGGGTGAGGAGTCTTGGGTGCAGCGCCATGCGGGCTGGTGCGGAGGCAGACATTCTGGGCCAGGTTACCATGATGGCTGTGTAGATTCCAAGATTTAGTCTTTGAAGCCAGAGTAGCTGCAGGAGGGGCCTCCAGCCATGCGGCTCCAGCCTGCAATGGCTACAGGAGGTGGGGTTTGGGGAAAGGGCCTGGACAGGGGTATACGTGTGGGTGCCATAAGCCTTTAGACAGAATTTGAAGACAAGGACCAAGAGTGCTGGCTCTGGAGTGAGAGTAAGAAGAGAAGAGAAGGGAGAGCTGAGGCTCAGGGATGCCACCATTAAGTGGCCCAGGAGAGCAATGGGGATGAGAAAAGAAGCAGGCAGAAGCTAGATTTGGGGCACATGCTGTGATCCCAGTACTTAAGAGGCTGAGACAGGAGGATCACAGGCTCAAGGGACAGCCTCGGCAACACAGCAAGACGCTCAGAGCCTATCAAGGCCCTGTTTCGAAACGCAATATAAAATCAGTCTGAGCCAGGGGTGGCCATGAACACTTGTCATCTCAGTACCTGGGAGGCCGAGGCAGGAGGATCACGTGCTCACAGCCAGCCTCAGCTACTTAGGCCCTCTGCAACTTACTGAGACCCTGTTTCAAAATAAGAATTAAAAATAGGGCTGGGGGTGTAGCTCAGAGGTGGAATGCCCCTGGGTTCTATTCCTAGTAATGCAAGAAATAAAAATAAAATTGGTCTGAGGTTGTAGCTCAGAGGTAGAATGCCCCCGGGCTCAATCCCTAGAACCACGAAAAAGGGGGCAGGGAGAATGAGGAGCATCCTGAAGGATAAGGAGAAGGGGAATGGCAAGCCAGCGAGTACCCTAGAAGCCCAGAGGAAGAAGATTTGGAAGAGGAGGGAGGGTCTCACTGGATCCCATGCAGCTGACAGTTTAGGAAGGAAGAAGTCAGGGATGCAGCCATTGGCTTTTGCACCAGGGAGGTCATTGCAGACCGATTTCTACCCTTGCCACTGGGAAAGCAGGATGGCCCCTTCTGGGCTGGCAGAGGTGGTCAGCGTTTTATTTGGAGGTTAGCAGCACACAGGCCTGGGCCATGAGTTACTGTGGCTTCCGGGCCAAGCACCTCCTCCTGCCCCCAGGTGACTCAGAACTCGCATACCACCAGGCGCTGCTCTCCACAAGCCTTGTCATTCCACTTGCCGTTGGTGAAGATCTCCACACAGTCCTCTCTTCCACCACTGTCGTTGGGCTCCCCCGGGGCCCAGTTGGAATAGACCAGGGGATCCCCGTTGGGGTAGACAAATGTGCCCTCTGTCTTGATGTCTGTCATGCTCAGAAAAGCAGGCTTGTTCTGGTCTGTGACCAGCTGCTGCAAGGCATCGTTCTCCTCTTCAGAGCGTGGAGAAGGCAGCTGTCCACCTGCCTGGGCACACACCTCCTGTGCACCCTCGAAAGGTTTCTCAAAGCCTGCTGTCTTGAAGATCTTCTCCCCAACAGTTCGGACATTGGGGAAAAAATTAACTGGAAGAAAAGGGGCGTCAGGTTGAGGTTCTGAGCCTCCTGGACCTTCCTATGTAGGGCACCAGGGTACAGTGGGGGTGTAAGCGAGACACTCAGATCCAGAACAGCCCCAACACCATGATGCATCCCATGGCTGGTATCATGGGGACCATTCATGGATGAGAGCATTGGAGCTCAGAGAACTGAGAGGCCCAAGGCATGCAGTCGCACTTGTGTGTTTGCGATGAAACTTCATGTGGTCTGATACCAAAGCTCAAAACTGCTCGGTTTCTGCCCATGTTGTACACCAGGATTGGTTTTTCAATTGCTATGTAGAATGAAACAACTTTTCCCAAGCATATGATAACTGTAGTGTGAACCCATTTCTGAGAGCACAGAAAACACAGCAAGCCCACCTTCGCCTCTGTTGTAATTAAAATAGGTTGTCTGTATTGTGTGATGGAGTGAGGGAACAGGAGAGGATAGGGTGGGAGACTTGGCCATTGTAATGTGCCCTGGGTCAGGTCCCAGGCTAACCTCTTGGCGCCCAAGCAGGTGATGCCCCAGCCAGTCAGCCTGTCCTAGAGTGCTAAGAGAAGGGAGAGGGCATCTGAGAAGCACACATGTGTGGGAGGGTGGGAGGGGCGGCTAGTGCTGGAGAGAGCCCCGGCTAGGAATTAGACCAGAGATCAAGACCCACCCTGGAAATGACTGAGTGGGCAAGGTGAAGTCTCTTCTCCTTCCAGGGTCTCTAATTCCTCATCTCTAACATGCTTTCATAAAAGCATCATCTACATAGTAGGCCGCATATCTCTTTTTATTACCGTCTATCCCCATCCCTGTGGCTTCTGCAAAGGACACTGAGTCCTTAGGGCTCCAGAGAGGACTGCGCTCCTGCACCCATGGGCTGGTCAGAGTCCAGGCTGCACCCTGGCTCACTATCCTCCTCTGAGCACTTTTCACAAGGGCTCACAGGGAATATTGTCCATGGGCTCTGGATGGTACCCAGAGCAGCCCTGAACAAGATCAGTGAAAGATTCATGTTCCATTATTGGGTGTATGTCCCATGTTCCCTGAGGGGTGCACACACACTACATAAATATGCCCACACATTCATCCACAGGCACTTGGGAGTGTGTCCAGTCCATCTGGATGTGTACGCATCTGCATGTGCCCAGTGTGCGGTGAGCTCTGGTATTTGACGATGTGGAATGGATGGTGATATTTAAGTACACACATACACGGCAGGTGCATACACACATATTCCCTTTTATGCTTGGATCATTGTGCCTGTAAGGGACTGTGTACCTTTGTGTTTGTGGAGGAAAGGAAATATGCAAATATTTAAAACTCTCATCTCTGAGCTTGGGTACTTAGGGGCCAATTCCATGTCTTACCCCAACAAACCTCTTTACACTCTACTTGTTCAAAAAACTTCTTTTTCTGACTCAATGAGATTTGCCTAAAGGATGTAGAATCAAAACTGATATCACAGAGGACAGAGAAGGAGTAAGGACAGCTGAGGTTAGGGATTCCAAACGGCACAGAACACTCGGGTGTGTGCTCCGAGAGGTGTCTGGCACTCCCGGGTTCCATGGTTAGGGCAGATTCTACTCTACACACATCAGGAGCCGCAGGCAGAGCCCAGCACCGGCTGGAGCCCAGAGGCAGCCTGACCCCTGCTTGACTTAGTCGTATGTATAGGAGATACTCAGTGGCCCTACACCAGGGTCAGGCCCCCACCTGCCTTGTGCCCCCAGAGCCAAATCCCAGCCCTCGGGACCTGGATGCTATAGTGCCTTGAACTGTGAAGCAACATCGCTGGGCACTCCCACACCTGGCCCCACAGAGGTAATCAGTGCAGCCCATGTTGATCCTCTTGTCCATCACAGGAACAAGCACAGGGCAGACAGGAGGGAAGTCTGCTGAACTACACTGGGGTCAGGACATCTGTGTCCGTGGGGCACTTGTGGCACTAAGGTTGCAGGGTGCTTAGAAGTGTGATGGCTTTAGTGGCACATCTGCCAGCCTGGTGAACTGGTCGTACGGGCCCTGCCCTCCCACATGTCCTCCTTCCAGCTCCTTGAGCACGTGGCTTCCCTGCTCCAGCTCCATCTTTACCCCACTCCCTGCTTCAGTCCCAGGTCCAGCCCTAGACATTCCCTGCTTATTCCCATCCCAAACCCAGGGTGAGGCTGGGCCTCAAGCCCATCCAAAGATCTGCCCCAGCTCAGCACCAAACCAATGCCCCAAACCAGTCTGGAGCCCAGTGTTGGTACCAGGCTGAGGTTCAAGTCCAGGAACTCACCTTTCTGGTAACGAGAGAAGGAGGTTTGGAGCTGCTGCAGCTGGCCCTGTAAGGCCTCCACCTGCTGCCTTAGGGCAGAAGTTTCTGCAGAGGAGGAAAATAGCCACATGAAGACTCGTCTAGCATAGCCTAAATTAGCCAGCTCAGAGCCTGCACCTCAGGGGACAGGTGCTCAGGGCAGGTACACACTGTGGATGGCAGTGAGGAGCTGGGCTGACCCCTAGTAAGCCCCTCTGCTAACACAGCAGCCTCTGCTGTACAGGGGTCTCGTCTCTTTTCTTTCTCTTTTCTTTCTTTCTTTCTTTCTTTCTTTCTTTCTTTCTTTCTCTCTCTCTCTCTTTCTTTCTTTCTTTTTTGTTTGATACTGGGGATTGAACTCAGGGGCATTCTACATCCAAGTTACATACCCAGCCCTATTTTTTTTTTTTTTGAAACAGAATCTCACTAAATTGCAGAAGCTAGGCTTGAACCTGCGATTCTCCTGCCTCAGCTTCCCAAGTACTGGGATCACAGGTGTGTGCCACCATGGTCAGCTTCCCAGTGTTTTTTTATGGTTCTGCTATTTAAAAAAAAAAATCTGGTCCCAGAGCAAGTCCTGGAGCCGAACCCTTGATAGTCTGATTTCAAATTCTAAGAATATAATAGTATCTCCATTTTGGTGGGGAGAGTAGGAATACATTCCTCATGCATTTCTCATCCATTGGATTGTTTGGGAGTTTTGTTGTTGTTGTTATTGTGGTGGTGGTGATGGTGGTGTTTTGTTTTGTTTTGTGACACTAGGGATTGAACCCAGGGATATTCTACCTCTAAGCTAAACACCCAGGCCTATTTTTACTTTTATTTTGAAACAGGGTCGCTCTGGGTTGATGAGAGTCTCACTAATTTCTGAGACTGTCCTTGAACCTGTGATCATCCTGTCTCAGCATGCACCACTATGCCCAGCCCATTGGATTACTTGAAGCTCAATGCCAGTCTAGGATTGGAATGGCAGCTGTCATTTTCCCTGTGGTCAGATGTAGAAACTGCTCGAGTTTGCTTCTCACATACACTAGACAGGTAAGATCCAAGCACCTGGACCCACCCACCACCTGTAACTAATAGCGCTGTCATCCCCGAGGAGGAGCCATCTGGAGCCCAAGAGGTTCCACTCTCCTACCACACCCTGGTGGGGGTGCCTGGAGCCCGGAGCTGCCGCCTTACCTGCAAGTCCGCTTTCGCCCTTGGCTCCTTTTTCTCCGGGAGCACCTCTGTCCCCCTTTAGTCCTGGGGGTCCCCTGGCACCTGGAGTTCCCTGCAGACCCACAGCTCCAGCAGGCCCTAGAACCAGAGGGGCCGGGTGAGCTCTGTACCTATTTCCCAGTATTTTTACCTTCTGTGTACATAAGCCGCCTTTATTTCCCATCAGTAAACCCTCCTCTCATACAGATGATTTCCAGAACCTAACCATGAGCCCTTTCTGTATACCACTGTTCCCATCACCCAGCAACCAGCCTCCTCTGTATACAACTGTCCCTGTCAGGAGCAACTAACCTTCCCTGGATATAGACTATCCCCATGACTCAGCACCACACTCTCCCCATCCATGGACAGTTCCTCAAGCCCCAAACACACAGCCCGTGGACACAGACTCTCTCCCGGGCCCAGCATGCACCTGTGACTTCATGAGCTGCGCTGGTGGAGGGGCAGGCGTCAGCAGCTTCCAGTGGGTACAATAGATCTACATCCAGCCCCAGGTCTTCCCGTTACTCACCTGCTGCCCCAGCACTGCCAGGGGCTCCATGCTCACCAGGGGCACCTCTCTCTCCTTTAGGGCCTGCGGGGCCTCTTGTCCCTGCAGAGCCCTGTGCACCGGGGGCACCTACTTCTCCTGGGGAAGGAACAAGTACATTCAGCATGTATCATGTCCTCCATAGTAAAGCTTTATACCCACAACTCTGGGTCAGAGAGAACAGGGGAGACAGCTACTTGCTGCCTAGGGCTCCTCTGTGAAGGGTTAGAAGGGAGCTACTGTTAATGTGGAGGACATGGGGTACACAGCAAGACCCTCACGGTGTTGATGACCTGGGCTCTCTGAGCATGCCTCAGGTCACACCATGGCTTGCCACTGTCCCTCCTTCCTGCTCCCTCCCAGACCAGCCACATCCCATCCACCTACCTTTGGGCCCAGCCTCTCCTTTGGGGCCTGGTTTGCCTTGAGGTCCTATGTTCCCCGGCTTCCCGGAGAGCCCTTCTTTTCCAGCTGGACCAGGCACACCTGGAAGTCCGGGAGGGCCTGGAGAAAAGGACCAGTCCTGCCAGTGACGTTAAGTCCTCTTGGCAGTGGGAGCAGAGGAGCGGGAGTAATAGCAGAGGCGAGGGAGGCACCCACAAGGGGCCCAGTTCATCACAGAAGAGCCGACTGTCACCTTCAGAACAGCTTCTTCCTGGGGTGGGCTCTGTGCATGCCTACAGGTATATCCTCCTGGCAGGGTCACCACCCAGAGACACCTGGATTCCATGCTCAGCTACTTACCAGTAGATCCCGAGTCTCCTTTTGGTCCAGGTTCTCCAGCAGAGCCATTGTCCCCTTTGGGTCCCACTGGGCCGACTGGTCCCGGAAGCCCTGCTTTTCCTGCAGCTCCAGGCAAACCTGTAGCAGCAAAATAAATGGACATCATGTTGGCCCAAGCTCAGGAGGAGCCAGCTGCCAACAGGTCAAGCTCCTGGCATCCTTCAGGTTCTGTAAGTCATGGACATTCCATGGTCACACACTGTGGTCCAGTGGTGATCTAGGAAATAGATGTTAGCATTCCCATTCAATGGAAATGTCTTTCCAGAGTTCAAGGTGGACTGAAGCCAAGACCTATATGACTCCACGCCATGCTCCTTCCTCTGCCCCAAGGCCACAGTATCAACAGAAGACAGTCTGTCCACATTTATCTGTGATCCTGTGTGTGTGTGTGTGTGTGAGTGTGTGTGTGTGTGTCCAGAGAACCAATGTTTATAACTAATGTTTAATCACAAATGGCACCAGATGCTAACTTGTTTATTCAGTTACTTGCTCATTTGCTTATTATCTGTTCATGAAGAAGCCCAAAAGCATAGGAAATGAAAACAAAACTTGGCAAATGGGCCTACATCAAACCCAAAAGCTTCTGCAGAGCAAAGGAAGCAATCAAAACAGAGAAGAGACAACCTATGGAATGGGACAAAATCTTTGTCAGCTGTTAATCTGATGGAGGGTTAGTATCTAAAATATATAAATCACTCAAAAAATAAAAAGTAATCCAATTTAAAAATGGACAAATGATCTGAACAGACACTTCTCAAAAGAAGAAATATAGGTGGCCAGCAAATATATGAAAAAATTTCTAGCCATTAGGGAAATGGAAATCAGAACTACTACAATGCCATCGCAACCCAGTTAAAATGGCTATTCGGGAAAAGAGGGAAGGAGGAAAGGGAGAGGGGTGGGGAGAGAGAAAGAATAAACACTGGTGAGAATATATAGAGAAAAGAACTTATAGAGAGAAGAAGTAAGGAAGAAACTAAGGGAGGGAGGGAGGAAGGAAATAAATGCTGTCAAAAATGTGAAGAAAATAACTCATATGCAGTTGGCAGAAATGTACGTTAGCCTATCAATTAAAGAGAAGAACATGGAGGCACCATATGATCCAGCTATTCCACTTCTGGGTATATATCCCAAGGAAATGAAATCAGTACACCAAAGGGATTCTGCACACCCACATCTATCACAACACACTTCACAACAGCTAAGATATGGAACCAGCCAAGGTGGCCGACAGATGAATGGGTAAAGAAAATGTGGTATATATACACAATGGAATGTTATTTGGCCATAAAGAAGAATGAAATCTTGTCATTTGCAGTGAAATAGATGGAACTGAAGGACCTTGGGTTAAATGAAATAAGCCAAGCTGAGCATGGGGGCATATGCTTGTAATCCCAGTACTTGGGATGCTGAGACAAGAGGATCACAGGTTTGAAGACATCTTCAACAAATAGTGAGACTTGTTAACCTAGTGGGACACTGCTTCAAAATAAAAGTAAACTAGGGCAGAAGAGGCCAAGAGTGTGGTTGGAATGGAGGTGATTGTGAATGTGCTGAGCCCTGTGTTCCTCTGTTGGTTATAGTCCTTCCTATTGATGAAATGGGAGCATAGAGGTTAGAGGACAGGTGCACATCCCACATGCAACGGTGCACCGTGTCCAGAACGGACACCTGAGCGCAGACTCCTTGCCTCCTGGGTTCCAGCATGGCCGGGCTGGCAGTAGACATATTGGGCCCAAGGGAAGAAAGTCCCTCTCCAGAAGGGGGTGTTAGAGACCACCTCTTCTTGGTGCGAACACCTCGGAAGCCAAGAGAGCACAAAGATGGAGAAGAGACACCTGGTCAACCATAGCATTCATGTCCCCCAAAGCACTGTTTGCATTCCAGGGTCCTCAAAGACCTGGGTCTACACCCGAGAGTCCCCTAAAGTGGTTCTTTATACTCTAATGTTTTGGCTAATCTCCCTCCTCTCTTCCCATCTTATATACATTCACTTATTCCCCAAATATTTATTGTGGTGAGCAAAATAAAAACTCCCTTCCTTGTGGATGTTCAGCTCCACTACACAGAAACAGATAAACAAAACTTAAAACCTATGACATGACATGGGGTATATTCGATTATAATAAGTACCACAGAGATCAAATAAAGCTTAGGGAGTGTTGGAGGGAGTGTTATCTGTTTCAAGCAGGATGGTCAGGACTTCTCACTAGAAAGATGGGCTGTGCTACAGGCCAGAAGGAGGTAGAAAGCCACAGGAATGGCCACAAGACGAGCAAAGGGCAGGGCCCAAGGACAGAGGAGCTGTGGGACACAGAAAGCCAGTGTGTTGGGCGGGTGGTGTGGGAGGAGGAGGGGCATTGAGACAGAGAAGCAAGCAGGGCTGGAGAGCTGTCATGTGGGGCTTTTAGGGTGCTGTGAGGTGGGCTTTACTCTGAGGGAGATCAGCATCCCTGGAGAGACTCTTAAGGAATCTTTCCAGGCAGGAATCCTGGAGGTGCTGAGGATTAAGGAGTTATCCTTAAAGGCAGGGTCTGCTCTTACGTGTTATCCATGATACACCTGGGGCTCACCCTCTGCTCTGCTCAAGGGTCTTTCCTCTCAGGGCCCTGCCATCCTATTCAGAAGTTCTGGGGACCACATGCTTTGCAATCTGCAGAGGAGGCCATCATGAGTGCAGACTTCAGCCCCACCCAGATCTATTGGGTCAGGATTCTGAGGGTGCTCCAAGCTCCCAAGAGATTCCCAGACCCATAACGGTCAAGTGACTATAGTGGAAAATTGAGAAACCAGCACAGAGCCTCATTCCAGCCCAACTGTGTGCCATCCCCCATTCGAGGACCAGTTCAAAGATAGGTTTGGGAGGTGCAAGACCTAAGGAACCTACACTGGAAAGGGAAGTCTGGGCCACCCTCCATGTGTCAGGCTCAAGGGCTGCCAAATGAAAGGCCCCAGGATTCAATCCATGCCCCCTCTGGAACTAGAGAGAGCTGAGAATCTCTGAGAGCCTGGTGCACTGAGTCCCACTTTTCTTCTGAGCTCTCCCCTGGGCAGCCCTCCCCAAGCCCCAGCCCATCCACATTGGTAGCCACGTTCTACCAGTAAGGAACAGACACCCACTTGCCCTTTCACCACAAAGCCTAGAGGTGCTACTTATTCCTTCTGACTTAAGTACCACTCATTTTCTTCCTCCCCAGACAAAATGCAAATTCCAAAAGTATAAAGACTCTGTTTGATTCCTTCAAAGCCCTGGCCCAGGGTGCTGTGGTCCCTTTGTTCATGTTACTGATTCACTAAATTGTTCCTTCTTGCCGGTAAGACCCAGGTCCTCCCAGCACTATTTTCAGAAACATTCTCTTATCTATGAGTACCTTTGGTAACTTCGTGAGATTTACTCAATTAGTACAGCAAGAAGATGCAACTCTATCCTTAAGACTCAAATAGCTAATAAAACCTTTGGTTCACTTATTTGTTATGAGGGAGGCAAATATTATTCCCTTTTGCAGATAAGCAAGCTGAGACTCCATGGCACAAAGAGACTTGTCCCAGGAGTCCCAGCTGTGGAGATGGGCTAGCAGTCAAGCCCAGATGTGCCTGATGCAGAAGCCCAGGTCCTTTCAACCTTCCAGAATATTTACCTTCTCTATATCAGTTTTCTTACCTGCTAAAGGAAATTAGTGTGTACCATGTAAGGCTTTTAGGAGGATTAAATAAACTACTCAGGTGAATACACAAACACAGGACTGTACAAAGAAATAAGAGCTCCCTCTATCTCTCTACCCTGGCAATGTTTGTTAGTTTTGTTTTGGTGTAAGAGATTGAACTCAGGGGCATTCTTCCTCTGAGATATACCTCCAGCTCTTTTTATTTTTTTATTTCAAAACTGGGTGTCACTAAGTTGTGAATTCCTTACTAAGTTTCTAAGGATGGCCCCAAACCTGTGATTCTCCTGACTCAGGCACCTAAGTACAAGGATTACAAACATTTGCCACTGCCTGGATCAAATCCTTTCAATTAGGCCTTAAAACACTATCTTCCCCACCTTTCAAACAGTGGAATTTAAGTACTAAAAGCAAGTCAGGCATGGTGGCACACACCTATAATCTCAGTACTTGGGAGGCTGAGACAGAAGGATTGCAGGTTCAAGGACAGTCTCAGAAATGTAGTGAGACTCTCAGCAACCTAACAAAACCCTGTTTCAAAATAAAAAATAAAAAGAGCTGAGGGTGTAACTTGGAGGTAGAATACCCCTGGGTTCAATCCCCAGTACCAATAATAATAATAATAATAATTATCAACCAGGCGTATCTATCTGAATATATGTGTGTATATATATTACATATATACATATATACATACATATATGTGTGTGCATATGTAGAGAGTATTTAACACCCTGCACAGGCACCATTTAACCAAAATGAACAATTTCTGCCTGCTAGGACAGGATCATAGCCCCCGCCTTGTGTCATTAATTTACCCACTTACTTATCCTTAGGATTGGGGGAATCCAGAGATCCCAGCAGAGGATTCGGGCCAGCTGGTGATGGGAGGAAGCATGTAGGGGCTCATGACAAACAGAAACTTGCCAGCTGATGGAGCAGTATATTTGATGAAATGAACATTGGGGGAAATCCAGTCCCTTGGGTGGAAGGAGCCCAGCTTCAGGTCTTTCATCATAGGATATGCAGAGTGACAGCGTTGTTATCATCCCAAAGCATATCCCTCCCCACAGGACAAGCCTCTGCTCCCAGCTCTACCTGGATCCCCCTTCTCGCCCCGGGGGCCTTCTCTTCCATCCCGACCATCACGACCAGGCAGTCCGTTCTCCGCGGAGCTACACATGACCAGAGTGCAAGTGTTGGCCACTGATTTCTGTGAGTAGGTCTTCAATTCTGCCCCCAGTTCCCCCGGGAGCTGAGCAAGCAGAACCAGCAGGAAAAAAAGGAGCAGCATGGCCTGTGGAGAAAAACAGAAAGAGAAAAGACAGGCTGTTAGTTTTAGGATGTGGCTTAGGGTGTGGCCTGACTTCTGGAGGTAAGAGAAGTCCCTCTCCCCATCTCCTGTTCCCGCTGTGGGGCTCAGAGCAACAAGATTTCAGTAGCAGTGTAGGGAGATGGGCACTTAGTCTGGCTGCAGAAAGATCTCTGAAGCCATGGTCCAAAATAAGTCTTTCCTGCTCACCTTATAGTGGCCAGGAAGCAAAGAGCTAGAGAAGGGGGTGAAATCCCAAGACTGCTTTCCAGGGTGTGGCCCAAAGACCTAACTTCCTCCCGCTAGGCCCTGCCTTCTAAAAGTCCCACTGCCTCCGAAAGGCAGCGGACTAGGCCTTTAGCACATGGGCCTTTGTGGGACAGTAAGACTCAAACCATAAGAACATTTGTCTTTTCAAAGAAAGAAGCTATTAAGATATGAGGGTGGAAAGAGCCAGCAGGAGGCTCAGAGGCTGGAAATGAAGCCAAAGGGCTCTGCAAAGATAAAGGGGTTTACCAGGCTGCCTGGGGTGGTGGCAGGATACGGGTTTCCTGGCCAGAAAAGTGCCTCCTTCTCCAACTCTAGAAATTCTGGGCTGTGGATGTCTCTTATTTTATACTAACCTCTTTTATTTTGAAATCACAAATTCCTCAGGTATCCCAGGAGTTTCTAGGAACACCTGAGTGCACCCACAGGCTAGAAGTAGCTTCTTTGTTACACTTGCTCTGGCACTGAGGGCTGGACCTAAGCTAGAGCAAAGGCTCAGTCCCTTGGCCTTCAGCCATCTCAATTCTGGGGCCTTGTGCCTGATTCTGCGTAATAAAAGACAAAGGGCATTCTTCCCACAAGCTCAAGAAAACAGCACTATCTGGGGCCCTGTGCACAATTCTGGAGAATAATAAAAGACAAAGGGCATTCTGCCAACAAGCTCAAAATTACACCACTATCTTGGGCCCTGTGCCTGATTCTGGGGAGTAATAAAGACAAAGACAAAGGGCATTCTGCCCATGAGCTCAGCATGGCACCACCCATTCACTGTAGCAAGAAGGGGCCCTGCAGGGGCAGACTCACAGGTTTTCAGACCTGAGATTCAGATGAGGCAGCATAGCCGGGGCAGTTATGGTAGTGAGCACAGCCACAGGGCAAAACTCATGCTGTGCTCAGTTTATGCTCTACTTTCAGAGTTTATTGAAAAAATGACTTCTGGACACCTCCCAGTCATATATATACCGGGGATTGAACCCAGGGACATTCTGCCTCCAAGCTTCTTACCTCCAGCCCTTCTTATTTTTTGTTTTGAAATAGGATCTACGTTGCTCAGAGTCCCACTAAGTTACTGAGGCTGGCCAAGAACCTGTGATCCTCCAATCTCAGTCTCCCAAGTACTGGGATTACAGGTGTGCACCACCACGTCTAGGTCACTGTCTTTTTTTCCAAAGAAATCAGGATAGAGAAGGAGCCAAGAGGGAAGTTGGAAATGCATTTTTCACCTGAAACTCTCACTTACTGGCATCTGGGGCCTGAGGGGTGTCTATTGCACTCATCTGCTAGACCCCAGGTCAGAAAGCAAACCTCCCACTAAGCAAGAAAGGTGAGTGGAGGAGGGACAAAAGAACTCCCCCTCATCCCACCGTACCCCACCTTCCACATTCACAACTTCTGTGCCAGAACCCAGACCTCCCTTCTCTACACACCAAAAGAATAAACTACCAAGATGGGCAGGAGGAATATCAGAACATTGGAAATAAAATGAGAGGCAGAGACAGATACTCACAGGTGGCTTCCTCCAGGGGCCCAGGAGCTCCAAGCAAATGAGCCTTCCTTTGGTAGGCTCTCCCTATTTATGCCCGCCCTGTAACCTGAGCAGCCCGCCTGGTCTCCCAGAATGCCCTTCAAGAAGTGGCACATTTTTCTTCCTTGTTGACTCACTCTGACCCCCAACCCCCACCCCGAAAGCTGGAGACCTGCATGGTAAGTATAACTTATACATATCTATCTCCTTAGAGCTTGCAGAGCACTCTCAGTCGGTGAGGATCTCGTCTTCATCTCCCCTGCAGCCCTAAGTGGCATCACCAGGATCTGCATTTTGTAGAGCCCAGGAATCTGAAGGACCTACGGTGATTGCATATCTTGAGAGCCAGGACCTACTGTGTCCACTTCTCTTTTCTCTCCACATCAACAGCACTGCCCATATATTGGGAAAGAGCTGCTTGGCATATCCAGGCAGGGGTGGGGCAGGTTGAGGGGCTGCAGAGGCAGAAACCCATGGCGGCAGTGGCCGGGAGAGCTACTACCTGGAGGGGTCATTCTATTTTGTATGCTGAGACTCAGAGAGCCCTTCACTTGCCTTTTGCGGGATGGACTGCCCTTAGCAGGTCTTTGCCTAACCCTGTTTGGGGCATGTTCTCGCCATCTCCTTAGCTGCTGTTTACCTCGTGCATTGTCTAGTGACTATTTAGCACCCCTGAGCTCTTGATATGCTACCTCAGCCACCCTCAAGGCAGCTCTTAACTTCCATGCCTACTGAGCAATTGTCCATTCCATTACTGTAGCTATCATCTTTGCTTGCTTCTAGGTTCCTGTGACTTGATTTCTTGTGTCTACTCTGCCTAGCTTCATTACCAGCAGACCCATGTCTCCAAGCCTCTCCTTTGGCCCTCCCCCTGGTGCTACTGACTTGCTCTTAGCTTTCGATTCTCCTTGTGGCTTTGAGACAGAGGACCTGGGAATAGGAGAGGTTAAAAGAGGCCATCTGTATAAAGAACAGAGATAGCTGGGTGTGGTGGCGCACGCTTGTCATCCCAGTACTTGGGAGGCTGAGACAGGAGGATGGCAGGTTCATGGCCAGCCTCAGCTACTTAGTGAGGCCCTCCACAACTTAGTGAGACCCTGTTTCAAAATAAAGAATAAAAAATAGGGCTGGAGTTATAGCTCAGAGGTAGAATCCTCAGTACTTCAAAAAATAAAAATAAAAATAAATAAAGAACAGAGATAAGAAGGACTGATAGATACGGGGTTAGCAGTGCAAATTAATACAAAATTTCAGCCCAAAGAGTGAGTAAAGGGGAAAGAACAAGTGGCTCCAGGAGATTACAAGAGTTCTCTGACCTTTGAATAGAGGTTTAAATTAAGGATTGAAACTGGGCAAAAACATTTGGTCCCCAAGACCCAATTCTGATCAATAATAAAAGAGCAGATGGGGAACCACAAAAAGAGGTAAAAGCTCATCTCCAGAGAACATTAAAGGTTGCTGTCTTTCAGGGACCTCTCTTCCCTATGGGGAGTGGGGGGTTGTCTTCTATCTTCCTTTGGCTTAAAATAAATTTTCATACCCTTATACCTACCCTTCTATAGTCTACCAACTTTATTCTTTAATTTTGCAGACCAAAGACCCAATAAGAGGAGAAACTTTGTATGTTTTGGCACCCCAGATGAAATAAGTGAAGGGGCCCAGTAAAAAGATGACAGTTATAGCATCTTCTCATATATTGTAGAATCTATAATGCCAAGTCTGCCTATTTGGTAGGAATAGTTTTGGTTTTCCTCTTGTGCCAGGGTCCAGCCCTAGCAAGAGTCGGGGGTCTGCTAGTGGTGGAGTGAGGAGTCGGCGAAGTATGGCAGAGGAACAGCTCACAGACGCAATGGAGAGTGAAGCTGCTCTATTTACTTTCTATTTTTGCTCTCCCTACTTTCAGTTTTGGAAAGCAATTTTATACTTTCTTTTTTGGCTACATTCTACTCTCATAATTTTTTTCCAGAATGAATACATCAGTAAGTATACAAAGAACTAATACATCAAGACAAGGTGACAGACAGCCCGTTTCTTTTTTAAGAGAACATTTCCTCTTACAAGCAACCAAGGAAAAGATCAGAAGTTTATTCTTAAGTACTAATGTAATATCATAATAATATCCTACAATAAGCATTAAACCCTCTGATTAATATACAACATTGTTTTTGTTTTTGTTTTTGTTTTTGTTTTGGTGGTACTGAGGTTCCTGGAAGCCCTTCTACCTTTGGGCTACACTCCCAGACCTATTTTTATTTTTGGAAACAGGGTCTCTTAAGCCAGCGCGGCTGACTTCGAACCTGCGTGATCCTCCTGTCTCCGCCTCCCAAGCGCGGGGATTACAAGCGTGCACCACCACGCCCGGCTACATCATTGTTTTTTAATCAATAGGCACTACTAAGGAGAGGAACACTGCATACTTTCCCATGTCCCAAGGCTGTGCCTGGGTACCCATCTATTCTGCTGCTGTTCATGTACCCCATTGTACAACCAAAAGGGGTAGGGTTACTGGGGGTCAGTAGCCACTCTACCCTAGCCTACCTACCTCTGATTAAATATGCTGGCTTTTTAGAATTCATTGATTCTGGGAACAATTTGTCTTGGCTCTGTTTTAGGTTTATTGTTAATATTTGCTTGGGGAAAGCCTGGGGAGGATCGGTTGCCTTTAATGCCTGTTCTGCTTGTTATTTTCTGAGTCTTTGTAGAATTCTTGTTAGATCGGTCATTTGGAAATTTAAGTGCAACCCATACATAAATGCTAAAGCTTCAGGGAGTAAACCTTGAATTATTTTAAATAATTTGGTGCCATTAATAATATAAGTCTCAAGTACTTTTTTTGTAACAAAGCCAATTTCAAAAAATCTCCAAATCCCCATGCCTAATACTATTCCCCAGAAGGAGATGTCGCGTGACCATTCCAGGGAATGTCTGCCATGCAGCCTTCCTGCTAAAATGAGCCTTGTTCAATTTTAGGCTGCAAGTTTTTTGAAGTAGGATTCCATAGGAAAGCCACGTCGGCCCTGATAATAGAGCTACTGTATTACTAACACACAGCTCTCCTCATTCTAGAATATTCACCTGCCTCCTAGAGACTGGGTCAGCCCAGAGCTGCACTCAACTATTGCTCTCTTCTCACAAAGTCTAGTTGTCAAGTCCTATCCTGGTGGCTGGTCAAATCTTTCTTATTTACTGTCTCTTTGCACGCAGGCTTTTCTGAGCCACCACCTCTTAGCTTGTTGATAGGTTTCCCATAAGCTCTGGGCCTCTATTTCATCATCATCGTCATTATTATTGTTGTTGTCAGGTACTGGGGTTGAACCCAGGGACATTCTACCTCCAAGCTATACCTCCAGCCCTTTCTATTTTTCATTTTGAAACAGGGTCTCACTAGGTTGCTGAGTCTTGTTAAGCTCCCGAGGCTGGTCTCAGACTTCCAAGTATTGAGATTACAGGTGCTCACCACCACACCCAGGCTGGGCTTCCATTATTATAGCAAAGAATATGGTATGTCCTTATTCTAGCTTCAAAATCCAGGAGAGTCTAATTTTACCTCTGATCCAGCCCAGATGCTATTAGAATAAAGGAAACCATCAAGTTACAGGATACAGAATCAATATGCAAAAATCTGTTGCATTTTCATGTACCAACAACAAACTATCTGAAACAGAGATTAAGAAAATAATCTCATTTATAACAGCGTCAAAAATATAAGAAACTTGCAACTAAATTAACCAAAAACAGTGAATGATCTAAGCATTAGAAACAATAAAAATTGAGGACTTCCGGGAAGATGGCGACCGAGAAAAGCGGGGCTTAAGAGTCCCGCAAACAACCAATCTCCATTACCACAAAAAGAGCGCCTTTCATAGCCAGAAAACACCATCACCAGAAAAACAAAAAAACCACCAGGCTCCAGAGAGAAAGCGGACTGAGAACAGAGCGCAGGGCCACAGAGGAGACACACACGCCCGAGGACGCGGCAGCAGCGCCATACTGCCGGCAGCAGCGGCGAACTCAGCGGACGGCTACAGCAAGCCGAGGTGAGCCGATGCGGAACAGCCAGGCGGGATCTTTCGGCACAGACAGCATTTAAAGCTCCCAGTGGCTGAGCTCAGCACACGCTGCAGGGATTCAGAGTGAAAATCAAAACCAGAGAAGAAAAAATACGCCAGCCTCATGGCCGAGGGCGTGGCAGAGGCGCCATATTGCCACCGGCGGCGGCAGCAGCAGTGAATTCACCGAGTCCAGTACAGCTACATCTACGTACTCAAGAACAGTGAGTCAAATTGCGGGCCACAGAGGAGAAATCCCAGTATTGTGCCTCCTGGGACTTGACCCAGTGAGGGAGTGGTGGTGGCAGAGATATCACACCATAGGAGAGCGTGCAACCTGGCACCCCCCATACTTTAAAGCAGCCTCTATCGACTCCCTGGGTCGGAGACTCTATGATACAACCCAGTAAAGGAGTAGTAGGGTCTGAGATAATACAGACTCGAGATCCAGAGCACCTTAAGTGAAGCCATAGTGACCCAAGGGAAGAACCCAGAGAAGGCACAAACCTCCGAAATCATGGGAAAGAGGAATAACACTGAAGTAATGAATGTGCACAACCCCACAACATCAGAACCTGATAAAACAGAAAATCAGAGATTTCTAGAAGATCAAATCAGGAAAATAACTGTAGAAATAATAGAGGTGCTTCGAAAAGAACTCAGAGAGAGCCAAAAAGAGATAAAGGATGCAATTAATGAAGTAAAGGCCTCAATTCAAAGCACAAACAACCGATTAGACCACATGGGGAACAGAATCTCGCTCTTAGAAGATGAGCAATCCAAAAATGAATGCATAGTTTCTAATCTAGAAAAAGATATCCAACAGCAGGAATCTGACATTGAAGAAATATGGGCCCATCTTAAGAGAGCTAACCTAAGAATAATTGGAATAGAGGAGGGAAAAGAAAGTGATACCAAAGGGATCAACAATCTCTTCAAGGAAGTAATAGCAGAAAATTTTCCAAATATAGAGCAAGAGGTTGATACACAGATCCAGGAAACTTATAGAACTCCCTTTAGACAGGATCCGAGAAGAGGATCCCCACGCCATATAATTGTCAAAATGACCAATGTGGAAGCCAAGCAGAGAATCTTAAAGGCAACAAAAACAAAGGGCCAAGTGACATTCAGAGGCAAACCAATTAGAATCACTCCAGACTTCCCAAACCAAGTCATGAGAGCCAGAAGGGCTTGGAGTAACATATTCCAAACTCTGAAAGAAAACAACTTCCAGCCAAAAATTTCCTATCCAGCAAAACTTTCTATCAAATTAGATGGAGAAATAAGAAGCTTCCATGACAAACAGAAACTGAAGGAATTTATGTCTTCAAAACCAGCGCTAGAGAAAATACTCAAAGAGATTAACTACAAAGAAGAAATAGGTAACACTCACCAGAACCAGAGAAACAAGAGTTTCCATCCAACAGACAACTAAGATTGGTTATCTGTGGAGATTCATTATTTATGTTAGTCTTTTACCTATCTCTAAATGGTATTGTTTGCCTTTATTGTTGTTAATTTTTAGGATTTCTAGTTGGAATATTAATATACCTTCAGATATAGCATTTGGAAATATTTTATCCAATTCTATTAGTAACTTTAACTCTGTTTACATTGTCTTTGGATATACAATATTTTCTTTTATTTTTTAGGGAGTTTGTATATTCTTCTGTTGCCTGTGCCATTGAAATCATAACCAAGAAATCACTGCCAATTTCAATGTTGTGAGGTTTTATGACCCAGATTTTCTCCTAAAAGTTTATAGTCTTAAGATTTATATTTAGGTCTTTTATCTAGTTTGAGTTAATACTTGTATGTGGGATTAGGTAAGGGTCCAATTTTATTCTTTTCCATGTAATTATTATTTTTCAACAATATTTAGTTAAAAGATTATTATTTCCACCACCAAATCTTCGTGGAAACCTTGTCAAAAATAACTTGACAATATAGGGAAGAAGTTAGCTCTAGGCTTGTATTTAACTCCAATGGTCTATATATCTGCCTTTAGAACAGTACTACACTGTTTCAATTATTGTAGCTTTATATGGTTTGAAATCAGAAAATATACATCTTCTAGCTTTGTTTTTGCTTCGAGATTGTTTTGGGTATCTAGAGTCCATATTCCATATCAGGATAGATTTTTTTCTGAAAAATAAATATATGATAGTTTCACCTAAAAAAAAAGAAAAAAATATTCTCTGGTAAGAAAGAAAGCAAAAAGAAATATTGAAATGTTATCTTTAAGTCATCAAAAGCTTGGTATCAGACAAATGAAACTGTTATGTGAGATTATCATTTTTAATTTTGGATAAATTGCTATAATACTAGATGTCAACCACTAAGCCAAGCATGGGAGGGAGGGATGGGGAGAGAATGGGGTGGGGATCGGGTGGGGGCTGACTGGGCGATGTGTGCATGTATGTCTACAAAAGTTTGTATCCCACTATGATGTATGAATACAGTGCACCAATAAAATAAAATTAAAAAAAAATCAAAAATAAAATAAACCAAACTTGAAAAAAAAAAAAGAAAGAAACAATAAAAATTGATGAATTAAAATGAAGAAACAAATATACAGAAAGATATCCCATGTTCATCAAGTAGATTGAATTTGTGAAAAATGTTCATGTTATCAAGAATATCTTTCAAAATTAATATTTTTCACAAAAATAGAGAAAATCAATAATTCATCTAGAATCACAAAAGATTCCAAATGGACTTCCGGGAAGATGGCGACCAAGAAAAGCGGGGCTTAAGAGTCCCGCTAACAACCAATCTCCATTACCACAAAAAGAGCGCCTTTCACAGCCAGAAAACACCATCACCAGAAAAACAAAAAAACCACCAGGCTCCAGAGAGAAAGCGGACTGAGAACAGAGCTCAGGGCCACAGAGGAGACACACGCGCCCGAGGACGCGGCAGCAGTGCCATACTGCCGGCGGCAGCGGCGAACTCAGCGGACGGCTACAGCAAGCCGAGGTGAGCCGATGCGGAACAGCCAGGCGGGATCTTTCGGCGCAGACAGCATTTAAAGCTCCCAGTGGCTGAGCTCAGCACACGCTGCAGGGATTCAGAGTGAAAATCAAAACCAGAGAAGAAAAAATACGCCAGCCTCATGGCCGAGGGCGAGGCAGAGGCGCCATATTGCCACCGGCGGCAGCAGCAGCAGTGAATTCACCGAGTCCAGTACAGCTACATCTACGTACTCAAGAACAGTGAGTCAAATTGTGGGCCACAGAGGAGAAATCCCAGTATTGTGCCTCCTGGGACTTGACCCAGTGAGGGAGTGGTGGTGGCAGAGATATCACACCATAGGAGAGCGTGCAACCTGGCACCCCCCATAGTTTAAAGCAGCCTCTATCGACTCCCTGGGTCGGAGACTCTGTGATACAACCCAGTAAAGGAGTAATAGGGTCTGAGATAATACAGACTCGAGATCCAGAGCACCTTAAGTGAAGCCATAGTGACCCAAGGGAAGAACCCAGAGAAGGCACAAACCTCCGAAATCATGGGAAAGAGGAATAACACTGAAGTAATGAATGTGCACAACCCCACAACATCAGAACCTGATAAAACAGAAAATCAGAGATTTCTAGAAGATCAAATCAGGAAAATAACTGTAGAAATAATAGAGGTGCTTCGAAAAGAACTCAGAGAGAGCCAAAAAGAGATAAAGGATGCAATTAATGAAGTAAAGGCCTCAATTCAAAGCACAAACAACCGATTAGACCACATGGAGAACAGAATCTCGCTCTTAGAAGATGAGCAATCCAAAAATGAATGCATAGTTTCTAATCTAGAAAAAGATATCCAACAGCAGGAATCTGACATTGAAGAAATATGGGCCCATCTTAAGAGAGCTAACCTAAGAATAATTGGAATAGAGGAGGGAAAAGAAAGTGATACCAAAGGGATCAACAATCTCTTCAAGGAAGTAATAGCAGAAAATTTTCCAAATATAGAGCAAGAGGTTGATACACAGATCCAGGAAACTTATAGAACTCCCTTTAGACAGGATCCGAGAAGAGGATCCCCACGCCATATAATTGTCAAAATGACCAATGTGGAAGCCAAGCAGAGAATCTTAAAGGCAACAAAAACAAAGGGCCAAGTGACATTCAGAGGCAAACCAATTAGAATCACTCCAGACTTCCCAAACCAAGTCATGAGAGCCAGAAGGGCTTGGAGTAACATATTCCAAACTCTGAAAGAAAACAACTTCCAGCCAAAAATTTCCTATCCAGCAAAACTTTCTATCAAATTAGATAGAGAAATAAGAAGCTTCCATGACAAACAGAAACTGAAGGAATTTATGTCTTCAAAACCAGCGCTAGAGAAAATACTCAAAGAGATTAACTACAAAGAAGAAATAGGTAACACACACCAGAACCAGAGAAACAAGAGTTTCCATCCAACAGACAACTAAGATTGGTTATCTGTGGAGATTCATTATTTATGTTAGTCTTTTACCTATCTCTAAATTGTATTGTTTGCCTTTATTGTTGTTAATTTTTAGGATTTCTAGTTGGAATATTAATATACCTTCAGATATAGCATTTGGAAATATTTTATCCAATTCTATTAGTAACTTTAACTCTGTTTACATTGTCTTTGGATATACAATATTTTCTTTTATTTTTTAGGGAGTTTGTATATTCTTCTGTTGCCTGTGCCATTGAAATCATAACCAAGAAATCACTGCCAATTTCAATGTTGTGAGGTTTTATGACCCAGATTTTCTCCTAAAAGTTTATAGTCTTAAGATTTATATTTAGGTCTTTTATCTAGTTTGAGTTAATACTTGTATGTGGGATTAGGTAAGGGTCCAATTTTATTCTTTTCCATGTAATTATTATTTTTCAACAATATTTAGTTAAAAGATTATTATTTCCACCACCAAATCTTCGTGGAAACCTTGTCAAAAATAACTTGACAATATAGGGAAGAAGTTAGCTCTAGGCTTGTATTTAACTCCAATGGTCTATATATCTGCCTTTAGAACAGTACTACACTGTTTCAATTATTGTAGCTTTATATGGTTTGAAATCAGAAAATATACATCTTCTAGCTTTGTTTTTGCTTCGAGATTGTTTTGGGTATCTAGAGTCCATATTCCATATCAGGATAGATTTTTTTCTGAAAAATAAATATATGATAGTTTCACCTAAAAAAAAAAAAATATTCTCTGGTAAGAAAGAAAGCAAAAAGAAATATTGAAATGTTATCTTTAAGTCATCAAAAGCTTGGTATCAGACAAATGAAACTGTTATGTGAGATTATCATTTTTAATTTTGGATAAATTGCTATAATACTAGATGTCAACCACTAAGCCAAGCATGGGAGGGAGGGATGTGGAGAGAATGGGGTGGGGATCGGGTGGGGGCTAACTGGGCGATGTGTGCATGTATGTCTACAAAAGTTTGTATTCCACTATGATGTATGAATACAGTGCACCAATAAAATAAAATTAAAAAAAAAAAGATTCCAAATGGCCAAAAGAATTTTAAAATACAGCAAAGATAAAGGCATCATAAATTTTGATTTCGGGCGACCGAGAAAAGCAGGGCTTAAGAGCCCCGCTAACAACAAATCTCCATTACCACAAAATCAGCGCCTTTCATAGCCAGAAAACACCATCACCAGTGAAACAAAAAATCACCAGGATCCAGAGAGAAAGCTGACTGAGAACAGAGCCACAGAGGAGATACACCGGCCTCGCGCCTGAGGACGCTCGGCAGACGTGGCAGGAGCGCCATACTGCCGGCGGCAGCGGCGAATTCACGGGACGGCTACAGCAAGCCGAGGTGAGCCACTGCGGAACAGCTAGGCGGGATTTCTCCGCGCAGAGAGCATCTAAAGCTCCCAGTGGCCGAGCTCAGCACACGCTGCAGGGATTCAGAGTAGAAATCAAAATCAAGAAGAAAAACGCCAGCCCCATAGCCGAGGGCATAGCAGCGGCGCCATATTGCCACCGGCGGCAGCAGCAGCGAATTCAGCGAGGCCAGTACAGCTACATCTGCGTACTCAAGAACAGTGAGTCAAATTGCGGGCCACAGAGGAGAAATCCCAGTACTGTACTCCCTGGGACTTGACCCAGTGGGGGAGGGGCGGTGGCAGAGATATCACACCATAGGAGAACGTGCAACCTGGCACCCCCCACAGTCTAAAGCAGCCTCTATCGACTCTCTGGGTCGGAGACTCTGTGATAAAACCCAGTAAAGGAGTAGTGGGGTCTGAGATACTACTGACTCGAGATCCAGCGCACCTTAAGTGAAGTCATAGTGACCCAAGGGAAGAACCCAGAGAAGGCACAAACATCGGAAATCATGGGAAAGAGGAATAATACTGGAGCAATTAATGCCCACAACCCCACAACATCAGAACCCGATAAAACAGAAAATCAGAGATTTCTAGAAGATCAAATCAGGAAAATAACTGTAGAAATAATAGAGGTGCTTCGAAAAGAACTCAGAGAGAGCCAAAAAGAGATAAAGGATGCAATTAATGAAGTAAAGGCCTCAATTCAAAGCACAAACAACCGATTGGAACACATGGAGAACAGAATCTCGCTCTTAGAAGATGAGCAATCCAAAAATGAACTCATAGTTTCTAATCTAGAAAAAAATATCCGACAGCAGGAATCTGATATTGAAGAAATATGGGCCCATTTTAAGAGAGCTAACCTAAGAATAATTGGAATAGAGGAGGGAAAAGAAAGTGAAACCAAAGGGATCAACAATCTCTTCAAAGAAGTAATAGCAGAAAATTTTCCAAACATAGAGCAAGAGGTTGATACACAGGTCCAGGAAACTTATAGAACTCCCTTTAGACAGGATCCGAGAAGAGGATCCCCACGCCACATAATTGTCAAAATGACCAATGTGGAAGCCAAGCAGAGAATCTTAAAGGCAACAAAAACAAAGGGCCAAGTGACATTCAGAGGCAAACCAATTAGAATCACTCCAGACTTCCCAAATCAAGTCATGAGAGCCAGAAGGGCTTGGAGTAACATATTCCAAACTCTGAAAGAAAACAACTTCCAGCCAAAAATTTCCTACCCAGCAAAACTTTCTATCAAATTAGATGGAAAAATAAGAAGCTTCCATGACAAACAGAAACTGAAGGAATTTATGTCTTCAAAACCAGCACTAGAGAAAATACTCAAAGAGATTAACTACAAAGAAGAAATAGGTAACACACACCAGAACCAGAGAAACAAGAGTTTCCATCCAACAGACAATTAAGATTGGTTATCTGTGGAGATTCATTATTTATGTTAGTCTTTTACCTATCTCTAAATGGTATTGTTTGCCTTTATTGTTGTTAATTTTTAGGATTTCTAGTTGGAATATTAATATACCTTCAGATATAGCAATTGGAAATATTTTATCCCATTCTATTAGTAACTGTTAACTCTGTTTACATTGTCTTTGGATATACAATTTTTTTATTTTTTTATTTTTTAGGGAGTCTGTATACTCCTCTGTTGCCTGTGTCATTGAAATCATAACCAAGAAATCACTGTCAATTTCAATGTTGTGAGGTTTTATGACCCAGATTTTTCTCCTAAAAGTTTATAGTCTTAAGATTTGTATTTAGGTCTATTATCTATTTTGAGTTAATATTTGTATATGGGATTAGGTAAGGGTCCAATTTTATTCTTTTCCATGTAATTATTATTTTTTAACAATATTTAGTTAAAAGATTATCATTTCCACCACCAAATGTTCGTGGAAACCTTGTCAAAAATAACTTGACAATATAGGGAAGAATTTAGCTCTAGGCTTTTATTTAACTCCAATGGTTTATATATCTGCCTTTAGAATAGTACTACACTGTTTCAATTATTGTAGCTTTATATGGTTTGAAATCAGAAAATATATATCTTCTAGCTTTGTTCTTTTTCAAGATCGTTTTGGGTACCTAGACTCTATATTCCATATTAGGATAGATTTTTTTCTGAAAAATAAATATATAAATATATGATAGTTTCACCTAAAAAATAGAAAAAAATATTCTCTGGTAAGAAAGAAAGCAAAAAGAAATATTGAAATGTTATCTTTAAGTCATCAAAAGCTTGGTATCAGACAAATGAAACTGTTATGTGAGATTATCATTTTTAATTTTAGATAAATTGCCATAATACTAGATGTCAACTACTAAGCCAACCATGGGAGGGAGGGATAGGGAGAGAATGGGGTGGGGATTGGGTGGGGGCTGACTGGGAAAAGTGTGCATGTATGTCTACAAAAGTATGTATCCTACCATAAAAAAAATAAATAAATAAAATAAAATAAAATAAGCCCAAAAAAAAATTCTGATTTCAAAATATATTACACAGCAACAATAATCAAAATACTATGGTACTGGCATAAAAACATGCATGGACTAATAGAAGAGAAGAATAAAGAGCCTAACAATAAATCCAGACATATATGGTCATCTGATCTTTGACAAGGGTGGTAAAACCATAGAATGGGTAAAGGTGGTCTCTTCAGTGAACAGTGTTGGGAAAATTGGATATATGTACAGAAAAATTAAATTTGCTTTTTATTTCTCACCATATACAAAAACCACCTTAAAATGGATTAAAGACTTAAATTTAAGACCTGAAGTTATAAATGATATTAGAAGAAAATATGAGGAAAAAAATGTCTCAATACTCATCTGGTTAATGATTTTTGGATGTGACTGTAAAGCCTAGGTTTAGGAAACTGCAATATAAAGGAGTAATCAAGATATTTTTAATGCCGGGCATGGTGGCGCACGCTTGTAATCCCCGCGCTTGGGAGGCGAAGACAGGAGGATCACACAGGTTCGAAGCCAGCGCGCTGGCTTAAGAGACCCTGTTTTCAAATAAAAATATAAAATAGGTCTGGGAGTGTAGCCCGGAGGTAGAAGGGTTTCCAGGAATCCCAGTACCACCAAAAAAAAAAAGATATTTTTAGATAAACAAAATCTGAGAAAACTCATGACTCTGCCCTACAAAAAAATTGCTAAAATCAGTTTTTCATGTTTGTTTGTTTGTTTATTGCAGAACCAAGGATTAAACCTAGAGGCATTTTACCTCTGAGCTACACACCCAGCCCTCAGAGCCTCACTGACTTGCAAAGAGCCTCACAAGTATCTGAGGCTGTCCACAAACCGCAATCCTCCTGTCTCAGCCTTTCAAATGCTGGGATTACAAGTGTGTGCCACCGCACCCGGTCCTATTTTTTATTTTGTTTTGAAACAGGGTTTCACTAAGTTGCTGAGGGCCTCACTAAGTATCCTCAAGCCTTCAATAATCCTGTCTCAGCCTCCCAAGTACTGAGATTATAATCATGCACCACCACACCTGGCTATAATGTTTAAATATAGAATTCATGATGTCAATTACGTCGAGGAGAACTATTTAAGAATGAAGTTTTCATAGGCAATTTAAGATTTTATCAGTTAAGAATAAATTTCAAATGTTTTATGTAATTACAATTGTAACCACCAATGTAATATTTATAAAAATATATACAAAAGGAAACAATAAGTTATTAAAGTGTGTCCTTATCCAAAACAAATAGTCATGAAGAGATTAAATGAGTTGGGCGTGGTGGCAGTGGCACATGCCTATAATCCCAGTACCTGAGAGGCTGAGACAGGAGGATAGAGGTTCTAGGCCAGCCTCAGCAATTTAGCAAAACCCTGTTTCAAGTTTCAAAATAAACATTTTTTAAATAGATAAAACTCTGAGGTAGAATGTCCCTAGGTTTAACCCCAGTACCAAAGGGGGAGAGAGAGAGAGAGAGAGAGAGAGAGAGAGAGAGAGAGAGAGAGAGAGAGAGAGAAGAGATGGAGAGAGAGAGAGAGAGAGAGAGAGAGAGAGAGAGAGAGAGAGAGAGAGAGAGAGAGGAACCAAAAGAAGGGAGAAAAAAAAAAAACCTAGAAGACATACAGAAAACAATATGGCAAAAGGAGACTTTTGACCCTATCAAAAGTCACTTCTAGTTGAGCCTGGTGGTGCATGCCTGGTAATCCCAGTATTTGGAAGGCTGAGACAGGAGGATTGCAGTTTTGAGGCCACAGCAAGGTAGCTTAACAAGACCCTGTTTCTAAATAAAATAGGGTTGGGAAGTTGGGTGCAGTGGCGCGCGCTTGTAATCCCAGCATTCAGGAGGCTGAGACCGGAGGATCACGGTTCTCAGACAGCCTCAGCTACTTAGTGAGACCCTCTGCAACTCAGTGACACCCGGTTTCAAAATTAAAAATTAAAAAAAAAAGGGGACTGGGGGTATAGCTCGGAGGTTGAATGCCCCTGGGTTCCAGACCCACAAAAAAAATAGTAATAATGATAATAATAATAATAAATAGGGTTGGGAGTGTAGCTGAGTGGTAGAGTGCTCCTAGGTTCAATCCCCCGCCCCCCCCCTCCAAAAGTGGATTCACATCCTGGTGAGTTCAAAGCCAAAATGCACAATTGAGGGGTTGGTATTAAGTAGGCAGTGAGAGAGTAGGACTCCCAGGAGATAAGGCTAACAAAACAACGAACCCCAGACACACACACATACACACACACACACACACACACACACACACACACACACACAGAGGAAGGTAGCTCTGTGTTGCTCTTCAGACCTGAACATGAACAATTAAAAGTGGAGTAGTGGAGCCAAGATGTCAGGAACCAAAGACCTATGCGCACCAACCTTAGGCTCGTGGACTGTTGATAATGTAAGCAAGGGAACAACATGCAGAAAAGTCTCATGATTTGGGAAAATTAAAGGCCATAGATGACAAATTAACTAAGTCAAGAAAAACAATTACAAACGGGGACTTTCTTCCTTGGTTAATATCTATACAAAGGGGCTTCAAACTATATAAAGCCCGTTGCTCAGTACTAACAGCAGCTACCCTCTTGGGTGCCTCCCCCACGTGGGCGCTTTAACCCTGCCTCTTTTTGGTGGAGCCAGTGGACTTTGGGGAAAGGCGGTGTGCCATTGATGGCATGCGGCCCAGGCTACACTCGAGCAGTGCCAGAAGGCCCCTCTGCACTCTGCCAATGCCTCCAGGAGGGAGCTGCCCTTCTGCTCGCTTGTCCTTTAAAATAAACTTCCTACTTTCGCTTTCCCAGTGTCTGTGTGCCAGGAAAGGACCCAGTACGAAAGTCAGTATCAGCCGGGCGTGGTGACACACACTTGTAACCCCAGTACTTGAGAGGCTTATACAAGAGGATCGCACGTTCACGGACAGCCTCAGCTACTTAGTGAGGCCCTCTGCAACTTACTGAGACCCTGTTTCAAACTAAAGAATAAAAATAGGAGTCAGGCATGGTAATGCAAGCTTATAATCTAAGTACTTGGGAAGTTAGACAGGAGGATTGCAGGTTCATGATCAGCCTCAGCTACTTAGTGAGGACACTCCACAACTTAGTGAGACTCTGTTTCAAAATAAAGAATAAAAAGCTGGACATGGTGGCACATGCTTGTAATCCCAGCATTTGGGAGGCTGAGACAGGAGGACCATGGTTTGCGACAGCCTCAGATATTTAGTGAGGCCTTTTGCAACTCAGTGAGACGCTGTTTCAAAATAAAGAATAAAAAACTGGCCTGGGAGTGTAGCTTAGAGGTAGAATGCCCCCTGGGTTCCATCTCCAGTACTGAAAAAAATAAAAATAAAAATAAATATAGGCTGGGGGTGTGGCTTAGAGTTAGAATGCCCCTGGGTTCAATCCCCAGTACTCCAAAAACCAAAAACAACTCAGTATCACAATCAAGAGATAAAAGAATGAAGAATGATGTGTTGCCAACAGCATCTAAGGAGGCACTGGAGTTACCTGCAAAGCAGTGCTCTCCCTGAACAAGGGAAGCTGTGGAGATCATCTGGGTAACCTACACAGATTCATGTAGAGTGGAGCACATTTCTGATCATGCTTATTTTAAGGTGTACATATCTGAGTCCCTCAGTTTATGGCTCTGCATAGAAGCGAGTTCAAAACGGAAAGGTGATGAACAAAAATATTCCTGGGCTTGCTCAGATCAGCATCGTAAGAGAATAGTCAGAGTGACTTGGTGATCTTGGATGGTTCAAGTTGTGTTTTTTTTTTCAGTACTGAGGATGGAACACACGGGCATTCTACCTCTAATCTATACCCCCAGCCCTATTTTTTATTCTTTATTTCTAAACAGGGTCTGAGTTGCAGAGGGCCTCACTAAGTGCCTGAGGCTGTCCACGAACCGCGATCCTCCGGTCTCAGCCTCCCTAATGCTGGGATTACAAGCATGCACCACCACGCCCGGTTCTGGTTCAAGTTTTTCTGAAGCATTTCAGCTGAAATTAAAAAAAAAGAAAACTTTGAAAAGTCTGTTAAAGGGGCAGCTGCTTTCTCTCTATGAGTGCAGGGAATTGCCCTAAAGGTGCCTGCCTTGCTTAGTGACTAACACCCCCCAAGACATCATTCCTCATCCTGAGGCGTTTGGGGATTCTTCTGAAACTACTGAGCAGGGGCACCGTATTCTCCATAGAGGAAAGAAATTGCCTCGATGCTAAAGCAAGATAGGTCTTAGGATTAACAGGGGGCAGTGTACAGCATCAGAGGACGAGCTCCTTTTCCAATTGCTTTGCAAGAGCAAAAGTTATACAGCGTTTAAAAGCACATCTAATTATGACATAAATCACAAACAAGATCAGTAAAGTTGACATTTTTAATAGAAGTAGCCCTATAAAATGTAGGCTTAATATCCTGGGAAAAATTCAGGCCAAAGGCTGTTAAGCAAGCCAGCCAACTGAAAGAATAAGACAAAAGGACTATTTATCATACAACCACATTGAATGTAATGTTAAGCTTCTGGTAAAACACCAAGAAGATTAAAAGGATTAAAAGGATATACACAAAAAGACAAAGGGGAGGGGGCCATCATTTACTGCTTGGTTCTACTTATTATCTGACTTGCCTTCACCTTGGTGTGAGTCCTGGTCCTGATTTACAGGAGTGAGCATCTGGAAGTTTACTTGAGTCTTTTTCTTTTTCTTTTTTTTTCAGTACTGGGGATGGAACCCAGGGGCATTCTACCTCTGAGCTACATCCCAGCCCTATTTTTTTTTCTTTATTTTGAAACAGGGTCTCACTGAATTGCAAAGGGCCTAAGTAGCTGAGGCTGTCTGCAAACAGCATCCTCCTGTCTCAGCCTCCCGAATGCTGGGATTACAAGCGTGCGCCACCATGTCCAGCTACTTGGGTCATTTGGTTCCTGTACTCTTTTGCTCCGCTGTGATGAATTCCAGAGTGACACCTTATAATTGAAGGAAAGAATGAGTAGTCAAACAAGGTCCTGTCCAAATTGGGTTAAGCTGGTCCTGAGGGGACTCGGACTTTCAGGTTTGAAAATATATACAATCCTTGGCTCATAGGGTAGAGTCTTATCCCTGTAGACTAAGGAAGTTTTAGGTGTGTATATCTATTAAAGACACACACACACACACACACACACACACACACACACACTGGAATATAAGACATTTGACACCTCTCCTTTTTGTTTTCTCCATAGTCTCCCCCAAGGAAGAGGGAGAAAAGTTTGCAGAGACAAGAATGGGATCAAAGGCAGCAGAGGAGTCTCCCCAGACAAGGCTGCACGTTGAGCTGTAGCAAGGTGCACAGCTGTTGTGTTATTATTTTTCAGTCTTCCCTCAGATGCCCTCTGTAGTGGACAATGACCACTTTTTTAGGGTCTTTTTTACCACTGGACACATTCTAACAATCCTTTTTGTTTCTCTACAGCTGGCACTAAGAAGACTTGTCTTTTTGGATTGCAACATAAGCACAGATCAGAGAAGGCATATCTGGAAACTAGATATGCAGTAATGCCCTCCCTCTTCCTAGTTTTAGTGCCCAGGTTATTATTTAATCCTTTTGAGCTGAAGTTCCTGGTGTAACAGATTGGTCAGACAACTGTTTTTTTTAGTGTATATAACTTTCAGTTTCCTGAATCTTAAGTTTCATTTCTTCGTCAAACAGTTATGGGAATCAGAACAATTACATGAAGAGTCTGGAGGAGTTCCCAGGCCTGGAACTCACCTCAGGGCAGGCAAGGTCCTTGGCTTCCAGGGCAGAAAAGAATTTCAGCACAAGACAGAGACAAACACCGAGGTTTATTTGGGAAAGTTGGGGAGATACCTATTCAAGGGAGAGCATGGGCCACTTCAAGAGTGAAAGAAGCATTTGGGGTCTTCACATTTATTTTTTAGTGGATGCCCATGAGGGGTCAGTAGGGGCACAGAGCAAGGAATGGAAATTTTTCTCAGAATCCTCCAGTTCCTGATATTTCATTGGTGGGTAGCACCTGGGTTTAACCAAGTGTCAGATATGCCTTATGGATCTTCCTTTATCAAAAACCTTAGAAATTTTAGGTCTTATGGGGAGATAGGCCCTTAGGATTAAAGGTAAAGCCCCTACCTTTAATCCTTTAATCCTTAAAGGTAAGGGCTTTACCTTAGAGATGTTTGCTTAAAGAAAGCAGACCCGTTAGGGTGAAGACAAGGTTCATCATGGAGTTTTTAGATTTAAAGCTACAGTCTTCTAATTCTTCCCTGTTTGTCTCCTTCCTATGTATTACTTTTATTTCTCCTATTCTATCTCAAAACAGCAAAAGTCAAAACTCCCACCTGTTTTTAAGCTAGCCAATCATGCAGAGTTGTGCTTTAAACTAGCCAGTCACACAGAGTTGTAAACCTAAGCCCTGACCAATCAAGGCATGGGACAGTATAGCCTCAGGGATTAAAACCCAGCAGACTTCCCTCTCAGGTGCTTGCTTACCAGACTTCGTGTTAGTTGCACCTACTCTGCAAAGGTAAACATTTTGCCTTGCTGAGTGACTCTTAAGTGCTAGTTTCTATCACCGATTCACATTTCCCACACTGAGAAAAGGGGAGGCTTTTTGCCTCAGTGATCTCATAGACAGAGACCACTGTATAACCAGCCAGATGTTGGCCATTAACCACAGAATTTCTTTCATCTATGATTTTGATGGCGTCTTGGCATGTGGCAGTTTGAGTAAGATGGAGAGGAGTCTAGTAGTTGAACCTGGTACTGTAACATTCAGCTATTTGTTGGCCAGTGGTGCCGCTTGGTCTCTAAAACACTGGGGACCTGGTGTGGGATCCAGACTTCCAACAGGTGCCCCAGTTTGTTTTTCTGCCTCCTTACTTAATAGACAGTTAATAACTTAAGGGCAGACAAAAACTGCCCTTAATCATACTGTCAAGCCTAAGACACAGTATCCAACTGTTCATATAACTAAGCTTTTAAGGGGCCCAAGGTCTACAATAATACACCAGCTCAGTGCCTTGCCTTCTGTGCACCTAGACATCCAATGGCTTATTTATGTCTAGCAACCTTGTGCAGGGACATGCAATAGTAGCCCCTTCAGCTTACTGAAAATGTACAGTTAGTATATTGTTAGAAATAAATTTTCATGGCATCATAAGGAAAGACAGATGCTCAAAAACTGCTCAGCAAAGGAGATTTTACATTTTCTTTTCAAAAAGGATACTGCCACCTTAGAGAGCCAGGTATGCAAGTACACCCGAAAGGAAGCCGGCTCAGTTTTCACTTCTAACTCAGATTTCTGCACCCATTTCCTGTTGGTGGGAGTGTAGTTTCACAGTCCAATACAATTGGCTGGTTTGTCTAAAATGGGAGGCCAGAGTAGGGGCTGGCATTTGCAATTTTTAAAGAAATACTAACTTACAAAAGGACGAGAGTTTATATAAGGTTACAAAATGGTGGTTTTACAAAGTGGAGTTTAAGTTAAGCTAATCCTTTGATAGAAAACATCTAATTAAGCAGAGCGGAGTAGCTCACACTTGTAATCCCAGTGCTTGGGAGGCTGAGACAGGAGGACTGTACAGGTCTGAAGCTGCTCCCGGGGCCTGGTTTGGCTCCCGAAACTGTTACAGTGAGAGATGTAGCCACGAGTTCTTGTTCTGAGCTATGTATAGAAAACACTAGCCCAAACGCTGTAAAATTAAACTATTTTACTATTACAAAGATGGAAAGATAGAACAGATTTTAGAGTAAAGCACTAACCATAAGGGGTGACATAGTGGGGTGACTTGAAGTCACCAAAGTCTTCCTGATACAGAGTAGCTTTATACCCAGTCTTCTGACCAGACTAGATCCGCCCTTTCTCTGGGGCAGGTCTTTTGATGTGGGGATTCCTTCCTGTAGACCTGCCCTGTCTCCAGCACAGACCCTACGTCTGTTGTTACACCCCAAAATGTGTTAGTTGATTATCGGAGTATGGGACTTCTTAAAGGCTTAGGCATCCTCCCACATCCTTGGGAAATCTTATCTATACAATGAAAAAGGGGCCCGGGACTATCTCTGTTGTCTTACTAATCGCCCTTGGTGCCTGGAATTCTGCAGGATCTCTTCCCTTGTCTGAATGCCTCTTTGTTTCCGGAGAGTGTGCTTACTAAGTGCAGGGGTCAAGGATCTACCTGACCTTTGCCTCTATTGTATTGGGCAGTATTGTTTGCTCATCAACTAGGTTGCTTTGAAGTTTCACACAAAGTTTACCTTTCCTATACCCAGTCCAGGTCACAGAGGAGAGGAGGTAAATAGAGGCACTGATTGCCTCTATACAGTTTTAGGGCTAAAGCCTTCAATTGACTCTGAGGCTTTTACTATAGGTTAATCATTAGAACCTATAGTAAAGGGCAAAGACAGAGGGGAACTCTGCATTGTAAGAGCTGCAGCCCTCTCCCGGCCTGAGTGCCTGCTCAGCACCCAGGCCCTGACTATTTTACATTTTGGAAATTAATACCAAAGCAATTTTCCAGTATGGGCACAGAAGCCAGCCTCAGCTACTAAGTGAGGCTCTCAGTAACTTAGTGAGACCCTGTTTCCAAATAAAATATAAATAAAGACCCTGTTTCCAAATAAAATAAAATAGGTCTGGGAGTATTGCCCGGAAGTAGAAAAGCCCCTGGATTCCATCCCCAGTACTACACACACACAAAAATCTAACTAAGCTGGGCAAGGTGGCTCATGCTTTTAATCCCAATACTTGGGACTCTGAGACAGGAGGATCCTGGTTCATGGACAACCTTAGCTACTTAGTGAGACCTTTACAACTCAGTAAGACTCTGTTTCAAAATAAAGAATAAAAAATAGGGCTAGGGGTATAGTTCAGAGGTAGAATGCCCCTGGGTTCCATCCCCAGTACTACAAAAAAAGAAAGAAAGAAAGAAAGAAAGAAAGAAAGAAAGAAAGAAAGAAAGAAAGAGCATCTTATTATTATTAAAGCCAGGTGTGGTGGTGCATACATATTGAAATGACAGTTAAATAGTTAAGTAAAAATTGCTGAAGAAAATGACTAAAAGGCCTGATCTAAGGGCTATTTTCTATCTCCTTGCCCAAGGACTAAAAACAAGATGTCCTTGGTGGTCTAGTGGTCCCTCCCTGACCAGGTAAAGATGACATTCTATGGGCTAGCATTTGTGGTAATATTCTGGAAAGTTAAGAGAAGTATGTCAAAATATAGACCCAGCCTTGAGATTGTTGCCCAGAAACAATAGTAACCAATTCCCCGTAAACAGTTAATGCTATAGATCTTCTAAGCCAATCACAGTAAAGGTCATGAGAACTGTCCAATCAATAGAGGCTCTTTGTCTAAAAGTGTATAAAAGAAAACAAAGTATGCTCACGGTTCCTGTACTGAACTGCTGTGTCGGTTTATGTTGGGCACCCAAGCTTAAGCTTGAATAAAGGCTCTTAGGGTTTTACATATGGATCGGCTCCTTGGTGGTCTCTCCGGGACAAAAGAACTGGGCACAATAATATAATCCCAGTACTTGAGAGGCTGAGACAGAAGGATCATATATTTGTGGCCAGCCTCAGCTACTTAGTGAGACCCTCTACAACTTAGTGAGACCCTGTCTCAAAATAAAGAATAAAAAACAGGGCTGGGAGTATATCTCGGAGGTAGAATGCCTCTGGGTTCAATCCCCAGTTTTGAAAAAATAAATAAATCTAATTATATTCTCACAAGATGATCTACATTTTGCAGCAAGTTTCTACTTTTTAGCCTCTCTCTCTCTTTTTTTTTTTTTTTTTTTTTTTGGCAATACTGAAACGGGGGTTTCTTGAGAGGAAACCCGGCGAGTTCTTGTCTACGGTGAGTGAAGAATGACACCCGCAGACCTCAGGAAGGGGAGTAAAAGGTTTTTTGAAAGCAGCAGGGAATGGGGAGGGAGAGTGGCTGAACACCCCCAAAGGGGCTGGAACTCTGGGTCCAGCAGCTGCCTTCAGGACAATACTTGAGAGTAGCCCATGCCGAATTGCCTTCAGGTGCAGGCTGCTTTCTTCCAGAGTCCATGCGATCTGCCAGAAGGGAATAGAGAAAAGTGGCCGAACACCCCAAAGGGGCGGTCAGAACTCCGGGGTCCAGTAGCTGCCTTCAGGGTCACTACCCAAGTGTCGCCCGAGCCAAGTGCCCGTCAGTTGCAAACTACTTTCTCCCAGAGTCCATGCGATCTGCCAGAAAAGAGGTACAGGTCACTCCTAGGGGCCTGGTCAGCCATGATGTCCAGCAGAGGCCTTCAGGTCACTACTCAAGAGTTGCCCGAGCCACGTGCCCTCAGATGCACTCTGCCTTCTCTCAGGGCCAACACGACCTGCGAGAGAGAGAGAACAGCTCCCCAAAAGGGGAGGGGGTCCCGAGCGGAAAAGTCCCCAATTTGTCGTCCAGTCAGGCAAGGCCTGACTGCTTGCAAGTCCACTTTTGGTTAGGGTGACTTTGGGATTCCAAGGAGAATTTGCATAGGGTATTTGCAAGTCCTTTGAAGGGTCTCCTTTCAGGAATGCCAGACTTGCTTGGTGGGTTTGTTGATTAGTAAACAGATGGCTTTGTGAAACTCTGGCCTTCTTATCTCTGAGCCTTTGGAGTTTCAGGCATTTGTCGCCCCTCAGGAAACTCAGGAAATTAGCTTTTTCTACCAAGGCCTTTTTCCTATCTGCCTATTTCCTTTCTACCTCCTCAATACTGCTCTTTTGGTGTGCCCCCTGGGTCCTCTCATTTGAAAGCAAACAGCTCTTGAAACTCAGAGTCCAGAGAGATAAAGAAAAAAGTGTCCGTTCAATTTAGGACTGCATAGTACTTATTATCTTTGGGCAGGTTAGGAACTACAGAATGAAGACCTTATACCACTTTGTTTACTGCTAATAAGTCCTGTACAAATCTGTGTTTTTCCATTCCTGATTTTTCTTTTGTTTGTTTTATTCTGTCTTGGTACTGGGGATTGAATCCAGGGGCATTCTACCTCCAATCTATAACCATAGTCCTTTTATTTTTTATTTTAAAGCAGGGTCTTTCTGGCCTTGAACCTGCCATCCTCTTCTCTCTGCCTCCCAAGTACCGGGATTACAGATGTGTGTGCCACCACACCCAGCTCCATCCCAGGTTTCTTGGCCAGCAGGATGGGAGCACTACAGAGAGACCTGCAGGGTTTTATCAGACCCTGCCTAAAAAGGTGGTCAACCACAGATTTGCTTTCAGCTGTGGCCTCATGTTTTAAGGGGTATTATTTTATTCTAAGATGGCTGACCATTGTTTTGAGACAACCTTACATGTTTGGCAGTAATTGTCCATTCCATTTGTTCTTGGGCCTGGACCTTAAGCTTGAATTGAGTCGGGACAGTCTCAGGGACTGTTGGTGCTTTATGGAATAGCACCATAAGTTCAGCTCCACGACATGTAGGAACTTGTATTTCCATCTTATCCTGCTGAAAATTAATAGCTGCTTCTGCTCTGGTTAACAGACCTCTTTGTAAGAGGGGAATGGGGACTGGACATGCACATTATGACTGAAGAGGAGTAAATTCCCCAACTCTAGGAATTTGTGGCAGAGAGGGCAAATAACCATGGCTCTCCCTGCACCCTGAAGCTTGCACCATGACAAGACGCGAGCAGACAAAACCCAGCACATCGACTCAAAGGAGGACCAGGGCAAGCTGCCGCAGCCACAACCAACCCCAGAATTTTCAGATTGGTACCAGCAGGGTGGGAGGTGGGTGTGAGCCATGTGCTCTAATGAGCCATCCCAGGAAATAGTGAAGACACAAATGAGGACAGCCCACAGTCTGCAAAATGTTGTACCGAGTTCTTCAGTCTCTCTGAGTTCTTGGAAATAAGAAAATTTACACTAAAATCCCCCCTGTTCTCATCATGAATGACAGCAAAAAGCCAGTGCCTCCAGGATTTCTCCAGAGTGCTACAACAGACCCTGAGTTCAAGCAGTAAGGACAGCCACAGGGAGAGTGGTGGAGCTCTGGGATGTGAAGGAGAAGCTGAGCCCGGAGTCTGCTGTGTACTTAAAGACAGAAGCTGCCCTGCCACCCATGCCCCAGGACATAAGCTATTTGACCAAACACAAAGTGGCCAACATGACTGTCACCCTGCATGCACTCCAGGGAACCAATGTGGCCATGAACCAGCATAGAGCAAATGCACCACCAGCCCCTTTGCCTGGTGTCAACAGTGTCTTGTGAGTCTTGGAGCAGATCCAGCTCGCAGGGCAGATCCGCATCCAGATGGACATGTGAGCCATGCACACCCTGCAACTCAGCATGGCGGGCAGGGGATGCCGCCATGAAGGCCCTAGACAGCCACATGTCCCAGAAGGTGGATGGACAGCAGTGGCTCTGCTGAGCCCAAAAGCTGGAAGCCAAGGTCTGACTCTGCACACTCTGAAACAAGCCCAGCTACCTCATGCCAACATTCCCACCAAAGCCAGCGCTCTGTCCCCGGGCTGATGCCCTTTGCACTAAACCTGGAGTGGACCGAATGCTTCCCAAAACATGTCTCGCATCCCCAGTGCTTCCCTCAGACCCTTGGCTCTGTATTCTTCCAGGGTCCCTTCTCCAGCATGGTGCAAGACCCACCCAAGAAAGGGAAGGAGAAGCTAAGAAATGTCACCATGGTGGATGCCAAGCCCAAAGACAAGGTGGCAGGCCACACGCTTAAGTGTGAGTACTATGGCAAGGTTTTGGGGGCCGAGAGCTCCTAGCTGATTCACCTCCACTCCCACTTTGGAGAGAGACCCTTCTTGTGCTCTGTCTCTGGCCACCGCTTCATCACCAAGGGGAACCTCAAGATGCACTTTCCCCAACACCCCCAGGTGAAGGCCCAGCTGTTTGCCAAATTCCAGAACAAAGTGGCGGCTGGCAATGGAATTCCCTGTGCACTCTTTTTCCCTCTAGACAAATCAAGTCTCTCTTTAGGCAGCAAACCCATCCTGGTAACAGAGACCCCTCCTGTAGGGTTTCTTCAAAATCTCTCTTTGGGCACTGTCTCCAAGGGAGCCCATTGCCTGGCAACCTGCAGCCCAGGCCTTCTCCAGAAAGTAAGGGGGGACCCACACTCTTTGGGATGGGGCCAAACCATAATTCCCTGAGGATTGGTGGCCTCCAGGGCAGTGGGATCCACGAGCCTCAGTCAGAGACCCTGAAGTTTCAGCAGTTGATGGAGAATACCAACAAGGCTACCACCGACCCCAACAAATGTCTCCTTTGCCACCAAGTCCTAAGCTACTAAGGCTTTCTCAAGATACAGTACTGCACCCATACCCAGAAAGACTGTTCCAGTACAAGATCGATGGCCCTGCATTCTCCACTAAGAGCAACCTGAACGATCACCTCAGGGTTCACAGAACCAACACACCTGTCAAGACACAGCATTCATGCCCCATCTTCCAGAAGAAGTGCACCAATGCCATCATGTTGCAGTAGCACATCTGGATGTACATGGGCTCCTGCTAGAAGCCCCCATGACTTCGTGGCCCCCAGCCTATGTTGGTCAGTGAGAACAGCAGTGTCGCCACCACCTGCTGCAATGATGCCACCAGAAGCATCGACGTCAGTGAGGTCACCTCCCAGGATACCCTCAGTGTTTCCTCTAGGGTCCCTGCACCTCTCCCCAGCACCCACTTGGCATCTCACACTCTGGGGTCCCCTGTGATGGCTTTCTTAGATGCCCCCAAACAGTGAGTCCTGCTCCTCAGGGCTTACAGGAGCAGAGCAGTCAAGAAAAAGCCTGGTAGAAAGCAACGGCCTAACCAATGACTCATCCTCACTTCTGGGTGACCAAGAGTATCAAAGCTGAAGTGCAGATGTCATGGACACCTTGTGCTTCTAGCCAGTGTCCAATAGCCAAGCAGAAAGTGCTAAATCATGGTCTCCTCACATGGGGGCCAAAGCTGAGCACGCCAAGAACAGCCACCCCAAGAAGGAAGGTTGTATCAGTCTCCCATCAATGCTGAACTGAGCACAGCCTACCTATGTCAAAGCTGAAGTTCCCAGTACATTTGAAGGATGGTCTGGCATGGCCCCAGGCATGATACCTTTGTTAGTGATGGCCCAGCCACACCAACAGAGCAAGCCACACAGCTGTACAAAGTGTGCAGCACCCTGCCGAGTGTGCAGGACACACACACAAGAGAGAAGCCCTTTGTGTGCAATATATGAAGGCGAGCTTTTACCACAAAGGCAGCCTCAAGTTCACTACATGACACATGGGTCAAACAGTAACCCTGCCTGCTGTGAGAAGATGACCTTCAAGAACATGATGGCTCTGTTGGGTACGGGTGGAAAGAGAGTCTTGGAGCTGTTCCCCAAGGAAATCCCGGACCCTTCAGTGAACAGGGACCCTGTGGCATAGAACCAGTACACCAGCATGCTCAACTGCAGCCTGGCCGTGAAAACCAACAAAATCTCAAGGATCCAGAGCAGCGTCATCCACATCCTCCCAGTGTCCCTGGGGGCCAGCTCTATTGTGAATAGCACCACTGTCTCCAAGACGGAAGCTCCCAATCAGGCATTGCCAATAGTGTCGATATGCATTAATTTCCTCGCTTCCTAGAAGAAAATAATATCGCAGTCAGCTAAGCTCAAGGAAAACTCACATGGAAGGAGAAAAACAGATCAAAAAAAGTCTCTAGAATCTACTTCTTTGGTTTTACCAAAAGAACCCATCTCCTCCTGTATTTTTTCTTTACTGATATACAAGTGATGTTTACAGTTAAACTTTGAGTGGTCCTACAATCACAATTATTGTTATGCTACTTTGCAAAAAAAAAAAAAAGAAAGAAAAGAAAAGTTAAAAAAATTCCAAAACAAATATTATTTTTTTTTATTTTGGAAATAAGAAGGTCTTACAAAGTAACTTTGTTACTTGTGGCAAAGTAACTTTATTACTTATGATAAACTATATACCTGGAGGTTTGTACACCTGTTTCCAAAGACTGTTGCCTATTTTTTTTTCATGCTGGGGATGGAACCCAGGAGCATTCTACCTCCAAGTTACACCCCAGCCATATATATATATATATATTTTTTTTTTTTTTTTTTTTTTTATTCAAGGTCTCACTGAGCTGCAAAGGGCCTCATAAGTAGCTGAGGCTGTCCGGAGAACCACCATCCTCCTGTCTCAGCCTCCCAAATGCTGGGATTACAAGCGTACGCCAACACGCTCAGATGACTGTTGCCTATTTCAAGGCACAACAGTTGGGCTTTTCTGAATCACTAAGAAAAAGACAATGACTTAGCCTCCTGAGGGGGAGGGCACTGTATGCTTCCATGGTAACCGGACAGCGTCTGCCATCTACATAGGGAACCTATTTTATATGTCCTCCCCAATCCTATATCTACCTTTTGTTTTATTTTTAATGTACTTTCAAAGAAAACAACAACAACAGAAAAGTAAAATTGTAGAATTAACAAAATTCCTTAAGTCTTTACAGAGGATGACCACGATGGTTTAACCCCAGTCCTTAGGGAGTCAGTTTGTGTGCCGCTGCTTATTTGAATACAGTTCACTGGAGAGTGCCAGCCTCTCCCTACTCTTCCCAGATGCCTGCCTCTCCCCTTACACCTGAAGAGGGGGCACCAGAACTGCGATTCTCAGCTGACTTCCTGTAGTTCTCCCATGCCTACTCTAGTGAAGAACTGCATTTTCATTCTTGAGAAGAAATTCCATGGATGGGTGTGTTTCCTTTTGCAGATTCACATGCTAATTTTTGTTCTTAATTTTCATGGTGCAACTTAATGCCAAGTAATAATGATCCCCCGCAAGTACAGCTCGAAGGCTATGACATCGAAGTACACAGGTTCCAGTTGTGAAAGCTTTATCTACCCCATTTTTTTATTTTTTAGCCATAGTCTCCATTTCCCTACTTTATTACCATTGATGTATTCCCAGACCCTGTCTTAAATCTCAGAGTTGACATATTTGTGGGATTAGCTGAACATTCAAGATGTCTTTGTAGCCGGGCGTGGTGGCGCACGCTTGTAATCCCTGCGCTTGGGAGATGGAGACAGGAGGATTGTGCTGGTTCGAAGCCAGCCACACTGGCTTAAGAGACCCTGTTTCCAAATAAAAATATAAAATAGGTCTGGGAGTGTAACCCGGAGGTAGAAGGGTTTCTAGGAACCCCAGTATCACAAAAAAAAAAAAAAGATGTCTTTGTATTCCTCTGTGTGTGTGTGTGTGGGGGGGGGTACTAAGGTGTGGAACCCAGGGGCTTTTCTACCTCCAGGTATACTCCAAGACCTATTTTATACTTTATTTGGAAACAGGGTCTCACTAAGTTGCTGAGAGCTTCACTCGGTAGCTGAGGCTGGCTTCAAACCTGTGCAATCCTCCTGTCTCAGCCTCCCAAGCACTGGGATTACAAGGGTGCGCCACCATGCCCAGCGTGATTCTTTTTTCTTAATCTCCTTTTGTACATGTAATAGTATAGTGCAGGCAATGGGTTTAAAGAGGAAGGAGAAAGATGGATCCAGCTTTTAGGCTGAGAATTCTGTCCCATTATGTAGAAGGCCCTTACTGAATCATGGATCAGGGCTGTTACCCAAAGTTTTGTTTCTTAGTTATTGAACCTGACTTTAGGATAAAAAAAAAAAAAAAAAAAAGTTTTTGCTAAATTGTACCTTTTCTTCTAGAATTTAACTGACCACTAGTATCTGTTTACACTGTGAAGTGGGTATGTGACGAAGACCATATAAGTGTCTTCTTACTTTGGGACTCATGACACCTTATGAATGTATGAGCTACAGAGTAACCCTTGTAGGACCTTCTGATGCTGTCTGTTGGAAAATAATTTTTTTGTGTGTGGTACTAGGGATGGAACCCAGGGACATTCAACGTCTAAGCCACACCCCCAGGCCTACTTTTTTATTCTTTATTTTGAAACATGATCTCACTGAGTTGCAAAGGACCTCACTAAGTAGCTGAGGCTGTCGGAGAACCGCGATCTTCCTGTCTCAGCCTCCCGAATGCTGGGATTACAAGCATTTAAACAGGATCTCAAGCCGGGCGTGGTGGCGCACGCTTGTCATCCCAGCATTCGGGAGGCTGAGACCTGGAGGATCCTGGTTCATGGACAGCCTCAGCTACTTAGTGAAGCTCTCTGCAACTCAGTGAGACCCGGTTTCAAAATAAAAAAATAAAAAATAGGGCAGGGGGTGTAGCTCAGAGGTCAAATGACCCTGGTTCCATCCCCAACCCCCCCCCAAAAAAAAACCCCAGGATCTCACTAGGTTGATAAACATATCACTACTTGATAAGGCTGTGATCTTCCTGTCTCAGTCTCCCAAGTACTGGGATTACAAGCATATACCACCACACTCAGCTAAGAAATAAAATTTTAATGTCACCCCCCCACCAAAAAAAGAAGAAGAAGGAATGGTACATTTGGAAACATACAGAAATGAGTGCTGTAAACAATTTGAGACCACTTCACAGTCTTGCCACTTCTATTCTACATAGCACTGAAACTTCTAACCAGAATAATTAGGCAAGAAAAAGAAATAGCAGTCATATAAATTAGAAGAAGTAAAATTATCTGTATTCACAGGTAACATAGTCTCATAAGTACATCAAAACTGTTAGCACTAAGTAATAAATTTATCAATATCATAGCATAAAAATCAACATACAAAAATTAGTTGTTTCCACATCCTACCCATGAACAATCCAAAAAGTGAATTAAGAAAAGAATCTCATTACAAAAGCATCACCAAAAATAAAATACTTAATAAACTTACCAGCAAAAGATTTATGCATTCAAAACTTTATAATATCATTGAGAAATTGAATGATTCACAAATAAGTAAAAGATACCATGAAAAAAATCAATATTGCTAAGATTTCCATTTTACTTAAAGTGATATTCAGTACAATCACTATTAAAAATTTCATGGCACTTTTGTAAAAGTAGGAAAAGCAACTTAAAATTCACATGGAATTACAAGAGATTCTGAATAGCTAAAACAATATTTAAAAAGAAGAACAAAGTTAGAGATCTCACAAATTCTGATTTCCAAATTTAACCTATCCACAGAAACCAAAACGATAGGTATTGGCATAAAGACAGACATATAGAGGTATAGACATATGGCATAGACATATAGTGAAACAGAAATGAATCCCTGTGTATGTGATCAAATGGCCTTCAACAAGGATGCCAAACCGCCCAATGGGGAAAAGACAGTGCATATATCTATGTGTGTATGTGAGAATGAGGCTGAATCCTTATCTTAAAATATATATAAAAATAGCTGGGTGTGGTGGAGCACGCTTGTAATCCCAGTACTTGGGAGGCTGAGACAGGAGGATCACACAGGTTCAAAGCCAGCCTCAGCTACTTAGTGAGACTCTCAGCAACTTAGTGAGACCCTGTTTCCAAATAAAGTGTAAAATAAGTCTGGGAGTATAGCCCAGAGGTAGAAAGCCCCTGGGTTCCACCCCCAGTACCACCAGTTTTAAAGACTTAAATTAAGGCCTAATACTATAAAACTCTTATAAGGAATCCATAGCTTCATGACACTGGATTTGGCCACGAATTCCTGGATTGGCACTAAGAATACAGGCACAAAAGCAAAGACAGGACTACATCAAATATTAAGCAAGGCTGGAAGCCGGGCGTGGTGGTACACACTTGTAATCCCAGTACTTGGAAGGCTGAGACAGGAGGATGGCCCAGGTTTGAAGGTTCCCGCCTGGAGCTGGCTGCAGAGCAGCAGGACTGGCCATGAGCACCCCAGAGACTCCACAGGGTCCACATCCTTTGGCACCAGACACAAATTCCAGACTCTCAGCTGGTGCCACACTCCTATTGCACCTCTAGGGACTGAGCCCCAAGTATCCACCAGAAACAATGTTCTGACGTTGCTCCCCAGTGCCTAAATCCTGAGTACTAATGCATGAATCCTAGGGCCTCCTCCATCGAAGGGACCTGACATACAAGAACTTCCTCCTGGCCTAGACACTTCAGCTTCCCAGGCTCCAGCATTGCAGAAGGTGGCAGGGAACCCCTCCTGGGGTCACTAGGATCCTTCCCCTGTGTGGGGATGACTTTGCAGAGGCCCCCAAACCTCCAGACTCTAACCCAGGTGATGGACTGGCCCCTAAACCTCCTCTAAACGTGCAAACATTGGCAGATACAGATAGACAGTTTATCAGAAGATACCAATAGCTCATGGAAGCGTTTTGTGCATTGGGGGATCTTTTTTGATTTCTTTTTGGGGTTTTGTTGTCTGTTGCTTTTAACTTTTCCTGGAGACTTCCTGGGGTCAGCATTGGTTCTTGAGAGTCCTTTGCCCTGAGCCTCTGTATGAACAATTGCCTCAAACATCAAGGGTTGAGTCTAGAGGCCTCCAGGGAAGTAGAGGTGCCTTGGGACAAAACCCCACCAGGACCAGGAGGGAAGGAAGACTCTACCCTCACCAAGGCTGGCGCTTGGCACCACCACTGGCCTGCAGAGCAACCTTCAGTGACAGTGAATATAAACCCAGTACGAACTCGGGCGTGGTGGCGCACGCTTGTGATCCCAGCGCTTGGGAGGCTGAGACAGGAGGATCGCACAGGTCTGAAGCCAGCCTCAGCTACTTAGTGAGGCTCTCAGCAACTTAGACCCTGTTTCCAAATAAATTATAACATAGGACTGGGGGTGTAGCCGGGAGGTAGAAAGCCCTTGGGTTCCACCCCGCGCCAGTACCACCAAAAACAAACAAACAAACAAACAAACAACCCAGTACGTGGTTTTGTATTTTGCTGGGTCAATGCTTGTGTTACTCAAGAAAAATCACTACTGCTGCTTTACTCCTTATTGCATTTTCAAATTATACCTTAAAATTAAGTCAGGAACTTTTTCACTGAACGATATGCCCCAGCACACTCAACACAGGTCCAGTTTTTTTTTTTTTTTAATTCTTTTTGGTACTGGAGGTGGAACCCAGGGGCATTCTACCTCTGAATTATACCCCCAGCCATATTTTTTTAATTTTGAAACAAGGTCCTGCTAAGTTGCTGAGGCTGGCTTGGAACCTGAGATCCTCTTTTCTCAGCTCCCCAGGTACTGACCAGGCATGGACCACCACATCCAGCTTAATTCTTTCATGCTAGTGCTACAGTTTGGACCTTAACACTTTCCAAGGATACATGTGATAAAAGCTTAGTCCCAAATGTGGTATTGCTAGAAAGTGGGAATTTTGAGAGATGGGACCTAGTGGGAGATATTTTGACCATTGAAGAGGAGCCCTCAAAGGGGATTGCGAGGCCCCAGCCACCTCCTCGCTCTGTGTGGCTAGTGGGTTTTTCTCCACCCCATCCTCCCACCATGATGGCAGCCTCTCCATGGACCCAAAGCAATGGGACCGACCATCCATGGACTGAAAACCCCCAAAGATGTGAGCTAAGGTCAAACTTTTCAGATATTTGCTCTAGTGACAGAAAGCCAACACCACCATTCTACTTTTTACGAGGTTTCTTATTTAGAAATCCTGTGTTCTGTAAGAGTTAACCTATGCAAGCAGATCCAGTGGCAGAATTGCCGGTCATCTGCAACTTTAATATTCCAAGTGGCTGTTCAGAGAGATTGCGCAAACCTCACTCATCCGCGATGGAGAGAGGCTATTTCCCCATCTGTTCTCAAACTATTTATAGTAAGAGAAGGAAGATATTTACAAGATGAAGTAGAAGTGTGTGCCTCGGAAATGCATACAAAACATGTTTATTCTGCAAATTCATAAGTATAGTATTACACAATTCGATTGAAATATAAAACATGGAAAAGACTACAAGCGCAGAACACAAATCAGCCTCTATAATGGTTCCCCCAAGAGTGTGAGCAAGGTGCAGAAATGAAAGGTTCAAGCTTTTACAACGCTTAGTGTTGCTTAAATTGTCATAGTCAGATACTTCGTGTTGTAATTAAAAATTGCCACAGTAAAGTGGAAAGCGATAACGAGTGTGCTATCCTTGGTCTGCTTTTATAGAAAGCCCCCAGGAGGCGGCTGCAATTCAGGAACAGCTGCTGGCCTCTTAGACCACCGACATTGTGTGAATGGCGCCACCTGGTGGTGTGTAGGACAAAGTGTGCAAACGGTGCTGGCAGGACCTGTCCCACAGACAGAAAATTCTGGAATCCTTGAGAAAGTATTCTATATCCTAAAGCTCAAAATTATCAAAATGAATTCAAAGTCAAAAGTTTACAAATGGCTGGGTTTGCCTCAAAAACTCAGGTAACACATGGCATTCAGATGCTTATGTGGGAACTCTCAGGGCTTGGAACCCACATTCCAGGTGGGTCAGCACACATTCCCAGGCAGCAGCTCTCGGCTGGGAGCATGGCACACCTGCGCCAGCACAGAAGCCTCCTGGGGCTGTTCAGAGTGCGAGAGCTGGAGGTAGAGTTCCACTGAAAACTCCTGCCTTCGACAGGGAAATCTCAAATGACTCCATGTCTTTTAGATGGATGGAGGCGTCAACCTGAAAAACAGCCACAGGATATTTGGAAATAGAAAGCATCGTGATAGGAATATACATGCATAGTAGACTTTGAACATACTATGATCCTGTTCACTATAAATATATTCAAAGAATTTGGGGCACAGAAAGGTTTACAAAAGCTAAAATGAAGGGGGTTACATCAGATATTTTGAAACAACCCTTGGTGGGGTCCTCCACGTGCTTAAATGTCTTGAAGATCTTATACTGTCTGAGGCAGGACTGTAGTAGAACCTCTGGCTTCCAAACACACCTGGCTTTGGGTCTGGCACATGCTGGGACTTGGCCACAATGATTAATAGCAAGAGAGACATCAGTCAAAGTTGACCAGACAGGTGTTGGGCAGGTGACAGTGCAGAAGCATGTGGTTTGTGCAAGGCTGTGGTTCTGGCAGTCTTGGAAGTTACTATTGGGAAGTTCTGGGTGAGAACCCTTCCTTAGAACTTCCTAGCTTCTTTTGGCTAGGGTTGACACAAGCAACTTTATTTTGATACTGACAACTTGCAGAGATGCAGGCTGTAATCAGAATACCTTTCACAGTCAGCGCTTCCCTGGGGCTGTGAGGGGACATATGGCTGCTGTCCTGGCAGGCTCCACTGTGTCCTGGAGATGCAGCTCTGGCCTGTGGAGAGCTTGTAGCAACAGCAGCCTGGAGACTCCTCCATGCAAAGGCTGGGCTGCTGCAGCCAGGTCCTCCAATACTTACAGGTCTTGAAGATCTTACACTGTCTGAGGCAGGACTGTGCAAGAAATTCTTGCTTCTGAAGCACACCTAGCTTTAGCTCATGAAAGCTTTTTATGCATGAGGGGGGGATCTTTTTTTGTTTCTTTTTGGAGTGTCGTCTGTTGCTTTTAACTTTAACTTTTCCTAGAGATTTCCTGAGGTTAGCGGGGTTTTGGGGGTTTTTGTTTTGTTTTGTTTTGTTTTGTTTTTTGGTGGTACTGAGGGTGGAAATCAGGGGCTCTTCTATCTTCGGGCTATCTTCCCAGACCTATTTTATACTTTATTTGGAAACAGGGTCTCACTAAGTTGCTGAGAACCTCACTAAGTCAGCTGAGGCTGACTTCAAACCTGTGTGATCCTCCTGTCTCAGCCTCCCAAGTGCTGGGATTACAAGCATGCACCACCACGTCTGGCTGAGGTCAGCGTGTGTGTGTGTGTGTGTGTGTGTGTGTGTGTGTGTGTGTGGTACTGGGGTTCCTGGGAGCCCTTCTACCTCCAGGCTACACTCCCATACCTATTTTATACTTTTTTTTTTTTTTTTTTGAAACGGTCTCTTAAGCCAGCAGGAAGGGCTGGCTTCAAGCCTGCGCGATCCTTCTGTCTCCACCTCCCAAGCGCGGGGATTACAAGTGTGCGCCACCACTCCCGGCTAAGGTCAGCATTTTAATACATAGGTTCTCGAGAGTCCTTTGCCCTGAGCCTCTGTATGGACAATTATAGAATGGTCTATGACTGTTGCTTTCTAAAGCTTAGTGCGATTTTCTGTGACCACACTTGGCCCCAGCACCGGGCACCTGCAGACCCCTGATCTGAGATAAGGTCTATGGGTCTCAGGACCTTGGCTGCTCCACATCTCCTTGCCTACATCTTGCCCAAAAGGCACTGACAGAGTGCCGAGCACTGTTTGCAGAAGTGCATGCTGCATCTGAGAGCACAGGGCCTCTGCTTTGACAACACAGGTGCTGCTGCTGCTGCTGGGTAGAAAGGAGGCACTCACAGCCCTGAACCCTCTGCTTGTGGTGCCTGCAGCGCCAGCCCTGGATGGCAGCCTCTCTTGGCAATGCCGAGGCCCTTGCAGCACTGAAGAGGACATCTTCCACCATCCTGCTGCTTTCCTTCACATAGTGAGTATCAACAGTGGGCCTCCTGTTCTTCCTGCTGCTGCCGCCCCTTTTTCACAACTCCTTATATTTTCTATATTGTCTATAAAAAGATTCACATGCAAAGCTTTGACTATTTGACTTACATCAGTTGCAAACACATGGCAATGGATTTGATTTACCAGTTCTCCCCTGGTTATAAAATCAGGGTAAGGATTCTGTTGAAGGGATTAAGAATCTACAATTCATCTAGAGTAGATTTGTGCCCGGTTTTCCTTTTCCTTTTCCACATTTTGTTCCTCTAATGTTCATCTTCAACTGAAGATCCTGAAAAATATGGAAAGGGAAAGAAAAAAGAATGGAAGAATATTAGTAGCATCCAGAGAAAGATCACACGTTGACCAACCATTCAAAAGATTATTCAAAAGTAGAGCCTGTACAACCAGGTGTGGTGGCAAATGCTTGTAACCTCAGTACTTGGGAGGCTGAGACAGGAGGATCGCAGGCTTGAAGACAGACCCAGCAACGTAGCAAGACCTTGTTCAAAATTAAAGGGTTGGGGGTGTAGCTCAGAGGCAGAGTAACTCTGGGTTCAACCTTCAGTACCAAAAAAAAAAAAAAAAAAAAGTAGAGCCCTGTATAAAACCCATTTACCAGATATCTTTAAATTTATGAGAAAATGAGAATATTTATGATCTCCAGAGTAGGGAGAGATTTCTTTAGACTAATAAAAATTTATATGCTAGAAGCCAGACGTGGTGGCACATGCATGTAATCCCAATTACAACTCCCTTGGGAGGCTGAGACAGGAGAATCGTAGGTTCGCAGCTGGCCTCGGCTAGTTAGTCAAGCCCTCACAACTTAGCAAGACGCTGTTTCAAAATAAAAAATAAAATAGAACCAGAGGTGTAGCTCAAAGGTAGAATGCCCCTGGGTTCAATCCCCAGTACCATACAAAAATTAAACAGTCATTAAGCATATAAAAGATATTCAAACTCACTAATAATTAGGAAAATCAGAGTCCTTATACCTAGTAAGACAGTTACAAAAATAAATACAGAAAAGAACTGTAGATGAGAAACTAGAACCCTTGCACACTGCAGGTAGATGGGTAATATGATGTATATTATATAAAAGAGTATGACAGTTTTCCTCAAAGTTGCAAATTACTTTATTACCCAGCAATTTCATTTAAATTAAATACATAGTCAAAATATAGCCAAGAAAAAAGTCAGAGTATAGTCTCCAGGAACTCTGGGGGAAGGAAATGGGAGTTACTGTCTGATGGTTATGAGGTATCAGTCTTACAAATTAAGAGAGGTCTATGAACCAAGAGTCGTAGTGGTTGCACAACGTAAATGTAGGTAATAACGTAGATGATACCACTACACTGCGTGTTTAAAAATGGTTGGGAGTGTATAAATGTCATGTTATGTTTTATCCCAATAAAAAAAATAACCTAGGTGGGCAGAGAGGACAACACCTGTAATTGCAGTATCTAAGGCCAAGACAGGAGGAAGATAAGTTTGAGGCAAGTCTCAGCAACTTAAGTCTTCATCAACTTAGACCCTGTTTAAAAAGGGCTGGGGGAGCTGGGCATGGTGGCGGACGCTTGTAATCCCCGTGCTTGGGGGGCTGAGATGGAGAATCCAGCTTTACCACCAGCCTCAGCTACTTAGTGAGGCCTTCAGCCACTTAATGAGACCCTGTTTCAAAAAAAAGAAAAAATCAGGTTGGGGGTATAGCTCAGAGATAGAATGCCCCTGGGCTCAATCCCCAGCACCACCAAAAAAGGGGCCTGAGGGTATAGCTCAGGTAGAAGGCCCCTGAGTTCATTCCCCAGTACCACAAAAAGAATAATAATAATAACTAAAGGAAACTCAAGGAAATAGACCAGGAACCTCTCCCCAGGTAACTAACCCCCACACAGGAAGGATTAATCCAGTCGGGAATAGAGCCCAGCCACCTAGTCACTCCTGAAAGGCCCCACCTCTTCATGCTGATCTACTGGGATTAAGTTTTGTTGTTACTGAGGACTGAACCCAGGACCAGGACATTCTACGTCCAAGCTACACCTCCAGCCCTTTTAGTTCTTTTTTTAAGTAAGGGCTGGCTGAGTTGCAGTGGCTGGCCTTGAACCTGTGATCCAATCCTCCCCTCAGCCTTACGAGTACTAGGATTATCTGCACGTACCACCACTCCTGGCTTTGGGGTTTTTAATTTTTAACTCTTGAATTTAGGGAGCTCAAATAACAGCACTCAACTTCATCCAATCAGATGATCGGAAAACCTCTCAAAGGAACAGCAGTGAGCATTTTTTTTTATATTTGTGTAGCTCAGCTGGGCCTGGTGGCACACATCTGTAATTCCAGTACTTGGGAGGATCACAGGTTCAAGAACAGCCTAAGCTACATAGCAAGACTCTCAGTAACCTAGAAAGATCCTGCTTTGAAACAAACAAACAAACAAAAAGGTTTAGTAATATAGCTCAGAGACAGAATGATGCCCCTGGGCTTGATCCCCACTAACACACACACACACACACACACACACACACACACACACACTGTATAGCCAAGATTAAAGGTTTGATCCTGGGTTTAAAAACCCAGGGCCAGTCGTGGTGGCACACGCTTGTAATCCCAGCATCTGGGAAGCTAAGACAGGAGGATCAAAGTTTCGAGGCCAGCCTCAGCTACTTAGTGAGACCCTTTGCAATTTAGTGAGACCCTGTTTCAAAGTAAATAAAAAAATTGGGCTAGGGCTGTGACTCAGAGGTAGAATGCCCCTGGGTTCAATCCCTAGCACCACACAAAAAAATTACACACACACACACACACACACACACACACACACACACACCAGGCATGGTGGCACGTACCTGTGATCCCAGTACCTGGGAGACCAAGATGATCTCAGGTTCACACTCAGCCACTCAGCCTCAGTAAACTCATGAGGCCCTCTACAATTTAGTGAAACCCTGATTTCAAATTAAAAAATAAAATAGAGCTGTGGGAATAGCTCATAGGTAGAATGCGCTGGGTTTTATCCCCAGTAGCACATTTACACACATACACACACACACACACACACACACACACACACACACACACACAGAGCAATGTCCTGGCTTTGTAAAAATATTTTAAACAGTTTATAATTGATAAAAAATAATATGACTAAACTTTATACTTAAAGATTAAGGTAGTAACTTTCATGATTTTAGCCACAAATTTAAAAGGAATTAATTTTAAAAAGAAAGTACAAATCAAGAACTTCTAGCTTTCCAGCCTTTGTTCTGAAGTACTAGGGATTGAACCCAAGACCTTTAAATAATAGTATACACTTAAAATTGTGTTTGGGGAAGAATAAGATAAAATATCAACATTTATCAAAGGTATGCAGGAACAGGGAACCCACATCCACTGGAGAATGATCACTTGCAGGCTGGCCCTAGAGGATGGCAGAGCTCCCGGGGCAGCCCTGTGCCCAGGGCAGGCCAGGTGCCCCTCGCACTCGAGTGCCGACAGCGAGGGGCGTTTAGTTCCCTGGGACTTGGGAAGACAGTCTCCATTCCAGACCTTCAAGAGAAAATGCCCTTTTGTTTGTCTGATCAAGGACTGTCCTTTAAAGTTTCATGAGTCTCTGAACCAGCCTCAGGGCTGTTTCTGTCTCTTTTGATGTGAACTTCCAAACCAACCATCTTTTCTCTTCTGTCTCAACTTTTGGTTTGCCTTAGCTCCATCCCCAGAGGTTAAAATGTGACCTAAATATTACAGGAGCTAACTCTGTACAGTAGCTGCCAGCATTTGGGGGACATTCCCCCTTTCCCCCTTTTTTCCCTTTTTTTTTCTCTTTTTTCCCCTCTTTTTTTCTTTTTTCTTTTTTTTTCTCTTTTCCCTTTTTTTTTTTCTTTTTTCTTTTTCTGGCAGTACTGCAGATGGAACCCAGAGGCATTCTACCTCCAAACTACACCCCCATCCCAATGTTTTTTATTCTTTATTTTGAAACAGGATCTCACTGAGTTGCAAAGGGCCTAAGTAGCTGAAGCTGTCCACAATCTGTGATCCTCCTGTCTCCGCCTCCCAAATGCTGGGATTACAAGTGTGCGCCACCGCGCCCAGCTATCTGGGGACAAGTCTCTGGGAAGGATTGTCCAACACTGATCTTTCTGCTATGATAGAAGGGAGGCACCTGCTGCCCTAAGTTTCTGGTACGTGCAAAGCTGGCCCTGGGATGGCAGGCTCTCTTGGCAATGCTGAGGCTGTTGCAGCCACAGAAGATGACATCTTCTACCATCCTGCTGCTCTCCTTCATATAGTGAACAATGACAGTGGGCTCCTGCTGCCGCCTCCCCACACACACCGTGAGCAGAGTGCAGAAGGAAGGGTCTGGTATGCTGGCTCTCCTCTATATCAAGACTCGTCCGTCTCAAGATTCTTCACAGATGCAGTAGGATGAATTCAGTAGGTTTCTTGTCCAGAACCGAAACAAGGTTCGCTTTCCACACCACCTCCGTTCTCCAGATCATTACTGGGCTCCGTTTTAATGTCTGTGACCACAGACTCACGTGAGCCATCTTGTTTACTGGGACTCTGCGGTTTGTGTGTATAGAAGTGGCTGCTGGCTTTACCCAGTGGAGATTTCTGGCCATGGGACGTCTGTGCTGCAGAGACTTGGGGAGATGGCAACTGGAAATTCTGGTAGCCTAAAGGAGGACGACCTGGGATGGGGCATCCATCCAAGCTCCTGGCAGCATATATTCTCAGTTTCTTTCTAGGTGAAAGTCTGGATCTTTTATTTTGGAACCAATTCTAGAAGAGAAAGAAAGTATGTTTAGCTGAATCTTTTCTAGTAATATTCCACAGTGGATTTCCACAATGGAAGGGAGTTTTGTAGTTAAACAGTCTCAGCATCATTACTGACTTGCTTCTGGACCTCGAGCAGACACAAAGGCCATCCTTTTTGTGGCTGTACCATGTTGGAGGCTAGAAACTGTGCACAATCCCAAACTCCCAACTGTCCCCATAATCTGCAGCAGCCCTCCATCTATGCAAACCCAGTTCACCGAGTATTTCTATTTCTCCTTCATCAAATGAGAAATGCATGCCAGCCATAATTCCCAAACTTTGAGGAGCGTGTAGAGACAAAATGTTTTAGACCATCCATCCTGATTAGGGCTGGGGTGGACCAGTCAGACGCAAGTAGAACAGGCAATAGTGTCTGGGTGCCTTTTGTTATGGGATCAGTCCGGAAACCCATCTCCAAGTTCAGAAATGCTTTAGCTCAATAACGAGAAAGATCTTTGACTCACACTTAAGATTGAGAAAACAAAATTCTAACTGTGGATGACAAACCTGGCACCTCCACACACACTCCCTCACCTTCTCCTCACCCGGTCAGACACAGGGAGATACAGAGGTCAATCATTTGTCAGAGGCTACAAAGTCAATTAGCAGGGAGATCCTTTGAGGATGGGAGCACACACACAAAAAAAAAATCAAGCCACACCTCCCGTGTCTCTCCCCAGCCGGCTTGCTCCCCACTCATATCATTTGCACTCTCCAAGCCACACTCCTTGCTTCAATTTAAATTTCTTTCCTGGTCATTTCCTTGTTCAGACTTGTATAAAATCTTGATTGTCTTTTGAGATGTCTCCAGTTCATAAGGCTTTTATAACTTCATTGCTTACATACTCTTAGGCTATACTTTTCATTTATTCTTATTCCCACTCTGAAAATGTCCTCCTACTGTCAAGCAAACTATATATATATATAATACATATATGTATGTATATGTATATGTATATATATCTTATAGAAATCTTGTGGATACAAAATAAAATTTCAACACAATAAAACTTTGTGGAGCTTTAACAATAATTTATAAACAATAATTTATATTAAAAATCCCCAAAACACCGGGAGTGGTGGTGCATGCTTGTAATCCCAGTACTTGGGAGGCTGAGGCAGGAGGATCATGGTTCGCAAACAGTCTCAGCTACTTAGTGAGGCCCTCTGCAACTCAGTAAGACCCTGTTTCAAAATAAAGAATTAAAAGCAGGAGCCAGGCGTGATGGTGCATGCTTATAATCCCAGTTTGGGGGAGGCTGAGACAGGAGGATCGCACAGGTTCGAAGCCAGCCTCAGCTACTTAGTGAGGCTCTCAGCAACTTAGTGAGACCCTATTTCCAAATAAAATATAAAATAGGTTTAGGAGTATAGCCTGGAGGTAGAAACCCGTGGGTTCTACCCCCAGTACCACAAAAGAAGAAGAAGGAGGAAGAGGAAGAAGAGGAGGAGGAGGAGGAAGAGAAGGAAGAAAAGAAGAAGAGGAAGAAGAAGGAGGAGGAGGAGGAAGAAAAAGAGGAGAAGGAAGAAAAGGAGAAGGAGAAGAAGTAGAAGACTCGGAAGTAGAATTCCCCTAGGTTCCATCTCTAGTACTGAAAAAAAAAAAAAACCTCAAATAAAATATTGGGTCATAGAAAAAATGGTTACAAACTACCAACTAATGCTTGAAGGTACCCTGTGTACTTGTTAGATGTGATCAAGCCAGTTCTTTCTCCTGCACTTTGTGTATCTGACTTCTTACCTACTGTCTCCTCTTGGAGGTTTAATGGCATGCCACACTTAACATGTCCAAAGAAAAACTCCTAAAGTCTCAGGCACAAAGCTACTCAAGCCAGAATTTTGGAGCCATTCTTGCTTAACTCCCCTTCCCTCACTGTATACCCACTACCTCAATGAACTACCAGCTCCACCTTCTAAATATTCAGTCTTCCATTCTGCATAAGTTCACGGCTAGCATCCTGGTCAAACCCATCACAGTCTTGAGCGTGGCTAATGGCAATGCCTTCCTAACTGGTCCCTACCTCCAAATTCTCCTCATAAGACTATTTTTTCATTGAAGGTACAAGCAATATATTCATACCCACACTGAAATGAGAGAAAATGACAAAATGTCACCACTGTCCCAGGGGAGGAAATGCTCTAAAGCTTTTCATGACTTTATTTCCCACATTATCTACAAGATGATATTCTCGAGCAAAGCTGTGAACATTTGACTTACCTCAATGATACGCAAATTACAATTGATTGTATTGGCCAGCTTTAACCAGCCTGTGAAGTCAGGGTAAGGATCCTGCTCAAAAGACTCATTAAGAATCTCCAAGTCTTCCTTCGTAAACATATGCCGTTTTCTTCTTCTTCCCTTTCCAAGTCTTCCTCTTAATTCATTATCTTCCTCACTTTGAGATTCTGAAAAATTTGGAAAAGAATGGAGGAATAGTAGAAGCATCCAGAGACAGAAAAGATCATTTGTTGACTGACCATTTGTAAGGTTTTTCCAAAGTGGAGCCCTGTGCCAGGCATAGTGGCGCACATCTATAATCCCAGTATTCAGGAGGCTGAGACAGGAGAGTCACCAAGTTCGAGGCTAACCTCCACAACTTAGCAAGACCTTGCTATAAAAAAGGATTGGAGGTATAGCTCAGTGATAGAATGCCCTTACGTTCAATCTCCAGTTCTGAGGGGGGAAAAAACCAGGAGCCGGGTGAGGTAGGGAATCCTTATATTCTCAGTATATGGGAGGCTGAGACAAAAAGATCACAGGTTAGCAATCAGCCCCAGAAACCTAGCAAGACTAAGTTTCAAAACAAAAACCAAAGAAGGATGGGGAGTGTAGCTCAGAGGTAGGATGCTCCCAAGTTCAAGGCCCAGTACTAAAAAATAAAAAAGGTCAGGCAATGTGGCACATCCCTGTAATTCTAGTACATGGGAGGCCGAGACAAGAGAATCAAAGACTAGGCCAGCCTCAGAAACTTAGCAAGACCTTGTTCCAAAATTAAAAGACTAGGAGGGCTAGAAGTATAGCTCCAAGGTGCAATGCCCTTGGGTTCCATTCCTAATACTGAAAACAAAACTTCCTCCACACTACAGTAATCAAGACAAGTGTGTACTACCATAAAGACTCACACAGACCAAAGGAATAGAAAACAGATCCGGAAATAAAATCCTCGGTCAAGAGTGATTTGGGGCAACAATGCCAAGATGATTCCCTGGGGAAAGGACGGGCTCTTCAATAAACGCTATTGGGAAAACTGGATATCCACACGTGAGATCAAGTTGAACTCTGATCTTATGCCAAATGAAAAATCAACTCAAAATGGATAAAAAATAGAAGCATAAGAGCAAAATGGCCGGGCGTGGTGGCGCACACTTGTAGACCCTGCACTTGGGAGGCTGAGACAGGAGGATCGCACAGGTTCGAAGCCAGCCTCAGCTACTTAGTGAGACCCTGTTTCCAAATAAAGTATAAAATAGGTCTGGGAGTATAGCCTGAAGGTAGAAGAACCCCTGGGTTCCACCCTCAGTACCACACACACACACACAAAAAGAGCTAAATGTATATAACCTGTTAGAAGAAAACATAGGGAAGAGTCTTATGACGTTATATTTGACAATTTCTTAGATATGACACCAGAAGTACAGGTAACAAAATAACTTAGATTCCATCAAAACTAAGATCTGTGTCAATAGACACCACACTGAAGACGCAACCGATGAGATGGAAGAAGACGCCGCAGGTCATATATGATGATGGGTTGATATCAAGGCATATAGAAAACTACAACAGAACATACATACAAGCTAACCTAGAAACAGACAGCCAGGCATGGTGGTGCATGCCTGTAATCCCAGTGCTTAGGAGGCTGAGAAGGAGGGTCACGAGTTCAAGGACTGCCTCAGCAACCTAGCAAGATCCTGTTTGAAAACAAAACAAAGCTGCTGTGTGTGGCAGCACACGCTTATAATCCCAGCACTTGGGGAGGTTGAGACAGAATTGCAGGTTTGAAGCTAGCCTCAACAACTTAGTGAGACCCTGTTTCCAAATAAGAAATACAATCAGGCTCGGGGTATAACTTGGAGATGGAATGCCTCTAGGTTCAATCTCCAGTACCACAAAAAAAAAAAAAGAAAGAAAAAAAAGAAAAGAAAAGAAAGAAAGGCTGGCATGTAGCTCAGGGAAATGCCCCTGGGTTCAATTCCTAGTATAAAAAGATAAAACAAGGATTTGGTATTTCTCCAAAGATAAACAAGTGGTTCTTAAGCATTTGAAAGATGCTCAATCTCACCAGTAATTAGGGAAACTAGAGTCAGTCTTCAAGGAGCCATGAGCTCACACCCATTTTAAAAAAAATTTAAATCACAGAAAACAGTTATAGAGGAGAGTGTAGAGAAACTGGTACCCTGTGTGCTGCAGGTGGAAGTGTCATGTAATATGGCCATTGTAGAAGACAGCATGGCAGTCCCCCCAAATTAGAAATTGCTATATTATTCAGCAATTCTACTTACAAGGTACCAAGAGTAGTCAAATTCATACAGACAAAAAAGTCAAAGCATAGTCTCGAGGGGCTGTGTGGGAAGAGAATGAGGAGTTATTGTTTGATGCTTATAAAGCACCAACTTAAACCAGGTGTGGCAGTACACACTTCTCCTAGTACTTGGGAAGCTGAAACAAGAGGATCACAGGTTCAAGGACAGACTCAGCAATTTAGAAGGCTCTTAGCAACCTAGTGAGACCCTATTTCCAAATAAGAAATTAAATTTTTCTGGGAGTGTAGATCAGAAGTAGAATGCCTCTGGGTTCAACTCCCAGTGCAAGAAAAAAAAAAAAAGTTGAAGCGGGGTGTGGTGGCACACACTTTATAATCCCAGCATTTGGGAAGCTGAGACAGGAGGATCGTAGTTCGAGGACAGCCTCAGCTACTACTTAGCGAGGCCTTTTGCAACTCAGTGAGACCCTGTTTCAAAATTTAAAATAGGGCTGGGGTATATAGCAGAGAGGTAGAATGACCCTGGGTTCCATCCCTAGTGCTGCCAAAAAAAAAAAAAAAAAAAGGTTGGGTGGGTATGAATGTCATGTTTTATCCCAATAAAAAAAAATAAATATAGTTGGGTATGATGGCACATGCTTGTAATCCTAGCATTTGGGAGGCAGAGACAGAAGGATCTGGGTTCGAGGACACCCTCAGCTACTTAGTGAGGCCCTTTGCAACTCAGTGAGACCCTCTTTCAAAATAAAGAATAAAAAATAGCCAGGTGTGGTGGCACATACTTATAATCCCAGCATTTGGGTGGCTGAAACAGGAGGATCATGGTTCAAAGACAGCCTCAGCTACTTAGTGAGGCCCTTTGCAATCCAGTGAAATCTTGTTTCAAAATAAAGAATAAAAAAACAGAGCTGGAGGTGCAGCTTAGAGGTAAAAATGCCCCTGGGTTCCATCCCCCATAATGCAAAAATAAATTTAAAAATTAATCTTCAACCTAGTGAGACCCTGTTTCCAAATAAGAAAAAAAATTGGTATGGGGGTATAGCTCAGAGGTAGACTGAGACAGGAGAATCTCGGGTTGCAGACCAGCCTTGGCAATTTAGGCCCGCAGCAATTAGTGAGGCCCTGTTTCAACACTGAAGAAGGGCTAAGAGTGTAAAAAAAATTCTATAATAAATCCCAGAAGTAGAAGACCCGAAACTTTAAACAGAGTTTGCTCTCCTAGCAAAACCACATCCAGGATAACCAACACTTTCCTGCAAGACTTAATCCACTTAGGAGCTGAGCCCTCTCACCTGGCCACTCCCGACAGGCCACTCCTCTTGACAGCCAGGGATTAAGTTTTTGTTTGTTTCCTGTGGAACACAGGGGTATTCTACCTCCTCCGAGCTACATCCCCAGCCCTATTTTTAATCCTTTATTTGGAAACAGGGTCTGACTTAGTTGAGGAAGGCCTCACTAAGTAGCTAAGGCTGGCAGCAAACCCAGATCCTCCTGTCTCAGCCTCCCAAGTACTGGGATTACAAGCGTGCACCAGCACGGCCGGTTTAGGGGATCAAGTTTTAAATGTGTACTCAGGGGCTCATTCAAACCTTAGCACTGAGCTTCATCCAATCAAAAGATTACTAGAAAACTCTCCACTTGAAGGTTAAAATGACAACATTCGTGGTTTTTAGCCACAATTTTAAAACAAATTACTTTTTTTTTTTATGGTACTGGGTGTGGAACCCAGAGGCTCTCTAATTCCAGGCTATACTCCCAGCCCTATTTTATATTTTATTTGGAAACAGGATCTAAGTTGCTGAGAGCCTCACTAAGTAGCTGAGGCTGGCTTCGAGCCTGTGCGATCCTCCTGTCTCAGCCTCCCAAGCGCTGGGATTACAAGCATGCACCATTATGTCCAGTGAAACAAATTACCTTTTTAAAAAAGGAAAGACTGGGAGGCTGAGACAGGAGGATCGCAGTTTGAGGACAGCCTCAGCTACTTAGTAAGGCCCTTTGTAACTCAGTCAGACCCTGTTTCAAAATAAATAAAAAAATAGGACTAAGGGTGTGGCTCAGAGGTAGAATGCCCCTGAGTTCTGCAAAATTAAATAAGTAAATAAATAAATATTAAAAAAGGAAGAAAGAAAGCAAAGCCAGGCATGGTGGCTAATGCTTGTAATACTAGTACTTGGGAGGCTGAGACAGGAAGATCACAGGTTCATGGCCCTGTGCTCCATCACCAGTATGGCAAAAAAACAAAACAAACCAAACAAACAAAAAAAAAACAACCTCCTTGGCATGGCATGCAACAAATCCTGAGCTGAGATGGTAGCTGAGTAGTAAAGCACTTGTCTTGCATGTGAAACACCCTGGGTTTGATAAGAGGAAGGAAGGAAGGAAGGAAGGCAGGCAGGCAGGCAGGCAGGCAGGCAGGCAGGCAGGCAGGCAGGCAGGCAGGCATCCAGCAAGCCTAGCTAACCTAAGAGAAAAGAACTGTAATTACTCTGGAGTTTCCCAATCTCCTCCTTAAGGGATGTTCCTTCCTAACCCAGTATGGTGGTGCATACCCAAAATCTCAGTGCTTGGGAGGCTGAGATAGGAGGATGATCACAAGTTGGAGGCCAGCCTAAGTGATTTTAGCAAGATCCTCAGTAACTTAGCAAGACCTGGGGGGGGGGTGTTTTGGGGGTAGAATGACTCAGGTTCAATCCTCAGTACCAGAAGAGAAAGCTATTCCTCACTTTGCAAAGAGACGCATACTTGAAGTCTGTCTGCCCAAAGCGAGGAAAGTCCCAGAGATCAGCTACATGCTGTAATATTCAACACATTTCACCTTACTGGAGTAGAATGTTGGATTAGCTGCTATATAGGAAGGAAAGGAATGGGAGTTGGGGTGCAAGTCTTTTAGATACAGTGGTAATTTCCTTCCCCTGTTCTCCATAAATTTTCTCAATGATGTTTGTGCTGGCATCACAAACCCATCTCATTAACCCTCAGTGGATGCTAGTCTCATCTGCACCAAGCCAAATCTTAGTCAAGAGTAAGAGTAAAAAAGAGGATATTAAAAGAAGCCTCCATTTCTGTGCTCCAGGTGGAGGACTTCAGATCCCAGATGGACTGCAGTTGGGTCACCCTGTTTGGGGTCCCTTTGATCCAGATATTTGCCTCTAAAACCCTATGTCCAGTGGATCCTGGACAAATCTGAGCCTTTCATCTCCTAGATTTGAAAGCTTCAAATTACCTCTGAATTTCACAGAATCACCAATAATTTATGGACTCAGGAAAAAAAAGCCCCAGGGCCACTTCTGTAATTCTTCCAGTATAGTTCTCCCCTACCACCACCTTGATGCTGAGAATCCAACCTGGAGCCTCATCTACACCAGCACTCTACCACTGAGCCACACCCCCATCCCTGCGGAAGGCGGGGAGGGAGAGAGACGGAGGGGCTCCCCAAGTTGCCCAGGCAGGCCAAGCCTGTGACCCTGCCTCAGGCTCCCAAGTAGCTGGTTTTAGGAGCACTCTGCTCAGCTTTTTAGTTTTAGTTTTAGTTTTAGTTTTTTTTTTTTGGTACTGGGAGTGGAACCCAGGGGCATTTTACCTCCGAGTTACACGCTCAGTCCTATTTTTCAGTACTCTTATTTTTGAAATAGGGTCTCACTGAGTTGCAAAAGGCCTCGCTGAGTAGCTGAGGCTGTCCACAAACCGCAATCCTCCAGTCACACCCTCCCGGATGCTGGGATTGCAAGCCTGCAGCACCACACCCGGCTCTCAGCTAACTTTTTAACACACAGAAAAGTGAAAAGAGTATATAAGAGCATGATGAACCTACGACTCTACTTCACTCAGAGATGCCCAAATTTCTTTCTTTCTTTTTAATACTGGGGATGGAACTCAAGGGCATTCTACCTCTGAGCTACATCCCTAGCCCTGTTTATATTTATTTATTGTCATACTGAGGATTGAACCCAGAAGCATTCTACCTTTGAGCTACACCCCCAGCCTGATTTGATTTCTTATTTGGAAACAGGGTCACCCTAGGTTAATGAGAATCTCACTACTTGCTGAGTACTACTTGAACCTGCGATCCTCCATGTCCGGCCTCATGAGTACTGGGGTTATAAGCATGTGCCACCACGCCTGGCTCGTACTGTTTCATTCTGAAACGGCCTCCCTAGGTTGCTGAGGCTGGCCTCAGACCAGTCATTTTTTCGTCTCAGCCTCCCCAACTAAGCCTGCATGCTTAGGAAAGATGAAGAAGCTCGAGCCCCTACAAAATTCGAGATCGACAGCCCGCCACAGAAGCAATATGCTTAGCACCCACCTTGGGAGTCACTTACCTTTGGAAGCCATTTCAAACCTCTAGCCTGCAGTCTTTCGAAGGGCTGAAGCGCAAAAGCTGGAGGAGCCCTGTTTAACCCCTGCGGGTGCCCACCCTATAAATCCACTTACCCCACCTTGCCCCGCCCGAGACAACCCCAGCCCCAACAGGTAAACTCCCTTAACCCACCAACAGCTCCAATCCTAGCTTCTCTCCATTCAGCACCCGCTGAAACCAATTTCACTTAATCCCTACAATATCCTTGTAATGTCAGCACTGTTTTATCCCTACTTAGACCTGAGGACGCTGAGGGCAGAGATGTTTAGGCGGAGGAGCCAGCCTTGAACCCCACACTCCATCACAGGCTACACACTCTGTACTGATGTAAGTCCTGGTGCCTAGATCAGCCAGATCACTTCATATATCATTGATTATCATTGATTGGAGGCAGGGGAGCCACAGATCATTGGATAGAGACATTATAAGATATAATGCTTTATGGACATTAGATCATTTGTCTAATTCATCTTATCATTAAATCAGCCCTGTTAAACGGCAAAACCCCATTTTATAAATGAGGAAACCACCAGCCTTGGACTTTTCTTCACAGCCCTGGACTTTGGACGCTCCCAGGTGATGGGAGAAGAAAGTAACACTTGGAAAGGGTTTTCTTTTTTTTTTACTCCAGGTGGAAAAAAATCAATAATTGCTTGTCAGCTGTTTTACATGAACTTCATTCCACTTTCTATTTCCCTCCGTTTTTTTTTTTGTGTGTGTGTGTGTGTGTGTGTTTTTTTTGTGTGTGTGGTACTGAAGATGGAACCCGGAGGCATTCTATCTCTGAGGGACACCCCCAGCCCTATTTTTTATTCTTATTTTTTTTTGAAACAGGGTCTCATTGAGTTGCAAAGGGCCTCACTAAGTAGCTGGGACTGGCTTCAAACCTGCGAGATCCTTCTGTCTCAGCCTCCCAAATGCTGGGATTACAAGCGTGTGCCACCACGCCTGGCTTCCCTCCTTCTTCTTAAGCAAATTGCTAAAAATGTGTGAAGACTATGTAGCTGGTCCAAAAAACAGATTTTTTCCTACATTATCTTCTAGTATGACATATACCTGATTATACTAATGAGTACCCAAAGCACAGAGAGATTAACTAATTTACCAGAAGTCAAACTATAAGAAGCAGAAACAGATGAGAAGAACATACAGCAGGTGGGAATAAGGTTTTTAGCAGGTAGGAGTACAATGAATCCAGGTTTTGTTCTGATTTGTTCTGGGGATTAAACCTAGGGCCCAACAACACCAACCTACTCACAACTGGGCCTTTTTTCTTTTTTAGAGACGGGGTTTCCTAGGCTGCGCAGCTGGCCTGGAATTTGCAGGCTTCCTGCTTCAACCTCCTTGGTCACTGAGATCACAGGCTTGTGCCTCCCACCGGCTCTTGCTTTTTTTCTGCCCCAACCAAAACCACAACATAAATTTATAACCAGGGAGAGGGGTGTCCAAGACCTTGCTTTTTTTGGTAGGCCTGGGGATGGAACACAGGGGCATTCTACCTCCTAGCAACAGCCAGCTCTATTTTATTATTCTTTATTTTTGAAACAGTATCTCACTGAGTTGCAGAGGGCCCCACTAAGTAGCTGAGGCTGTCCATGAACCAAGATCCTACAGTATCAGCCTCCCAAATGCTGGGATTACAAGTGTGCACCACCACACCCAACTCTTGCCTTTTATCTTTAAAAGTCTGTTTAAAGCCGGGCATGGTGGCACAGGTTTATAATCCCAGCATTCCAGAGGCTGAGACTGGAGGATCACGGTTCGCAGACAGCCTCAGTTACTTAGTGAGGCCCTCTGCAACTTAGTGAGACCTTGTTTCAAAATAAAGAATAAAAAATAGGGTAGAGGGTGTAGCTCGGAGGTCACATGCCCCTGGGTTTCATCCCCAGATCCCCTGACCCCCCCCCCAAAAAAAAGTATGTTTAAGATCCAGGCGTGGTGGCTCAAACTTGTAATCCCAGCATTTGGGAGGCTGAGACAAGAAGATAGCGGATTGCAGTTCACAGCCTCAGCTACTTAGCGAGGCCATTTTCAACTTAGTGAGACCCTATTTCAAAATAAAGAATATAAAATAGGACTGGGGGTGTCGCTTGGAAGTAGAATGCCCCTGGGTTCCATCCCAGGCCTGCAAAAAAAAAAAAAAAAAAAGAAAGAAAGAAAGAAAAAAAGAAAGAAAAAGATGTTTAAACCGGGTAGGGTGGCACATGTCTGCAATTCCAATACTTGGAAAACTGAGACAGGAGGCCAGTCTCAGCAACTTAGGGAGGTCCTGTCTCAAAATAAAAAATTTAAAAATGGGTTGGAGGTGTAGCTCAGGGTAGAGCACCCCAATCCCCTTTACCTCCAAGAAAAGTTCATGAGCTCTTTTTCATATCTCCGCAGTACCTTGAGTTCACACCAGGTGGCAACCTTTCCAGCACCTCCTCCTTCAAGCTGCTTCCAAAAAAGAAATTATTTGGAGAGGCCAAGGTCCTGCATGCTTGTCACTCTCCTCAGCTCCAGTCAGCTCTCCTCTCTTTTCACTCTGTTATTTAGACATCACTGGCAAAGGTCAACAAAACTGCCCAATCTAACTTAGTCATCAAATATGTTGGCCAATCTGTTTGTTTTTCTTGAACACTCTCCTAGTTCACATTCTTCGAATTAAGATTGGCTTCAATAAATGTCCACTGAGTCCTTCATCCTTTTAAGAAATACATAGAAGAGAGTCAGACGTGGTGGCGCACGCTAGTAATCCCAGAATTTGGGAGGATCGCAGATCGCAGTTCGTGGACAGCCTTAGCTACTTAGGTCCTTTGCAACTCAGTGAGACCCTGTTTCAAAATAAAAAATAAAAGCCGGGTGTGGTGGCGCACACTTGTAATTCCAGCACTTGGGAGGCTGAGACAAGAGGATCGCACAGGTTCGAAACCAACCTCAGCTACTTAGTGAGGCTCTCAGCAACTTAGTGAGACCCTATTTCAAAATAAAATATAAAATAGGTCTGGGAGTATAGTCCGGAGATAGAAAAGGCCCTGGGTTCTACCCCCAGTACCACCAAAAAAAAAAAAGAAAAGAAAAGAAAAGAAAGAAAAAAGAGAAAGAAAGATAGGGCTGGGGGTGTAACTCGGTGGTAGAATGCCCTGGGCTCCATCCCCACTACTGCAAAAATAAAATAAAATAAAACAAAATTACCCAGAGGAGTAAGAACCCAAAACACACCAGATCTGGTGCATGGAGCCCCAAGATGCTCCTTGGAACAACACAAACACGGTCTCTGAAAATCAACATTCGGGTGAACTTTTTTCCCCCATCACATCCTCCCATGTTATTCTCTTCATAGCACTTCTATGATCCTGACTGTGTAGTTTTTTTCTTTCTTTAATTTTTTTATTGGTGTATTTTAATCACATCTTAATGGCACACAAGTTGGTAGAGATGTACATATACACATTACTCATTTAGCCCTTACTAGGGTAAACTTTTAAAAACACATATGTCTCAGTTATGTTCAAGGAAAAGGTCAGAAATTACTTGTATGCCTGAGTCCGGGCCGTGACTTCTACTGATGTCCAGCTTTGCCCTTGAGAACCCTTCAGTTGCGCAAACGCTGAGCTCCAACCAGGCTCCTCCATGTCCAGGTGCAGAGGTGCTCTCACCCACCCTGGTCCACACATCTGCACCAAAGCAAGTTATCCATCCACATGGCAATTGGATTTAAATGATAATCTGATTAAAAAGAAAAAAGGTTCCTCAGTCAGTTGCACAATAGCACCAGTAACAGCAGATGAGTTTACAATCAGGTGCCCTCTACGGTTCAAGATATCAGTGCTCCTCTCTAAGTGTTTTTACTCTGAGACCCCCCTAAGTCCCCTACCATTCCTGAATTGTGGGGTATTTTCTCCACGTTGGGGATCCAGCAAATATTTTTATTCACTTTCCCACTGTTGTGTGATGTTAAAAGTTCATTTAGCTGGATGTGGTGGCATAGGCCTGTAGTCCCAATACTTCAAAGGCTGAAAAGTTCAAGACCAGCCTCAGCAATTTAGCAAGAATCTCAGCAACTAAGTGAGACTGTTACAAACAAAAAATTGCTGGCCATGGTGACACATATTGTAATTCCAGTACTTGGGAGGCTGACACAGGAGGATCACAGGCTTGAGGCGAGCCTCAACTACTTAGTGAGGCCCTGTTTCAAAAAAATGAAGAATAAAAAAAATATAGGGCTGGGGATATAGCTCAGAGGTAGAATACAATACCCCTGCTAGAATGTCCCTGGGTTCAGCCCCAACCCCCCCACACACAAACACACAGTTTATTTAACTAGCTGGGCACAATGACACATACCTGTAGTACCAGTACTCGAGAGGCTAAAACAGGGGGATTGCAAGTTCAAGACTAGCCTCAGCAACTTAGCAAATGCCTCAGCAACTTAGTGAGAACCTGTTTCAAAGTAAATAATAAAATAGGGCTAGGGGTATAGCTTGGAGGTAGAATGCCCCTGGGTTAAGTCTTAAATTTTAAAAAAAAGTTCATTTAACTTAAATGTCCAAAAATATGTTTAGTCCTTGTTTTGCCTACTTCAGAAATGTATTTTTTTACTCCATGACCAAAAACTTTAACATCTTCAGTAAAGCTTTTTAATGTTCCCATCAGAATGTTAAAGCCACACCCATAAATTTAGTTGATTTTGGTAAACTGCTGATTCAGCAGAGTTGATACTGAAAGCTGGGTTCTCGTCCCAGTGCCAATTCAAATAACTGTGGAACAGTCTCTGAAGGAAAGGGAACAAAGTTTCATTGACTAGCTATCAAATGGGGAATTCAACTAACTGGCCTTCAAAAACAGCTGTTTTCTCATATGTCCCAAGGAGAGAAACCAGTATTTATAAAGGTTGAAATCCAGGGACTAAGCTCCACATCATTCCTGTCCAAATGGTGTCCTTGAGATAGTATTCCCTGGACACACTGGCAACAGCTCTTTAGGAAACCCTAAAGGCATTAATTTTGTTTTCCCTGAGGTTAGGGAGGGGGAGAAACAGAGAGAGAAAGGAAAGAAAGAAGAAAAAAAAATAGTGTTCATTTTTAAATAAATCACCTGCTAGCTGGGCAGCAAGACATACTCAAAATATAGAATGGAGCCCGGTTCAAATTGGCTTTTAGCACATTGAGTTTTGTTGAGAAGATTTTATAGCAATTGCCCATTCATTGAATTTGCATTTCCCTCAACTATATTTTAACTACTTGTTTGCCTCTTTCTCCCACATTGGAGCATTTAGTTCACTCCATGGTAACAACAGTAAGACCAAACATTAACATTTATTGAGCTCTTGTATGCAGGTTTAGCGAGAAACGAGAGACTCCAAAGTCCAAGGGAATGTGCCAATTGAAGCCTTTATTAGCTGGCCAGCAGTGAAGCCCTCAGTCTAGAAATCAGACTAGAGGGGCGCACCGACTGGCTGGGGGTAGGGGTTTATAAAGACAGAAACCACAGACGCTACATAAAGGACAATAGCAGGTGCTCATTTCAGTTGAGGTGGCTAGCAAACCATGTCAGGCACTGATTAGCTATTGTCAAGGTTCAGGACGCCGTGGTCTGGGAAACAGAATGCTGGTTAGTTCTCCAGGGCTCTGGGGACCTGACCTTTAAGCTGATTGGCTGGTGATGGTTCAGGGGAATTTTCAGTTACTGCAGGTTGTAGGTAGGGGTGAAGGTGGGGGCAAACATGGAGTCACTCTGGTTTCTAGGCCTTAACATTGTGGTTTTTACACGGGTTATTCAGAGGACAAAGATGGAATATAGTTAAGTTAGGTGGTTTGCCTTTTACATTACCCCCTTTTGGTTTTGGGAATTAAATCGTTGATTCACCCAGGTCATTATTCGGTTCCTGAGCTAGGGGATTATAAGCAAACGGCTGCGAGACATGGCTGAATGAAGCAGATGAGGGCATTGATTACCCAGGGCCCAAAAATCAAAATCAGGAGAAAAAGTAAAAGTGGGCCAGCGATGACTGAGATAAGGGTTGGTAACCAGGGTGACCAACTGAATAGCTTATGGTAAGATTGCTCCCAACAAACTGTCTGGTACATTTTCCCTGGGCAGCCCTCTGTACTGTCCCTAATAAGGGTTGACAAAGGGAATAGAGAGGGGTACCCCGAACACAGACATCTGCTACATATCCAAAATTTAGCTGGATGTGCAAGGAAGCTGAAAATGACCAGAGTCAGGATCTCAAGAGTTTTATCTTTAGCGGGTCTGCTTGCTGGGTCACCTTCCATGTTTCGTCTTTTGCAAGATCTTGTTTTGGTGCTGGCTTTACGTGTGTCCAATGTATTTAGGCTGATTTTTCAGTGACCTTAACAGAGGTGGGTGTGACAAGGGCCACCATTCAGGGACCGGTCCACCATGGCACCAAAGATGACAAAGGCAGTTTCTTTACATACACTTGGTCTCTGGGTTCGAAGGCATGGAGCAATTGCATAGGCTCCCAGGTCTGCCCTGCACTGTGGTCTGGATTTCAGTTCTCATTTTATGCAGAGCCTGTAATACCTAAGCAAATCTTTTTTACACCCATCAGGCCAAGGGAATGCAGATGAAGAAAGTACTTTTGAAATGGGAACCCAGCCTTGAGGGTGCGAGGAAGTTACTTGTGGGGGGTAGATCTGCCGATGTTTGAGGTATCCATGGCTGTTCAAGGGGCTCACGCAGATGTTTATCTGGGATATTAGCTGGAACATAATCTGAAGCTTGACGGCTTTAAGTCTGTGAGAAACAAAACTCACAATACAGTTTAGCAGACATGGCCCCATAAGTAGGAGCCGTATTGCCCATGAGGAACCATACAGATGTTTCGTGAGCAGTCTGGTGGGTTGTTTCTGGGACAGTTGGCTCTGAGGCTGCTGACTTCAGGCAGCTGTGATAAACTGGGATAACTAAACTGGTGTTGTGTCTTAATATTGAGTTATATATTTTGGAAGCACAAATACAGCCCTACAGTTATATAAGAGTTAACTTTTACTTTAGAAGTGAAACCATAGACAGGTAACCATAGAAAACCAGACAGTAGAAAACACAGGAAATTATCTTAATAGAACCTTACTATAAACCTTTTGAATGATTTAAAAATATAACCATTTTTATCACATGTAATTTTTTTTAGCCTTAGACAACAGTTAAACAACATAAGAGTATACTAATGCAAAGTATACTGGCCAAAAAAATACATTTTTATCCCACTAAGATGTTAACCAATTGTTTTCACCAAGGGAATTTGAATGAACTAGAAGTAGATTCTAGTGTACAAATTTAACAGGCACTTTTAAACTTATAAGCAGAAGCTTCAGGAATGCTAAGAACTTGGAAAGGACTATTCCACTTTGGGAGAAGCTGATCCAGGGGAGAATCCCATTTTAGGTTAATGTGGAGTATGCTTAACCAAATCCCCAGAGTGTTTGGAGAAAGTAGCCTTTCCTTTTTATTATTACCTTCTGAAGTGTCAGTACTGCATAGCCTGATTTTTTAGTTTTCTCACTTCATGAAGCAGCAACCCATTTTACATCAGGGTTAGTTAGAGGCTGATCATCAGGATCAGGCCTGTTAGCATATAAGAGTAGACTAAACTACCTTAACAGGTTTAAGACATTACAAATTTATTTGACCTTGGGGTGCTGTCAACCCCAGGTACAAAATAGGTCTCTATAGAAGAGAACTCTAGGAGAGACAAAGCAAGCAGAGAACTAAGCCCTGTATCTGGAAAAAAAAAAAATATTATGCTTGTTACCTCAAGAGTCACCCAGGACTTTTTATTGCAATATCCAGCTGGTTAGAGGACTCATCAGAGGGGCCTTGCTGAGCCCTGGGCATCCTCAGTCTTCAGTCTTTGAGGGCAGCCATGATGGGAGCAGACAATATCACTTCCCTTCAGAGGTGAGGGGAACATGCTTTCTTTGCAGAGGTGGCACAGCAGATAGACTCCATTCAGGGCAGTCCTTGACACAATGCCCAGGTGCTTTGCAATAATGGCAGTTGGAAGGCCTCCAGCTCCTTTCCCTCTCTCTAGAAGAAGCCTTTGGTATCTCTGAGGGAACAGGGACTTCTTATCCAATGCCAGGGCTATTAAATGGGCTTGTCTCTGTGTCTGCATTTGTCTCCTCTGGTGCTTAATTTTGTCAACCTTATCTCTGTTGTTGAGAAACCCCAAAGGCCAAACTTAAAAGCTGATTAATGGGAGCCTGAGTCTCAGAGACACAACAGGAGATACATCTCATTTTTGTTAGACCAAACATAATAGCCAAGTTTTGAAATCCATTAATATATTCACCAGGGTTTTTTGGACATTGACCCATTTTTTACACTAGCCTAGCTCTGGTAGTCCATTGACCCATTCTTACACTGGACTACACTGGTAACTATAAGTTTATATAAGCTAACAGTTTATACAATAATAAGACATTTACTCAGTCAGGACAAACAGATTTAAGACAGGTCTTAATGCTGAATCTTTGAGTCAAAATGACCAAAACCTTATTGGTCAGCTCACATACAAATATAAAACCCATACAACTTTAGCTTATAAACTCTTGGCACATAGATGAATCTAGATATACTGCATTTAGTTCTCAGATATAGATGCATCTATGGTCACAGGTATATATTTTAAATGCAATTTGGTTTTTTGTTTACACTTACCTAATTTATCCATTTTAATAACCAGTTAGAGCCAGGCATGGTGGCGCACGCTTTTAATCCCCATGCTTGGGAGGCGGAGACAAGAGGATCGCGCAGGTTCGAAGTCAGCCTCGCTGGCTTAAGACACCCTGCTTCCAAATAAAAATAATATAAAAATAGGTCTGAGAGTGTAGCCCAGAGGTAGAAGGGTTTCCAGGAACCCCAGTACCACCAAAAAAATAAAAATAAAATAACCAGTTAGTAGCTTAAACCATCATTTTAACAAAATAAATACTCAAAATGAAAATTAGTGACATTTTGTTTTGATTTTACCAACAAAATTAAATGTTTTTTAAAAATTTAAGCCACATGACCTAAGATGCCCTCTTATTTTTGCCTTTTGATTTATTTAATAAACACAAAATAAAAAGCTTTTTTTTTTTTAAGAACAAAAGCTGCTGGGGATTGAACCTGTAGCAAGAATAAGCCTTCATACATAGGCAAAACAATCTCTGTCAGCCTAGAGCTGCAACCAACACTGACCTCAGTTAGCCAAAAGCTAGCCATCAGTTCAGCTGAACACCAGGTGTTAAAACACAAACACCTGCACTTAGAAAAAGTACCCTATAGATAATTATGATAGTTTAGGCCAAAGCTAAAAAATAAAAAGCAAGTTACATTAACCCAATGTTAATTACCAATTACACAAAAGAGTTCAAGCCCAAGGCCTTCACACTTTAAAGGACTATATCCCTGTATTTTAAATTATCATTATAAGTTAATCTTTTGACATATAAACAACTTTTAGCAGATAGAGATAGAAAACAAATAGCCAAAAACTCTTCAAGGACTCAGGTAAACAGTATATGCCCCTAACTTTAAAGTGGGCACCATGCAACCTCCGACCCTGCCAACCAAGCAGCACATCTTCATTATTCATCCAACACAAGAGGTAAATATAATTAGTGAGTCTGCCTGCAGCTGTATTGGAAAAGGACAACTATTTGTTAAGCAGGATGGGAGAGGAGAGATAACTAGCTAAGAACAAGAACCCATATCGACCTCTCAAACTGTTAAAAAACTCCCATCTTATTTTAAGTTGAATCTATAGCCTCGTACATATGAAAACATGCAAGCAAATAATGTAAGAAGCAGAATAAACAATTTTTATATAACTTGCAACGCTATCTTTTGTAACTTTAAGGATATTTTCCAGCTGAAGCAGAATTCAAGGTACAATTTAAACAGTTTTTTTAGGTAGGTGGCACTGTTCTTAAATGCCCCCCCCCAGTAACCAGGAGGTTGACAAACAATGCCTAGAAAATGAAACCAAAAATAATTTAGAGTTTATATTTATAACAAAAAACTTAAGGAGACTACAGATTAGCCACTAAAATATGCCAGGTCCAAATATCTGCTGTTTAGCCACAGTACTTTTAAGCACTCCCTTTAGGGGGAATGGAGTTGGCCAGGAGTTTGCTTCCTCCTCCGGTCCAGAGAACTGATATTTAAAGTAAAAAAGGTCAGTTCTAGGCAACCAGAAGATGGTTCCAGTGGGGAGTTCCTTTCTAAAAAGGGTTAGCCTAATAAGAGAGATAAGACAACTTAAATACTTTTCTGGTTTTACAACACAGGCTGATAGGTTTAATTTTCTGCTTACTTCTCTCTGAGTTATTTGGCCAAATGGCATAAGGTTAAAATGTCTCGAGAGACTCATTCTCCTGTTTATCAACCTCTGGTTTTTTCTTTGTCTCTGAAATCTGGCTGGGAAACACTCTCCTAGTAAGGGGAAATTTTGACCCTTTTATTTTAATGACTTTGGAGGTCGACTACAGTTTTATGGCCCTGGGAGGGCCGTAGGTCTAGGACCCATAAGGAGGAGTTGCCCTTTCATAAGCCGAGGCAGCATTCAGCCTCCAAAGCCCAGAGAAGCCTCATTCAGACCCCAGGGACAGGCTGATAAAGCACTAGAGTGACCAGCCCTTATGTGTGTTTGTCTGGCAGAATCTTTCCCATTTATTCCCCATCCAACCCTGGGTTGGAGGTATGTAAAAATTTAAACATATTCACACCAAATAGACAACAAGACAGATACTCTGACATACAAAATGACAAACAAAGAGAACCAACAGGACAAACAGGTAAACAGAGACCAGATTCCCCAGAGACAGAACAAATACCAGATCCCGGGAGACCGAACAGAAACAGAACAGGAGGCAGAGGACGTCTCCCGGCACCTCTGGAGATCAAGGTTATGGATTGCGTCCAATCAACCTTGATCACCCCAGATGAGTCGACTCATCAGATAAATTCCTCCGGAGGATATCAGGCCTTCTGCCAACGTTGGACGAGTGAGGGAGGCAGGACACCAAACGGTTTCCTCCTCTGCGGATGGAATAAACCTCCCAGCAGCCGCCCCCAAAGGGGAGTTCAGCTCTCCTGCTCCAAATCATCCTCCAAGGTCTGAGTGAGATCTGTTCTCACTGGGCTTTCTGAACAATGGAAAGACTAAGAGGTCCCACAGCTTTAACATAGACAGTATTACAAAACCTGACAGGGGGCCGGAACAGGTGGATTTGGGTAGTGTCCAAAAGTGAGGCTGAGGAGCGTCTTCTCAGGAGCTCCCGTCTACTCCCGCAGGCAGCCCACATATACACAAAGCAACACAAGAGCATACACCAAAACAACAATATGAAACAGAAAACCTGACAGGAGGCTGGAACGATGTCATGTCCAGACTCTGGAGTCGGAGTGAGCGGCTGCGTCCAGCCTCTCCGAACTCCCCAGGTGGTCGACCTACCAGAAACCCAGGTGGCTTCACCAGAGGGCATGCGATTGTGGATTTGGGTGGTGTCGGGGGATGAGGCTGAGAAATATCATCGCAGAAGCTTCCATTCACCCCCTCGGCCAGTCCAAAGGACCACGAGTGGAGGCAAAATTTGGTTCCCACTGAGAGCTCTGAACTTCTTCAAAAAATCTTGCTGGGGCCTCCAAATGTTGTACGCAGGTTTAGTGAGAAATGAGAGACTCGAGAGTCCAAGGGAATGTGCCAATTGAAGCCTTTATTAGCTGGCCAGCAGTGGAGCCCTCAGTCTATAAATCAAACTAGAGGGGCGCACCGACTGGCTGGGGTTAGGGGTTTATAAAGACAGAAACCACAGACGTTACATAAAGGACAATAGCAGGTGCTCATTTCAGTTGAGGTGGCTAGCAAATCGTGTCGGGCACTGATTAGCTATTGTTGAAGTTCAGGACGCCGTGGTCTGGATATTGCCAAGGAATTGTCAAGGTTCAGGATGCTGTGGTCTGGGAAACAGAACGCTGGTTAGTTCTCCAGGCCCCTGGGGACCTGACCTTTAAGCAGATTGGCTGGCGAGGGTTCAGGGGAATTTTCAGTTACTGCAGGTTGTAGGTAGGGGTGAAGGTAGGTGCAAACATGGAGTCACTCTGGTTTCTAGGCCTTAACATTGTGGGTTTTGCACGGGTTACTCAGAGGACAAAGATGGAATATAGTTAAGTTAGGTGGCTTGCCTTTTATACTCTTACTTTGTGCCACCTCTAAAATACTTTTCAAGTATGTATAAAAACCAGTGTCTCTTTGTCTGTCTCTGTCTCTATCTCTGTCTCTCACTGGAAATTGAGCCCTGGGGGCATTCCATACCTGAGCTATAACCCTGGCTCTTTCTATTTTTTATTTATTTTTTCTGACGGTACTAGGGATGGAACCCAGGGGCATTCTACCTCTGAGCTACACCCCCAGCCCTATTTTTTATTCTTTATTTTGAAACAGAGTCTCACTGAGTTGCAAAGGGCCTCACTCAGCTGAGGCTGGCCATGAACTTCGGTCCTCCTGTCTCAGCCTCCCAAATGCTGGGATTACAAGTGGGCACCCACCATGCCTGGCTCTCTATTTTTTATTTTGAAACAGGGTGTCACTAAGTGGCTGATTCTAGCTCCAAGCCTTGGACCCCTCCCTTCCATCTCAGCCTTCCAAGTACCGGGATTACAAGAGTGGGTTGCTATGCCCTGCTGAATTTGGAGATTTTTAGGAGACAAACTACTCTAGTTGCCTACCCCTCTACCCCCCAGAGTCTCACCACTTTACAGGATTATCCCTACCCCCTTTATTCATTTGTTAATTCAATGCCTGGAGGACATGCAATCCCTGAATACAAAATCTCTATTATAGACACAGTGTAGAGACATTGTTGTACAGCCTCCAGTAAGTCCCTATGACTGCAGACTTACCTCTCAGCTGAGATGCACAGTGACCAGCCTGAGAGTCCAGGCCGCATGTGTCTTTCTCACAGTTGTGTCACCCAGACCGAGCATTACACCTGGCTCTAAGTGGGTCCTCAGAAATAGTCTTGGAATATTTGAGGGAATGATGTACCTTTTCTCCATTCCCATCATTCTACTGTTAACAATCTTTCATTGTTCCCGACTTCCAACTTTACATCCATCCAATGTACACCAGCCATTTTCAGTACCCTAATGTAAAAAAATAAAAATAAAAACTTTAATAACCTGTCTTGGCTCCTTGGTTGGTGATAGATTTGGTCCCTCCCTTCCCTGCAGCAGGGACAGGAGGGGGAACCCCGGAAGCCAGAAGTAGAGATATGCGAGAAGCCAGGTGACTTGAGACTCCAAACATCGCGAGACACACTCCAGAGGTCATGAGACTATGGATGTTGTGAGAGAATCGGCATGCCTATAAAACATCGGTACTTCCTCTCCGCCATGTGATTCAGCCGGCTGACCGGGACTATAAGCGACTCTCTGGATGCCTGGCTCATCAGTCCCTTCTCCTATGACCGGCTGACTTCCCAAAGGTGCCAGATTCTTGATTAAAGCCATTGTTAAAAACCAGGTTGGTGCTTCTCAATTTCCCCAAACTCTTATTTTCAATGTTATATTTGGTGCCAAAACCCAGGAGGATTTTTTTGTATTTTTTTCCTTTTTTTTCTCTCTCTTTTTCAGCCCCAGACTCTCTGACCCACCAGCTGCTCAACCGTAAGGTCCTGCACTGGCGCCCAGCCTGCAGGCATGGCTCTGCCTGCTGCCACTGCCATCACAGCCGCCGCCACCACCGCTATGGAATGCAGGCTCTGCACCCTGTGGCTGCCACGGCCACTGACACTGCCAGCCGCCTGGCCACCTGCCGCCAGTGCAGCCCACCACAGACACTTCCGCCTGCCCTGCACAGGGCTCGCAAGGCAGTGTGAGGACACCATGGCCACTCTTACTGCACACCGCTGCTCAGGCTTCATGCTCCAGCTGCCGCCACCACTGACACCACCTGCCACTAGCACCACCTCTCTGTGTACCCCGCAGCTGCGCACCCACCGCCACTGTTCCAGCTCAGCGCTCCTGCACCCTGCAGAGGTCTTTCAAACAGAGTAAGCTCTCTCCCCTTCCCTTGGTCAGCGAGTTCCAGACTTGCCTCTTACTTCTTGCCTCTCCAGACTTGGGTCCTTCCTTCCTTTCTGCTGGTCCACTGGGACCCTGAAATCCAAGCGCTTGATGACCCACTGTCCCCTGGTCCACTTGGACCTCCCTCTGGACGACCAGGTTGTCCTTCGGTTTTGAGAAGGGATTGAGATGGCTTTCAGAAACTCTTAACCTCCGTGTCCGAACAATTGATCAAGAAAATAGGGACGCCTGTTTCCTGTTCTTTGTTCTCACCCACGGATCAATTGTGGGAAGCCAAACCTTCAAACTAGCAGAGGACTTATGCCCTGAGTGCCTGTCTGGCCTCGATACGAGTTAGATAAAGGGTTGTGGTGGCCCAAGAACGGTTAGCAACTTTTGTAAACGGTCTGGTAAATGGTCAAAAGTCCTTTATGTCCAGGCTTTTTTTCCTGCACTCCTCTCTCTCCAACCACTCTCCCCCATCAGACGCCATTTTCCCGTCCGCCGCCGTTTTGTGATGGCATGTAGTTGCTACCTTGTAATGTCACAGTCACCACCTTGGTCACCATCTTGTGACATTACACAGTCGCGCTCTTGTGATGTTACACAGTTGCCATCTTGGCCCACGCCAACCTGCAATTTTGCTGAGTCACAGCCAGAGTCTGACCCGGCTGGGTTGCGGGCACTGCTTCTGAGGATCCTGATCTACAGGTTCTCTCCTTACTGCCCCAGCCACCATCTTATCTCAGGACAGCCTCCCACTCTAACCTGCTCCTTCCCCCCACCCTGCTGTCCTCCCTTACATTGTGCAAGTATAAATCTAACATGGCAGGATCTTCATGTTCTTTTAACTTCTGCCTGAAGTCCGGATGAATGCGATCATATTGTAAAGGCTGCCTGGGAATGGGCTGACCATTTAATCAACCCACACTCCCTACAGGAGCAGCTGTGGTTCCTTCTGAGAATCCCCACTGGGATTAGGGGTGAGGGAATAAAAATGAGAAACCATATAATATTATGCCTTCTTGATGGTATGTGGGATTCTTCCCATAAAGTGGTTAATTATGATAAACTTAAGGAAATCACCAGGTGCCTCAACACAGGGGGACCAACCTTCCAGACCAGGCCCTGCTGCTGGCCCTACTCGGACTGGCTGAAGACTGATAGCTCCCGGATTCCTTAACCTTTATCATCCTTGGCAGCCCAAGGTAATTCTCAAGGTAGTGGGTAAGTCAATCGCCCATGCACTCCAGGCCCTCTTTTACAGGACAAGATTGCTCTGCCTGAGGCTTAGGCCAAAAAGGTCATTAGCCTAAAACATAATTCCCTATATGTGGAATCTACAGTGCTTAAGCATTTCCTAAGCCCCTTGTTTTAGTCTCTTCTCCTACAACAGCTGATTAGTAAAGTCAGTGCCTCCTGTTCTACTTTCGCTGCTGTTTCTCCCGAAGGAGGCCTTTGCTCCTCTTTTCCTACCCATCAAATGAGAGATGACACCCTAACAGGTTGGGTAGAGGCTTTTCCCTCAAAGGATGAGACGGCCAGCATGGTGGACAATGCTCTATGCTTGGACATCTTCCCTTGGTTTGGACTCCCTAATTCCTTACAGTCTAATAATGGACCAGCTTTTATTTCTAAAGTTACTCAACATGTGGCACAAGCCCTTGATATTTCTTGGAAGCACCATATCCCATAGTTACTGCAGTCATCAGGAAAGGTAGAAAAAACAAATGGGATTCTTAAAAACCATCTAACAAAACTCTCTCTGGAGCTGTGGGTATTGTGGCCTGAACTCCTACCACTGGCTCTGGCCTGTGAGGGCCACCCCTCGAAGCCCCACCTTCATGAGCCCCTTTTAATTGCTGTATGGTCACCCTTTTTTTTGGTTAATCATACTCTCCCTCCAGACCCCTTTCTTTGGCTTCCTATCTCCCTTACTTGTCTCTTCTCAGGCATCTTCTTAGGGGACATGCTGACCAATATCTTCCCCAACCTGAGACTGAAGAAGCTGCTCCACACCCAGCAGTCAAGGCCCTTAAGCCAGGGATCAAGTCCTCGTCAAGTCGCTTCAACCAAAACATCTCCAACCATGGAGGACTGGGCCTTTTGCAGTGATCCTCATCACACCTACTGCAGCCAAACTGCTGGGGGACCCCAACTGGCATCACCTTACTGGGCTAAAAAGGGCTTCGTTAAAACAGCTTCATGACAAATTCTCTTGTACAGTGCTGGGGCCCACTAAGCTCCATTTTTAACGTTCCCTGAGAGCAGGAAGTAGTTATAGACTCAGTCTTCGCCCAATATCACCCAAAGGCTGGGATGATAGGTCAGGTCCCTCCCTTCCTCGCAGAGGTGGAACCCCTGTTCCACCTCCTGTCCAGGTGCGGAGATATGTGAGAATCCAGGTGCCTCAAAACTCCAAACATCACGTGACATACTCCAGAGGTTGTGAGACTACAGATGTTGAGAGAGAATCAGCATGCCTATAAAATATCGGTACTTCTACTCCGCCATGTGACTCTATGCGACTCTCCGGATGTGTGGCTCGTTGATCCCTTCCCCCATGGCCAGCTAACTCCTCAAAGGAGCCAGATTCTTGATTAAAGCCATTGTTAATAACTTGGTTGGTGCTTGCCTCCTTCACAATTTCCCCAAACTCTATTTTCAGTGTTACAGTTGGATACCTGATGCCTGGTACCACTGATGATCAGACCCCTTCCTGACTTTCCAGCTTTATGCTCCTTCACTTAATTTCACATTTGTTTATCCTAGCCACACAAACAATATTTCTGATTCTCTGAACACACAGTGCCTATTATTTTTAAAAAGTTGTTTAGAAAGCATGGCATGGTGATGCATCCTTGTAATTTCAGTACTTGGTAGGCTAAAACAAGAGGATCTCGAAAGTTCAAAGCCAGCCTCAGTTACTTAGTGAGACTCTCAGAAACTTAGTGAGACCCCGTTTCCAAATAAAAATATAAAATAGGTCTGGGAGTAAAGTCCAGAGGTAGAAGGCCTCTGGGTTCTATCCCCATTACCACACACACACACACACACACACACACACACACACACACTTGTCCTGAGCCAGGTGTGGTAACACATTTTGTAATCCCAGTACTCGGGAAGCTGAGACAGGAGGATAGTAGGTTGGTAGCCAGCCTCAGCTACTTAGTGAGGCCCTGTTTCAAAATAAAGAATAAAAAAATAGGGCTAGAGATGTAGCTTGGAGTTAGAATGCCCAAGTTCAATCCCCAGTACCAGAAAAAAATAAAAAAGCTATGTAGAGAGTCCCCTCCTTTGATCCTGGACTGTGGGGAAAGGGAGTTGCCGCGTACCTGCCGGTTCCTCTCTCCAGCCCTCTCATCCCAGCTCCCCCGGCAGCACTATTTCTCTGTGTCCAGAGACTGCATCATTTGATCATATTTGGTGAATAAAGTTTAAAATGTTTTCTCCCCAAATAGAAAACAAATTGTCCCCCCAAAATTTACTGGATTGTCTTTTCTTCTCTCCTTAATCTGCAGTGTCGTCTTCATTTGTTTCCTCTCTAGGCTTCTTTTAAAAATTTTTATTGGTGACATAACAGTATTTGTTGTGTTCTTCTCTCCTCTCCTCTCCCCCCCATCCCCTTCCAATACTGGTCTCCTAATTTTCATAAAGTCCTTTCTCTTTCCTTTTTTCTTTCCTCTCTAGCTTCTATGCATAAAAGAAAACATGTAAACCTTGATTTTTTGAGTCTGGCTCATCACACTTAGAATCATGTTCTCCCCTTCCAACCTTTTTCTTGTAAATGGCATAATTTTATTCTTTATGGATAAGCAAAACTCCAGCATATGTGTGTGTGTGTTTGTGTGTGTCTGTGTGTGTATATCAAATACCATATTTTCTTTATCCATTTATTTGTTGACAGACATGTGGGTTGATTCCATAACTTAAAAATATGAATGGCTCATGAATTTGCACAGGAGCTGTACTAATCTCTGTGTCATGCCAATTTTAGTATATGTACTGCTGATCTCTGTCACATATGGTGGTGGTGGGGGTTGAACCCAGAAGGATTCCACCTTTTAGCTACACCTCCAGCCTTTTTTTTTTTTTTTCCAGTACTAGGGATGGAACCCAGGAGGCATTCTACCTCTGAGCTAAATCCCCAGTCCTTTTTTTTATTTTGAAACAGAGTCTCACTGAGTTGCAAAGAGCCTCACTAAGTAGCTGAGGCTGTCCTCAAACCACAATCCTCCTGTCTCATCCTCCTAAATGCTGGGATGACAAGCATGCGCCAACACGTCCAGCTTACCTCTAGCCCTTTTTAAACAGGGTCTCACAGCTGGGTGTGATGGCGCACGCTTGTCATCCCAGTGCTTAGGAGGCTGAGACAGGAGGATTGCACAGGTTCTGAAAGGCCCCATTTAGAAAAAAAATCGCAAGCCCTAGCAGCCAGCTAATAGTTAAAATAGTCAGCTAATAGTTGCAGCTTGCAGCTTAAGAAGCATAGCGTAAAAATGAAAAATATGCAATAAGCCCACCCTGTTCCAGGAACGTACCTAGCATCTTATCTATATTGACTGGGTCAGCGCGCCCTGTGCCGGGAACCTGCTGACTACACCTAGTGTCTTATCTAACACTTGACAACAGAATGTACTTTTTCAAATGATTCTGTAATATTTTGTAAACGCATGTAACTTAGCCCAAACCCCCCTAACTGGTGGTCATTTCCCTATAAATATCCACACTTTCAGTTGCTCGGGGCCGAACTCCTCTGCTCTTAAGTGAGATACAAATCGGCCCCAGTGCACTGGCCCCCTAATAAAAATTCTTACCTTCTGCTTTTGCATCAAGTAGAGTTTCTCGTGGTTCTTGCCGTCATCGCTTATCCCGAGGTTGATTGAGGGTCTCCCCTCTGCGGGGGTCTTACAGTTCAAAGCCAGCCTCAGCTACTTAGTGAAGCCCTCAGCAACTTAGTGAGACCCTGTTTCCAAATAAAGTATAAAATAGGTCTGGGAGTATAGCCCGTAGCCCAGGGGTAGAAAGCCCCTGGGTTCTACCCCCAGTACCACAAAACACACACACACACACACACACACACACACACACACACACACCAGGGTCTCACAAAATTTCTGAGGCTGGCCTTGAACCTACAATCCTCCTGTATCAGCCTAGGATACAGTGCTAGGTAATCCAAGTACTAGGATTACAGGCATGTACCACCACCACTCTGCATGATTATTCATCTTAAAATATGTATGTGGGCAGGACCAGAAGGCAACTTAGTGAGACCCTGTTTCAAAATAAAGAATAAAATAAGGCTGGGGGTGTAGCTCAGAGGTAGAATGCCCCTAGGTTCAAGCCCCCATACCACAAAAATAAATAAACAAATAAAAACAAGAAATAATGTTTGGGTATAGATCAATTTGAAGTCAGTATTCTATCTCATTGGATCTACTGATTTTGCCTATCAAATATCAGATGTCTGCAATTATAACGTTTATAATACCCAGGCTAATCTTAGGGGGAAAATAGTATCTTATTTTGCTTATCTTCAATATGTCAAATGGCCATTAAGGTTGAACATCTTTTCTCCCCACCACCACCATTCAGCTTTTCTCTTTTAAGCCTGTTTAATTCATATCCTTTACTCAACCGCATTCTACATATATAGAAGAGTTCCTTCTTCCAGGTCTTTCAACTTAAGTTACTGTCTTATATAAGATTTTGTGTTTTGTTTTTGTGGTACTAGGAATTGAACTCAAGAGCATTCTACCTCTGAGCCAAGTCTGCAATGTCTCCACCACCCTTTTATTTTGAAACAGGGTCTCACTAATTTTCTGAGGCTGGCCTTGAACCTGAGACCCTCCTGTCTCAGCCTCCCAAATACTGGGATTACAGGTGCATACCGCCACACCCAGATAGAATCTTTTATTTTGCAGTTGAACCTGTGGCTTTTTTTTTTTTTTTTTTTTTTTTTTTTGGTGTTACTGCAGTTCCTGGAAGCCCTTCTACCTCCGGGCTACACTCCCAGACCTATTTTATATTTTTGAAACAGGGTCTCTTAAGCCAGCGCAGCTGGCTTCGAACCTGCGCCATCCTCCTGTCTCCGCCTCCCAAGCGCGGGGATTACAAGCGTGCGCCACCACGCCCGGTGAACCTGTGGCTTTTTAATATCTTGCTAAGAAGTTTCCTTCCCCTTCCCCAAAGGCTGTAAAATTATTCTCACACACTTCCGTTGTTCTCTGTGTTTAGATCATCAACCCATATGGAAAGGAGAAAGAGTGTATCCAAGGGTAAGAGAGCTCCGTGCCAACCCACATGAGACAACAGTGAAGGACGCTTGAGGCTTTTCAGGCCCCTGTGAGGTATGGAGGATAAATTTGGTAGAAAAGAAGCCCTCTGGAACATCTAGTTGACTATGGGTTGGCTCTGCATGGATTGCCATAAACTGCGCACATCTGAGTAGACATCTTGTGTGGTCTTCTGGATTCCTGAGGTGTGGATGGCAGGCTAACAGTGTAATCCCTGGTTGTAGGGTTCTCCACTCTTCCCTTCCATGAGGAAGGGGAGTTGGAGACACTACACACCAAGCAACTCACTGAGTTCAGAGGACGATAATGGAAGACACAAATCTAAAACTCAGCTTCGTATTATCCTTCAACCCAAACCATTTTGTCTGTTCTAACGTGACTAACTTCCCCATATTTTATTAAATCTTATCCTAAAGAGAAATACTGAAAAACAAGAAACTGAAATTAGAGAAGTTCTTGAAAAGTGATGGAAGTCTTGATCATAACAATATCTAAAGATGACCCCATGCTTTGTAGACTCAATACAGGCTCACGTGGATGGTTGAAGGGCAAAAAATAGGAAGGAGCGATCCAGGGAGACAGTGGGCATTAAACCATGGTTTAATGCAGAAGAGTGAAATATGTTACCTAATCAACAGCACCAATAGCACTCTCTACAGCTGATTAGATACGGGGGTACAAGATCCAAGTATAGTGCTATTTACATAAAAATGAAGGCCCTGATCAGGAACGACTGAGGATAATGACAGCAGACTCTTCTTCAGGTGTGAGGAATATTCGGTAAAAATAACCAGCAGGCAAGTGGGGAGAAGCCAAAACTCAAAAGACCATTTTGGAGTCATCCAGAGAAAGGTTAAGCAATCTCAAGTGTACTGAAAATACAAAGGAGAACATAATTTTTTTAAAAAATGTATAGCTAGAGGGTTAAGAAGTAAAAGCTGAAGTAACACTTATTCAGAGAGGGAGAAGAACCAAGAGGGTGGTATGATCAAGGAGAATAAAGGCTAAATGACACCATTTGCCACTGGTAACTTCAATGCTTATGAGCATGGTGGTTTATCTGAGAGATGGATAGCATCACATATTTTGGAATTCATTTTTCAAAATGTTAGTTCCAGGCTCATATAAAAAAATAAGGAAACAGAATCTTAACTGGTTTATATGTCAACTAAAGCAGTTCTGGGACTATTCCACATTTTACATAGAAAGGTCATTAAGAGTGCTGTTTCTGAGCCGGGCATGGTGGCATACACTTGTAATCCCATCATTTAGGAGGCTGAGACGGGAGAGTTGCGGTTAAAGAACAGCCTCAGCTACTTAGTGAGGCTTTTTGCAACTCAGTGAGACCCTGTTTCAAAATAAAGAATAAAAAATAGGGCTGGGGGGTGTAGCTCTGAGGCAGAATGCCCCTGGGTTCCACCCCCAGTACCGCAAAAATAAATAAATAAATAAATAAATAAATAAATAAAGTGCTTTTTCTGGAGTTACAACACTGGGCAACCACTTGGCTTCCAGAATTCCTTACTCACAAATGCATGACATGACTTTTGGTACTTTTCTGTAGTCTTCCCTCTTCTTTCAAATAAAGACAACAGTGTAAGTAATAGGGTTGTTTTGATAATTGAGATATTACATAGTACTCAGAATGATGCATTGAATATAGCAAGTCTAACACCAGCTATTGTTTTTTTCCACTTTTGGGCGGGGGGGGAGGATGTGAGGAGGGAGTGCTCTTTCTCTAGGAAAGTACAATCAAACAAGCCTGCAAAGGGTAGTCCGACACCCTGTAATCCCAGCTACTCCAGAGGATGAGGTAGGAGGATAGAGAATTCTAGGCCAGTTTGGGCAATTAGTTAGACTCTTTTTTTTTTTTTAAATGTAATGGGCTAGGTTGTGGTGTGGTGACCCACACCATATTCCCAGCAGTTGGGAAGCTGAGACAGTAGAATCAAAGGTTCAAGGCAGGCCTGAGACCGGGCCTCTCCTCCAGGGCCTCTGCGGGCGGGTGGGTGGAGCCGAGCCCGCCAGCTCTGCGTCCACCTGCTGCGCTGCGATCGCGCGTCCCGGCTTCAGCTGCAGAGATGGCGACTGCTGCGGGCGATGCAGCCTACTTCCGAAGGGGCAGCCTGTTCTGGCTCACAGTCATCACGGTCTCCTTCGGTTACTACACGGTAAGGGCCGGTGCGGCCGGCGCCGAGGAGACCGCGCAGGCGCAGCCCGGGGCAGAAGGGCCGCCGGGCGCTGGGCCGGATCTCCAGGCCCGGGAAACCGGCTCGCCAGGATTTCCCTTAGTGTGGGGGGGGGGGGGACAGCGCCGCCTGAGTGCCCAGGTCTTCCAAGATGGCGAGGTCGCACGCGGGCAGGGACGCCGCCGCCTACTTCCGTCCAGCCAGACCCTGGCCCTCGCTGGTCACCGCGCTGCTGCTCGGGTACTTCGCGGTGAGGCGTGCGGCGGGCGCGGGCCCTCGTAGGGCGCGGGGTGCGGCGGGAGCGGGGTCTCTGCGCACGCGCGCTTCACGGTTGCCTAGGTTACTGGTGTAAGCGGAAGTTCGGTGGGCTCTGAGGGCGCTTTCCGCTTCAGATTGCGCCTGCCCTTGTGTCCCTAACCCATTCCACATTTACTGAGTCTGAGGCTCCCACGGAAGGGAAAGTCTAGTTGATAGACGGCCACAGGCCTGTCAGTTTTGCATAGGGCTTAGAATTGCTTGGAAAATGGAGATAAAACTAAAGGATCAAATTGGTAAGAAAAAATAAAGAGGATATGAATGGTTTGGCATAGTTGTGAAAGCAAGAGGAAGAATGGCTTTTATCTAGCCGAGAAAGCATAATGGGAAAGACGCTGGAAATAGATTGGGGGCTAAGTTAGTATAATTACGAAAGCTCCGGAGATGCTGGAGATTGGGCTTGTCACGCCCACAGTGTTGTTCCATGTCAGGTGTGACCACCTTTGTCCTCGTTTCCCCATATACAAAGTGGAAGCGAATGCTTTGGGGTCTTCAATGCCAGTTCAAGTTGGAATATTGTGGAGGCAGGCAGAAACTGCCTCTTCCATTTTGTTTGGGATAATGCAGTGATGATATATGCTTTAATTTTGTATGTGAAACAACATCATGGGAGAAGTAGGATTGATATTGACAGAGCAGAATGTGCCAAGTTTTGGAGCTGTTGACACTTTACTCTCAGAAAAAGACTAAGCAGAGCCGGGCGTGGTGGCGCACGCTTGTAATCCCCGCGCTTGGGAGGCAGAGACAGGAGGATCGCGCAGGTTCGAAGCCAGCCGCACGCGCTGGTTTAGGAGACCCTGTTTCCAAATTAAAAAAAAAAAAATGTAAAAATAGGTCCGGGAGTGTAGCCCGGATGTAGAAGGGCTTCCAGGAACCCCAGTACCACCAAAAGAAAGAAAAAAAGACTAAGCAGATATTACAAGATAGAGACTGAGGAAATGTTGGTAATTATTTATTTATTATTATTATTTTTGCAGTACTGGGGTTGGGACCCAGGGGTATTGTACCTCTGAGCTACGCCCCCAGCCCTATTTTTCATTCTTTATTTTTTGAAACAGGGTCATACTGAGTTACAAAGGGCCTCGCTAAGTAGCTATTCGCGAACCGGGATCTTCCTGTCTCAGCTTCCCAAATGATGGGATTACAAGCCTGCGCCACCACGCCCAGCAAACATTGATAATTTTGCTACAGAAAATTTGTGATGAAACAATTGCTATTAAAAATTTACTACCGCCGGGCCTGGTGGGGCACCCTTGTAATCCCAGTACTTGGGCCGCTGGGATTCTCAGCCAGCCTCAGCTACTTAGTGAGGCCCTGTTTCAATTTTTTTTTTTTTAATAAAGACTAAAAAATAGGCTGGAGTTGTAGCTCGGAGATATAGTGTCCCTGGGTTCTATCCCCGGTACCGCAAAAAATAATAATAATAATAATAATAATAATAATTAATTAAATAAAACTGGGCTGGGGGTGTAGCTCGGAGGTAGAATGTCCCTGAGCTCAATCTCTAGTACCACCAAAAAACACCCCACTACTGTGGATCTTATTTCCATTTCAGTGCAGTTTTAGAGGTACACAAAATGAAAGGAGAGAAGAGATTTATATAATAAGTGTAGATTTGGCTCAAGCCGTAGTTTCTTCAGTATGAGGCTAGCCAAGGCACACAAACTTAAAATTTTTGTTAAAAACCTGTTACTGTAAAACAGTGTTTTGCTAAAATTAGGAGTAAGCCATCTGGGCACTGAGTTTGATAACCACATAGTTTCTTCTTCATTAATCTTCCAGTAAAGTTGCTTTTAGCCATTGGAAGTCAAAATGATTTTTTCAGAGCTTCTTTTGTCTAGTTGTCTTGTAGAATTAGTATTTTTGTAACTGCTCTCTAAAACAGATGTTTGCTGATCCTTAAAGTGAACTAACAGATACTCTTTGTCTCTGGTTTTCTTTCAGTGGGTTGTCCTCTCACCTCAGAGTATCCCTTATCAGAGCCTTGGGCCTCTGGGCTCCTTCACTCGGTACCTGGTGGACCACCATCACACCCTCCTGAACAATGGGTAAGGAGAGCTGCAGAGACTGGTTGTGGACACTGCAGTTTCTGTCTCACTGAAGACCTGGAAGGCTGCAGTTCCTTTTGAGATACCTAACAGTGACGCTGGTTCACATTAAGATACCTTTTCTTTCTAGGTTTCTAGGTTGGATTTCATCAACAGATAACTACTGCCTTAAACTAGCCAGACTTTTTGTATTTTTCAGGTATTGGCTTGCCTGGCTGATTCACGTTGGAGAATCTCTGTATGCCATGGTATTGTGCAAGTAAGTCTTTGTAATAGGTCTTTGTCACCTTTCTCCTGGTGGCATCTGAGAGTAGCCATGTTTAAATAATTCATATACTTGTAGGCTGAGAGGGTAGATCTGAATCCCCATACCTAGCACTGAGCCTGGCACACAGGGAGAACTCAACAGATGTGTGATGAATGATTCAATTTGTATTAATCAATCAATGATTTAGTTATTTAATTGAGATGACTTGTCATTTTTTTAAAAAACTCTCTTATATTGTCCCAACTAGAATAAAAGGTTAGGAGTCTTCCTTCTAGTTTGAAAAAGAACTAAGTTACTGACCTAGCCAAATGATTCTTTTTTTTTTTTTTTTTTTTTTGCGGTACCGTGGATGGAACCGAGGGGCAGTCTACCTCTGAGCTACACCCCCCCATCCATATTTTTTATTCTTTATTTTGAGGGTTTTTTTTGTTTTGTTTTGTTTTGTTTTTGCAGGTCTGGGGATGGAACCTAGAGGCATTCTCCCTCCAAGCTATACCCCCTGCCCTATTTTTATTCTTTATTTTGAAATAGGGTCTCACTGAGTTACAAAGGGTCTCACTAAGTAGCTGAGGCCGTCCTTGAACTGTGATCCTCCTGTCTCAGCCTCCCAAATGTTGGGATTACAAGCATACACCACCATGCCCGGCTATGCAAATTATTCTTAATCTTGATTTCATAACTGAATTTCCTGTGGTGCTTTTTCAAAATGCACTTGTTTGGTTTCCAGGCTCAGAGGTTTTGACCAGGTAGATTTTACTTCAGATATAGGAATACATTCTTGCTGAAATTTCAAAGATAATTCTGGGGTGCAATGCAAATTAAAAGCACTCAAACCAAACTCTATTCAGCAGATGCCAAAGTAGGTTAATACTGTGCCAGAGTATTAGGAAAAAATTCTCTTTACATTTGTACTTGTGTAAACATATACAGAAATTATAGTGCAAAGTATAAGATAGTTATACTAATACTACATTGCTTTGCAATTAATATTTTTTGTCTGGCCAAGATTAAGTATCACCTCTATTATTTTTGTGTTACTTATAAAAGTGGAAAATGAAAGCTGTACACCTATAATTTTTGGAAGGTGAAGACAAGGCTCAAAGGCTCAAAGATAGCTTCAGCAATGTATCAAGACTCTCAGTAACCTAGTGAGACATTGGTTTCTTTTGTTTTTTGTTTGTTTGTTTGCAGTATTGGGGATGGAACCCAGGAATATTCTACCTCCAAGCTACACCCCCAGCCCTATTTTTTAATTCTTTATTTTTGAAACAGCGTCTCACCGAGTTACAATGGGCCTCGCTAAGTAGTAGCTGAGCTGTCCTCGAACCGCAATCCTCCTATTTCAGCCTCCCAAATGCTGGGATTACAAGCGTGCATCACCACACCTGGCAGACCTTGTTTTAAAATAGAAAATGAAAAAGGACTGGGGGTGTACCTCAGAGGTAGAATCCCCCTGAGTTTAATTCCCAGTACCATAAAAATAAATAAATAAAAGAGGAGAATTAGTCTTTTTTTTTTATACTAGATTGCTGAGAGCCCCACTATGTTGCTTAGGTAGGCTGTCCTTGAACCTACAGCCCTCCTGTCTCTGCCTACCAAGTAGTGAGGTTACAGGCTGAAATGAGATACTTTATTATTACTATATTTTATTTATTTACTTATCTATTTATTTTTGTGCCACTGGGAATCAAACCCAGGGGCATTCTACCTCCAAACTACATCCCCAGCTCTATTTTATTTTTATTTTGAAACAACTTGCTAAATTGATGAAAGTCTCATTATTTTCTGAGGCCTTCCTCAAACCTGCTATCCTCCTGCCTCAGTCTCCCAAGTACTGGGATTATAACTGTGCACCACCACACTGAGCTTATTACTACTATGTTTTAGTTCTAAAATAATTTTAATAAAAGATAAAGTAGTAATAATAATAAATAACTACTCAGCTGAGCCTCAGCAGCCAGTTTTGTAGCCCCCCTAGAGTCCCGTAGGAAACAAGGCCCAGTCTTATGATCAGGCATCTGGGTGCTGTGTATGTTGCATACACAGTGGCACTTTGATGAATTTGGGGGAACTACCCATTCCCATGCACCTCTCTTCATAAGTCCTGTGATTTCTTAAAGGAATCTTCCAGTGCCTTTCCATCCTGCCACTTGCAATTTTGCCTTCAGGATCCATGTTGGGAAGAAATTTCCCATTACTGAGATCACATCTACTTTTGGACCTCTCAGGCAGGGTTCCTTCCAAACCCACCATGTCCATCCAGGACCCTTCTAAAAGATCTGTGTGGCTGACGATGATCAGCTTCCTTATCTTATCGCCCCAGTGCGATCTCTGCAAGTGTGTGTAGTTCCCAGTGTGGCCACGTTTCTCTGCTTTCTCACCCAGCAGACTGAACCAGTCTTTATATTTTGAAATCAGGTATTAATCCTTTCTCCAAATCCCAGGGAACTCACGTGCATCTGTTCTGTTGAAGTCAATCTCTGGGTTTGACTTGTAGGAAATGCTGAAGCACTCTGGTAGCTCTTTCCAATGCTTCTTCAGCCTCTCAGTAAACTCGCCTTGAGGATCTCCAGTCGAGCCCTTGAGCTTAGAATATAGAAGGATGGATGGCATTACTATAGCCATATTATTCTTTGTACCATAATTTCTATATATGCTGGTACAAGGTACAAAGGCAAAGAGAATTGTTTCTAGTACTCTCACATCACATAGTATTAATCTACACTGGCATCTGCTGAAGAGGGCCTGGTCTGGGACTTCAACTTACATTGGTCTTCCTCTTTTATTCTGTTAGTGTTGGTAATTAAATTGTGTGTGTGTGTGTGTGTGTGTGTGTGTGTGTGTGTGTGTGTGTGTGTGTTACTGGGGCTGGAACCCAGGGGCATTCTACCTCCAGGCTACACTCTCACTAAATAGAAATAGGATCTCACTAAATTGCTGAGAGCCTCACTAAGTAGCTGAGACTAGCTTTGAACCTGTGCAGTCCTTCTGTCTCAGCTTCCCAGATACTGAGATTACAAGCCTGCACCACCACACCTGGCCAAATTAAATCATTCTTACATACAGAGTGTGTGTGTTGCTGGGGATTGAACCTAGGGACATTTTACATCTGAGCGACAGTTCCAGCCCTATTTATCTTTATTTTGAAACAGGGCCTTAGTAAGTTTCTGAGAGTCTTGTTAAGTTGCTGAGGCTGGTCTCGAACCTGTGATCCTCCTGTCTCAGCCTCTCAAGTACTAGGATTACAGGTGTGCGCCAACATGCCCGGCTACAAGTGTGTTTTATTTTATTTTTTATTATTATTATTTTTTTTTTTTGGTGGTGGTACTGGGGGCAGAACCCAGAGGCTTTCTACCTCCAGGCTATACTCCCAGACCCATTTTATATTTTATTTGGAAACAGGGTCTCACTAAGTTGCTGAGAGCCTCACTAAGTAGATGAGGCTGGCTTCGAACCTGTGCAATCCTCCTGTCTCAGCCTCCCAAGCACGGGGATTACAAGTGTGCACCACCACGCCCAGCTTGTGTTTTAAACTTTAAAAAGTTATGCAAGGCTGGGCATAGTGGCACACATTTGTAATCCCAGCATTTGGGAGGCTGAGACAGAAGGATCACAGTTTGTGGACAGCCTCCGCTACTACTTAGGGCCTTTGCAACTCAGTGAGACCTTGTTTCAAAATAAAGAATTAAAAAATAAGGCTGGAGGTGTAGCTCAGAGGTAGAGAGCCCCTAAGTTCCATCCCCAGTACTGCAAAAAAGAAAGTTATGCAAGCCGGGTGTACTTAGACCCTGTTTCAAAATAAAGAATATAAAATGGGGCTTGTTTTTAGCCCAGAGGTAGAGCAAATGAGACTTATTTATGTACAGGTGAGACTGTAGCAAAATTCATCTCAACTGGATCGTTTTCTCTCTCTCTCTCTCTCTCTCTCTCTCTCTCTCTTTTTTTTTTTTTTTTTTTTTCTTGCGGTACTGGGGTTGGAGCCCAGGGGCATTCTACCTCTTAATTACACTCCCCAGCCCTTTTTTTTTTTTTTTTTTTTTTTTGTGGTTTGGTGGTACTGGGGATGGAGCCCTTCTACCTCCAGGCTACACTCCCAGACCTATTTTATATGTTATTTGGGAAAAGGGTATCTTGTCTCCGCCTCCCAAGCGCAGGGATTACAAGCATGTGCCACCACGCCCAGCTTTTATTCTTTATTTTGAAACAGGATCTCACTAAGTTGCAGAGGGCCTCACTAAATAGCTGAGGCTAGCCATGAACCTGAGATCCTCCTCTCTCAGCCTTCCAAGTACTGGGTTTACAAGCATTAGCCACCATGTCCGGTTGGATCCTTTTCTTTGGAGTTTTGTTTCAGGCAGTTTAATTTGAATGACCACATAAGCAGGTGCCTATTACTGCTACATGCCAAGCTCTGTCACAAGCATTTTGTGTGTATTATCTCATGAATCACCTCAAAATTTGGTGAGATAGTGCTGGGCGTGGTGGTGTACACTTTTAATTCCAGTCCTTGAGAGGCTGAAACAGGAAGATTGCAAGCTTGCAGAAAATCACAGCAATTTAGGCCCTCTGCAGCTTAGTGAGATTGTTTCAAAATAAAAAATAGGGTGGGGGTATAGCTTGGAGTTAGAATGCCCACAGGTTCAAATCCCAGTACCAAAAAAAACAAAACAAAACTTGATGAGGTACTACTATTCTTATTTTTAAAGTGAGAACTCTGAATCTGCTGAGACCAGAATATCACAGTTCATGGACAGCCTCAGCTACTTAGTGAGGCCCGGTTTCAAAATAAAGAATAAAAAACAGGGCAGGAGGTGTAGCTCGGAGGTCTAATGCCCCTGGGTTCCATCCCCAGACCCGCAAAAAAAAAAAAAAAGAGAGAGAGAGAGAGAGAAAAGTGATTCTGAGAGGTACTGAGTGGTTCAGCAGGTCACAGCTGGCTGGTATTACTGGGATTCTCATCTGCTCTGTCTTTAGAACATTTGCTCAGTGCCAGGCTGGTGCTGCTTCCCCTGTCCACTCATTAGAATCACATGGGAAAGTTTAATAATATTCTACCGAGACAGTAGCCAGACTGGTTCTCAGAAAACAGGGTACCATCCAAAATGCATTTGTTCCAAAATAAGAAAGATGAAAAGTAAATAAACTAACCATTCAAGGTCCCGAGGAAAACAAGCCCAAGGAAAGTAGACAGAAGTTCTAAATAAATAATAAAAAGATATTAAACTCCATAACCATAAGAGTTAAAATTCTGATGTCTGCACTCCACCTTTTCTTTTTCAGGCATAAAGGAATCACAGACACTCGGGCTCAGCTGCTCTGGTTCCTGCAGACTTTCCTCTTTGGAGTAGCGTCTCTCTCCATCTTGATCGCTTATAGACCAAAGCGGCAGAAACACACTTAAAAGAGATAACCCGAAGCTTCCTCTCCACTTTTGCATTCAGACTTTTTGAGGTGCTGTGTTTGCGTGATGATCTCTCTAGGCTCTAGGAATAGTCTAGATCTCTCTAGGAAGACTCTCTAGTTTCTCTTTCATGTGCTGTGGTTGAGCTTGAGTAGACAAGTTGTTACTTAAGAAAGATAAAAGATCATGGCTTTCCAATTCTTCAGAAGCCTGCTGGGCAGAGGCAGCAGCCTCTTCTGAGGCCCTAGCCTGGGCTGAGTGCGGGCTAGGTCTCTTCTTGGTGACCTTTATTCCCAACTTCTGATTAACCTCACCACTGTCTCTGCTCTCCCAGATACTTTCCACTTTCCTGGACCAAGATAAAGTGACACTTTCATACTCCATCAATTTTATAAACTTTTATTAGATACCTGTGAAGTCAAATGTTATCCTCTGATGCTTTCATTTCTCAAACTGCAGAGGAAGATAAGGAAGACAAGCAGGTGCTTGGAATGGGGCGGGCTGAGCCACTGCATACAGGTGCAGAGGACCTGCTGCACCCCAGGAGGGTTGGGGGTGCCTTCCCGGCGCCACCAGCAGAGGTGATCCTTTCCTGCATGTGGCCCCCAGATGCAGTGCGCAGGCTGTGATGGCCACTTCTGGGTTGCTGCGAGAGCTCAGGGCCTCATCTTAGATGGCTGTCCTTCCCCTGAGCACCTGTCCCCACCCGCACACCAGCATGGTGTGCCTCAGTTACTGGACAGAGAAAGGAACGTGACTTCTCTTCCATGCGCTCCCTGGCATTCCAGTGCTGAATTCCTTCAGTGGACCCTCATCTCAGCAGAAAAGCACAAGGCTCCAACTGGTGTGCCTTCCTGTGGGTCCTCAGGGAAATGTGGACCTTTCCCCGCTTTCCTGCCCTCAGTCACTTTCTGCAGCCCTGGCTTGCTTGCTCACACCAACACTACTGCCCTGGAGATCCTAGCCCAAGGGTTCTTCAGCTATTTACTACCTCCTCAATTCACCTGGATCTACCTTGTCACTACTGATAGTTGGGGATGGAGGGTCACTGCCTCTGTCCCATTACCTTGGCAAAGTGACTGTCGCCCCTAGGAGCCATTAGGACTCTCCTGGAGGAACACCTGCTTGCTCTTTGGAGACTATTTCCATTTCCCTCTGGGATCCATCGGGCAGTTTGTTACATGAGCAAACATTTATGAGAAAAAACTCTCCCCAAAAGAGCCTCCCACAGAAAGCACAACCCTCCAAGATTATTATGGGCTATGAATCACTTCTAGTGAAGATAAATTTTTGAAAGTCTTCTCTTTCTCCTGTTATCAGGTGTTGCTTTTTAGTAAAGAGAAAAATTACTGACTAGAAGTTAAGCACATGGAAATCCAGCCCAGGTTTTTGTGGAGCATGGCCTTCTTCAAAGGGAAATAATATAAATGGTAATATTAGTGGCACCGGGATAGTGTGGCAGATAACCAAATGAAATGCACTGACTTTAATAAAATGCTGCGAATGTGTCTCCAACCAAATTCTTTGGCTTTTTTTTTGTATTTGTCTGTTTTGATTCTCAAATAAGCTCTATGTGGAACTATTGGTGCAGTTTAAATTCTAGTTTGTTTTTCACTGATGAAGAAGTGCCCCAGGAGGCGTGGTGGCACACACTTGTAATCCCAGTATTTAGGAGGCTAAGACAGAAGGATTGCAGTTTGCAGACAGCCTCAGCTACTTAGTGAAGCCCTTTGCCACTCAGTGAGACCCGGTTTCAAAATAAAGAATAAGAAAATAGGGCTGGGGGTGTAGCTCGGAGGTACAATGTCCATGGGTTCCATCCCCAGTTCTGCAGCAACAACAAAACCTATACTCTTATGTGTGGTATTATTATGACTTAGAACCAAAGGAATCTCAGCAAGTGCTAAGATTCTTATTTTTTTTTCTTTCTTTTATACTGAGAGGACAGTCTACCTCCAAGCAACACCCCCAGCCCTTTTTGTTTTTCATCTTGATATTTTGAAACAGCCTCCCTGTTTCAAAGTTGCTGACTTTGACCTTCAACCTGTGATCCTCCTGTCTCAGTACTAGGATTATGGATGCGTGCCACCACGCCTGGCTAGGTCATTTATTTTATAGACCTATAAACTGCACCCCAGCAAGAATGAAGGAACTTAGCTACCAGCACCCAGAGAGAGACAGGATTCCTGTTTCCCCAGCTCCCTACAGCCCAGGAGCTTAGAAGTAAGTCCATGAAGCAAAAAGTAAACAGAAACATGAAGGCTTCTTGACTGCTGTTGTCACCAAGGAGGTATGGAGGAAGGAAATTTGAGTTGGGATGAAAAAGACCAGAGACATCTTGGAGGAAGCAACCATCGAAGACAGACACCACCCCAAAGATTTTCCAGACCATGTATAGTTGGGAAGAATAAAAAGGAAAGGAAAAAATTAAAACTCATCTTACAACTTAATGACAGGCCCAGTCTGTGAACTAGCAAGTCCTACATTCATGTTTTTATGAATCCATGAAATCTGAGACTGAACTCATTTTATTGATCCTGGGGTTAACATAAGCCTTGAGCTTAAGAGGTTATATTTCAGATGTGTAAAGAGTTTTTTAAGTAAAACAATGTACATTCTTTAAGGTCTTTACAGAGAGGGTCTGAAAACACAAAAGGGAAATAAGAGCAGAGTGTGGTCAGGATGTTACCTCACTTGGGCCCTTCCAAAGTTTCTTTAAAGCTCTAAGTTTAGTGAACTAGTTTGTAAATATCATTTTCTCTTCTTTGTCAGCAGGGGGGGGCGGTACAAGGATAGGAAGGCGAGGATGGATTTGTAAGCTGGTGCAGCACTACTCTTCAAGGCTCTTTGGCAATAACAAAATATGTTCCCTCCTTCATCCTGGCTGAACAATGAGATATTATCATTTTTTATTTATTTATTTTTGGTACTGGGGGTAGAGCCCAGGGGCTTTCTACCTCCGGGCTACACTCCCAGACCTATTTTATACTTTATTTGGAAACAGGGTCTCACTAAGTTGCTGACAGCCTCACTAAGCAGCCGAGGCTGGCTTCGAACCTGCGCAATCCCCCTGTCTTCAGCCTCCCAAGCGTAGGGGTTACAAGCCTGCACCACCACGCCCAGCGAGATATCATAATTTGTATTTCACATTTCTCTTTGTAGTGAGAAGATTTATACTCTGATTCTAATAGACATTTGAAAATCCTACTTTAAAAACTACTTTGCAGTTTCGACAGAATACTCATTTCCGCAGTTTCTATGTTAAGATGGCTTCTAAGCTTGCTTTGAGTCTTCAATACACCATTGGCCTAATTTCTGTGTGCGGTAGGTCATAAGGTTGGATTAGGGAAAAGACTTTGGGCGTACTACAAATACTGTTCAGGGAAATACAAAGAACTTCTGCTTGCTTTTCTTTTGTATCACACATCTCACAGGCTGAGTTACTGCTGAAGTTGATAAAATCATCAGTGCTCAATGTTACTAATCTTGAAGGAAATGCAAATGAAACCACAATGAGCTATCGCCTCACACCTTTTAGGGTAGCCACGGCCAAAAAGAGGAATCATAAATATTGGCAGGGATTCGGGGAAAAGGAACCTTTGCACATTATTGGTGGAAAAATAAATTAGTACACCACTAATATAAGTTAGTACTGTTAGGACAAACAGTAGGGTGATTCCTCAACAAATTAAAAATAGAACTAACATATGTCAAAGAGACATCTGCACTCCATACTCATTGTATCACTATTTGTAATATTATGCTGAGAGATGGAATCAACCTTGAGCCCGCCAACAGAGGAATGCATGAGGAAAATGTAGTATATTGACACAGTGGCATACCATTCAGCCTTTCTAAAAAGGAAATGTAGTTACAAGAATATAGAATAATCTGGAGGACATTGTATGGGGTGAAAGATGCCAGACACAAAAGCAAATACTAAGCCGGGCATGGTGGCGCAGGCTTGTAATCTCAGCATTTGGGAGGCTGGGACAGGAGGATCGCAGATCACGGACAGTCGCAGCTACTTAGGCCCTTTGCAACTCAGTGAGACCCTATTTCAAAATAAATAATAAAAACCAGGGCTAGGGGTGTAGCTCGAAGGTAGAACACCCCTGGGTTCCAGCCCCAGTACCATACACACACAAAAAAGCATATAGTACATGACTTCACTTACATATGAAATCTAAGAAGAGTTGAACTCAGAAGCAGAGACTAGAATGGTGGTTACCAGGAGCTAGAGAATGTTGGTCAAAGGCTGCATACATGTTTTAAAAAATAAAAATAACACTGTTGGGATGAAAATAGAATAATAAGCCTGGTGTGGCAGCACACACCAGGCATGTGCCACTTGGGAAGCTGAGACAATACCTCCGGGCTATGCTCCCAGACCTATTTTATACTTTGTTTGGAAAACAGGGTCTCACTAAGTTGCTGAAAGGCTCACTAAGTAGCTGAGGCTGGCTTCGAACCTGTGCGCTCCTCCTGGAGACCCTGTTTTGAAATTAAAAAAAAGAAGAAGGGCTAGGTTTGTAGCTAAAAAGTAGAACACCCCTGGGTTCAATCCCTCACTACCACAAAATAAAAAAGGAAAGGAAGGAGAAGAAAGGAAGGAAGGAATTTAAGTGAAACCATTTAGGTAAAGAAGCATTATGACTTATAGCACCTTTATCTATAGTTTACTGGAAGGTCTTTAATTGCCCATTTAGTGCATCCAATGTGTCTCAAACTTAATTCTCCAGATGGATCAAAGAGGAGCTTAGGAAAACACAGGTTCCAATTAAGTTAATGGTGTTTAAGTTGAATGTGATGAAATTAAGCGATTAAGTGTGATTGTGTGGAGTCTGGTTAAGCCTGATTGAGGGTAGTATACGTAGGAACCTGGGAATGCCTCTCTGTCTCTGGGGCTGTAGACCACTTTGCATAGTTAGGAAGAAAAAAAATTGAACTAGAAATCAGTTCAGTCCTGGCTTCCTGAGGCTCCAGCTGATTTGCATATGTGTCAGCTTGTTTTTGTCAATAATAAAAATGCACTGGAGCTTAGCACTCAATGTAAGCAGTATTTGGAATCATGACGCTGCAAGAAGAGTATTTCTCCAGGGCTAAAAATCACTGATTGAATCAGCCAATGGAAATATGTGGATAGTTTTCACTCCTTGAGGGAAATAAAAAGGGTGGAGAGAGACTGAGGTCTTTTTTTTTTTTTTTTTTTAATACTGGGGATGGAACCCAGGGACATTCTACCTCCGAGCTACACCCCCAGCCCTATTTTTTATTCATTATTTTGAAACAGAGTCTCACTGAATTGCAAAGGGCCTCACTAAGTAGTAGTTAGGCTGATCGAACCTGCTCGATCCTCCTGTCTCTGCCTCCCAAGCGGGGGTTACAAGCGTGCGCCACCACGCCCAACTGGGCCACTTTTATTAAAGGTCTGTCGCTCCTGGTTGAGGTCTGCAGACCAATATTGGGGAGGGGGGAGTTACTGGTTAGTAGAGTCATGCCACAGAGAGGAAGTGAGGGTATTTGTGTAGCCAGAGTCTTGGGGCGAGGCTGGCAAGGTGGGAGAATGCTGGTCCTCTTCAACATCTGAAGTCTGCCCCATCTCTGCTTCTGGCTTCTGGGGTTCTGCCTCCTGTCCAGCTGCCCATGAGGGGAGCGGGAGGGACCTGACCTATTATACCCGCTTATTGCCAGGGTTTGGAATCAGTGTATCAAGAAAGGCCACTGTGGAGCCTCATGTCCAGTCCTGTCACTGTTGCATGAATTAAGGTAGAAAGGTATATAGCGCAAAAAAGCACCTAAGTTATAAATGTATACACACATGCACACATACACACACACACACACACACACACACACACACACACACACACACAGAGACATACATGGAATTGAGACATATTTTAAATTGTTGGAATTCTTTTAAGAAGAGTATAAATTATTTTTTATTTAAAGGGATAATTGATTCTTGGGGTGTTTTATTTTGAAATAGGGCTGGGGGTGTAGCTCAGAGGTAGAATGCCCCTGGGTTCCATCCCAAGCTCTAAAAAAATGATAAAATAGGGCAGGGAGTATAGCTAAGAGGTAGAATGTCCTTGGGTTCTATCCCCACTCCATAAAAAAGTGTGCATTACTGTTCTGAGTGTGTACTTTAAACGAATAGTGTTGTGATGCATTTGTAACTGAAAGACCCATTATGTTGCAGTAAGTAAAATCGCTTCTAAACCTTGGCATCTTGGGCTCTGAGGACACTGAGTTTGGTAACAGACTTACCTCATTTTCACTTAATTCTTGATGATTTTCCAACAAAAGCTGAGTTGCCCACATTCCATGTATCTCCCTTAGAGATGAAAAAATCTATCTTTAAGATAATATTAGCCGGGCGTGGTGGTGCACGCTTTTAATCCCCGCACTTGGGAGGCGGAGACAGGAGGATTGCGCAGGTTCGAAGCCAGCCTCGCTGTTTCCACATAAAATAGGTCTGGGAGTTTCCACATAAAATAGGTCTGGGAGTGTAGCCTGGAGGTAGAAGGGTTCCATCCCCAGTACCACCAAATAATAGTAATAATAATAATAATAATAATAATAATAATATAATTCCAATACTTGGGAGGCTGAGACAGGAGAATTCCAGTACTTGGGAGGCTGAGACGAGAAAATTTGAGGCTAGCCTCAGCAACTTAGCAAGACTCTATTTCCAAATAAAAAATAAAGAGGAAAGGATAGAGCTTGGAGGTAGAAAATCCCTGGGTTCAATCCCCAGTACCAAGGGGTGGGAGGAATAGTATGAGAGACAAACTGGGCATGATAAAACACCTGTAATTTCAGTATTTAGGAACTGAGACAGGAGGATTGCAGGTTCACAGCTAGTCTCTGCAATTTGGTGAGGCCCTCTGCAACTTAATGACACTGTGTTTCAAAATAAAAAATAATAAAATTGGACTGGGGGTATATTTCAGAGGAAGAGTGCCAAGGAGTTTAATCCCCAGTAACACACACACACACACACACACACACACACACACACACACAGTATGAGAGGCAAGCTGGGCATTGTGGCACATGCTTGTAATCTCAATACTGTGGAGGCTAAAACAGGAGGATGGCAGGTTCGAGGCCATCCTCATCAATTTAGAGAACTTTGTTTCAAGAAGGAAGGAAGGAAGGAAGGAAGGAAGGAAGGAAGGAAGGGAGTCAACTGAAATCTATATAGTTGCTAAACAAGACCCTTAACAATAGAAAAAGAAAACCCTGCACAACCAATTATCAAACTCATCTTGGATGCCTCCAAAAATCTCTCTTTATTTTGCTCAATTTAACTATAATTGCATTAAACTGCACATGATGTGAGCGGAAATCTTGGTTTTGATGCATATGTAATCTGAATGCTGCAAGGAACCGCAGATGTGCCCACCAGCCTCAATTCATACTAGGAGAAACGGGAAAATAAACACCAACGTCACTTGGCCAGTCCTCCTCCTAGGTCCCTGACATCTGGCTAGTTCTTCAAGCTGCCTGCCAGCAGTGCTGTGTGAAACACGCAGTCAGGATCTTAACAGCACGCCTCACCTCCCAAATATTTTGCAAATATCATCCAAGAATGATGCATCGAGGGAAAATAGTCTCTGTCCTTATTAGCTGCCTTACCCCCTCTGTATTCTGCCAGTATTTTAGTGCCTGCCTTTGATATTGCTTCCATAGCAACACACAAGTATTGTAAACACTCAGCAGAACCAGACTTTTTCTTGCCATTGGTTAAATGTGTCGATAACATGTTGCAGTGTACACAGAAGGGATATTTATAGCATGCATGAAGCTTTACCATCTGCACAGCCAGAGTTTATGGCCTTATGTTCTGCATTGGAGTAATATTTCTGTAGTAGAACATTTCCTAGGAAACAGAAAACAAATACATTAAGAAATGTCCTTTTTCTCCTTTGTATTAGGGATTGAACTCCATGAGCTATACCCCCAGCCTTTTTTTTTTTTTTTTTTTTTTTTGTCGTGAGGGTGGAACCCAGGGGCTTTTCTACCTCCAGACTACACTCCCAGACCTATTTTACACTTTATTTGGAAAAACAGGGCCTCACTAAGTTGCTGAGAGCCTTACTAATTAGTGAGGCTGGCTTCGAACCTGCGTGATCCTCCTGTCTCAACCCCCCAAGCTCTGGGATTACAAGTGTGTGCCACCATGCCCGGCTTTTTTTTTTTTTTTTTTTAATTTGAAAAAAAGATCTCACTAAGTTGTGAAGGGTCTCCCTAAATTACAGAGGCTGGCCTTGAACCTGTGATCCTCCTGTCTCAATCTCCCCCCTTTCCAGTACTGGAATTACAGGTGTGCCACCATGCCCAGCTCATTATGAAATTTCTTTCTTTCTTTTTTGTGGTGCTTGGGATTGAACCCAGGGGCATTCTACCTCCGAGCTACAGCCCAGCCCAATTATTTTTTTTAATTCTTTTTTTGGAAACAGGTTCTCACTAAGTTGTGGAGGGCCTCAGTAAGTAGCTGAGGCTGCCCGCAAACCTGGACCCTCCTGTCTCAGCCTTCCAAGTACTGGGATGAGCCACCATGCCCAGCTATGAAATTGCAATGTTCAATGTGTCACTACTGTTATCCTGGCGTTCTATTCTGTCTGCCACTTTGACAAAAGGAGGGATTCCTTATGTAATTCCATGATGTCCTTCGCATCCACAGGAATTGCACAGAATGGCTTCTATACTGATAATAATAGCAAATGTCAGCTGAACACTCCATGCGGGCATTGTGCTAAGATGTCTGCTTGCATTCTCTCACATGAACCTCACTCTTACCTAGGAGGTCGGTGCTGCTAGCCCATTATGCCCAGCTAGAAAATGGGGACCTAATGAATTAGTAGGCTGTTTACAATCAGAATTCTTCCTTTTTCCTTTCTTTCTTTCTTTCTTTCTTTCTTTCTTTCTTTCTTCTCTTCTTTCTTTCTTTCTTTCTTTCTTTCTTTCTTTCTTTCTTTCTTTCTTTCTTTCTTTCTGCAGTACTGGGATTGAACCCAGTGGCATTCTACCTCTGAGCTACACACACCCCATCCCTTTTTATTTTGTGTTTTGAAACGGGTCTCTATAGGTTGTTGAGAGTCTTGCTACATCCTTGCAGCCAGCCTTATTGAGACTTTGTTACATCCTTCAAACATATTGAGGACACAAAGAAGATTTTTTGTGAATTATGATTATTGATACTGTATTAGAAAAATAAAACTGAGAACTTATAAAAGAATATTGTTTAGCCGGGCATGGTGGCTCACGCTTGTAATCCCAGCATTTGGGAGGCTGAGACAGGAGGGTCCAGGTTCGCTGGCAGCCTCAGCTACTTAGTGAGGCCCTTTGCAACTCAGTGAGACCCTGTTTCAAAATAAAGAATAAAAAATAGGGCTGGGGTGCAGCTCAAAAGTAGAATGTCCTTAGGTTCCATCCCCAGTACCGCAAAAAATAAAAAATAAAATAAGATAGGGATGGGGGTGTAGCTTGGAGGTAGAATGCCTCTGAGTTCAATTCCCAGTACCATAAAAAGGTAATTTTATAACACTGCATTTTGTCATATGAACACGTACATAGCATATATTACTTATATAATTCATATAAAATGTATCACATACATTTTTACACTATGAGATCTTAGAAAAGTTCACATAATTTCAATGGCCTTGTTTCCTTGCTTTGCTACTTGTTTTCTTCACCTTCAATACAAAGGGTTTTACTTTTTGTCTATGTAATTTGCCTAGATTGATTTGATGTTTTACCAGAATAGCTTTCTGAACTTTACAATTATTTAATAAAATATAGTTTCTTACTTATAAGAAAGTTAAGCTTTTCTATAATCATGTTACTGTCTAGATTTGTTAATTAATTAATTTATTTATTTATTTTGGTACTGATAACTGAACCCAGGAGTGTTTTTTTCTGAGCTACAACCCCAGTACTTTTCAAAAATTATTTAAAAATTTGAAACAGGAACTTGTAAAATCGCTGGGGCTGCCCTCAAACCTGCGATCCTCCTGTCTCAGCCTCCCAAATTCTGAGATTATAGGCATGTTCTTCTAGGTTTATTCTGGCTTCTAGGTTTATTCTTTTTTTTTTTTTTTTTTTTTTTTTGCGGGTCTGGGGATGGAACCTAGGGGCATTTGACCTCCGAGCTACACCCCTTTCCCCATTTTTTATTCTTTTTAATTTGAAACAGGGTCTCACTAAGTTATGGAGGGCCTAAGTAGCTGAGGCTGGCCATGAACTGCGATCCTCCAGTCTCAGCCTCCCGAATTCTGGGATTACAAGAGTGCCCCACCACGCCTGGTTTAGGTTTAGTCTTAAATGTCCCAGTCAACTGGACAAATGAATATTATTTCTCAGGCACCCCAGCCTTTCCTTAAATGTTCAAATTGGAAAATTTTAGATTTTTGCCTTCCCAAACCAGTCCTAAGTTATGAAATAAAACTTTTCAATAATAGCTGAGCTTTCCAAGAAAGCCCATAAAAATAAACCCACAAAAACTGTGTTACTTCACCTTATAAAAGAAGAGGTGCGCCGGGAGTGGTGGCGCACGCTTGTAATCCCCGCGCTTGGGAGGTGGAGACAGGAGGATCGCGCAGGTTCGAAGCCAACCGCGCTAGCTTAAGAGACCCTGTTTCCAAAATATAAAACAGGTCTGGGAGTGTAGCCCGAAGAAGAAGAAGAGGTGCCAGAAATATTGTTTATTTGATATGATTATTAATGAATTGCCGACTCCATCCCACCCTCCAAGAAGCGGCCTGGGCTCTGTTGTCACATCAGCTGCAATGTCCCTCTGCTTCCTGTGTAAGTTCCTGCTTTTTAACTTGTGAATCAGTTATAATCTGCCTGCTTCCTCATTGATTCAGTGAAAATCATTTTGTATCTCTTTGTATTGTTTAAAGATGATATATGTAGGCCGGGCGTGGTGGCACACGCTTGTAATCCCTGCGCTTGGGAGGCGGAGACAGGAGGATCGCGCTGGTTCGAAGCCAGGCACGCTGGTTTAAGAGACCCTGTTTCCAAATAAAAATATAAAAATAGGTCTGGGAGTGTAGCCCGGAGGTAGAAGGGCTTCCAGGAACCCCAATACTAAAAAAAAAAAAAAAAAAAGATGATATATGTATATTTTTAAACAATACATAAACAGAGTGTGGTGGTGTCCACCTATTTTATCTTAGTACGTGGAAGGTTGAGAAAGGAGGATTGAAGTTTGAAGCCAGCCTCATTAATTTAGCAAGACCTTCAGCAATTTAGCAAGATCCTGTTTCAAAATAAAAAATAAATCCAGATGTGGTAATGCACGCTTGTAATCTCAGTACTTGGGAGACTGAAACAGGAGGATCACAGGTATAAGATGAGCCTTAGCAACTAGTGAGGCCCTCAGCAACCTAGTGAGACTCTGTTTCAAAACAAAAAAGAAAAAGAAAAAAATAGTTTAGCTTGTAGGTAGAATGTTTCTGGGTTCACTCCCCAGTACCAAAATAAATAAACAAATAAATAAATAGAGTGGGATTGCAGCTCAGAGGTAGAATGTCTCTGGGTTCAAACCCTAGAACCACCCCCCAAAAAATACAAAGGATTAAAATTAATGCACTAAGCCGGGCGTGGTGGCGCACGCTTGTAATCCTAGCATTTGAGAGACTAAGACAGGAGCATCGAGGTTTGAAGCCAGCCTCAGCTACATAATGAGGCCTTTTGCAACTCAGTGAGACCCTGTTTCAAAAAATAAAGAATAAAAAATAGGGCGGGGGGTGTCACTCAGAGGTAGAATGCCCCTGGGTTCCATCCCCAGTGCCCCTCCCACACACACACAATTAACTAAAAACAAGGGAAGTCTTAGGCATTAGAATTTATTTATCTCTCTTAATATTGTTGGAGAATCCCCAGAATAATACATTGACTAGCTGTTTTTGTTGTTATTGTTTTTTGTTGGTACTAGGGATTGAACCCAAGGGCATTCTACCTCTGAGCTACACTCATTTTGTTTTTATTTTGAAACAGAGCCTCACTGGGTTGATGAGGCTATTTTTAAACCTGCAATCCTCCTGTTTCAGCCTTCCAAATACTGGAATTACAAAACGTGTGTCAACAAGCTCAGCTGACTAACTGGTATTAACCTTCAACAGTTGTAATCCCACCCCGCTTCCTATATCTCCAGCCCTTGGGCAGGTCACTTCTATGACTATGCACCCTCCTAGATGGGGAGCTACAATAATCCCTTCGTACTCAGGATTGGATCAAGGGTCCTCGTCCTGGAAAGATTAGTGTGGTGTGGGAGCAGAAGCAGGGTAAGCTTAGAGGTTGACCTTACTCTACTTGGCAAATGAGGTTGTTGCAACAGCTGAATTTAAATGAAGATAACCTGGATTTACAACCTGGATATGAAGATCTTTTAAAGCTTTTTATTAAAGTATAGCATATTTATTTTTTTAGTCTTCACTAGTGAATAAAGAATCTACTTTCCATTCCAGCTACTGTCTCCTGTCTTTGGGGCCCCAGTTTTCTTGTAACAAACTTTTATGAAGTATAAAAGGGGAAAAATTAACCCATGCTAGGAGAACACAGTGTTGGGTTTCTTTTGTGTGTGCTGGAGGTGGGTGATGACTGCAAGGAAAACGAGGGGGCTTCTGAGAGGCCAGCATTGCTGTGTCATTTGCCTGTGTACTGTTTACATGAGTACATTCAGTTCATAAAATATGTATGCTAAACAGGGCGTGGTGGCACTCATCTATAATCCCAGTATTTGGGAAGCAGAGAAAGGAGGATTGCAGGTTCAAAGACAGCCTCAGTAAGCTAGTGAGACCCTATTTCAAAATAAAAAATACAGTTGGGGGTGTAGCTCAGAGTTAGAACACATCTGGGTTCAACAACACACACACACACACACACACACACACACACACACACACACACACAGAAACCCAACACTGTTCTCCTAGCATGGGTTAATTTTTCCCCTTTTGTACTTCATAAGAATTTGTTACAAGAAAACTGAGATCCTGAAGACAAGAGACAGTGGCTTGAGTAGAAATCAGGTTTCTTTATTCACTAGTGAAGACTAAAAAAGCAAACTTCAGCACTGAGCTCCAAGCACTGAAATTACAAGTTCTTTATACATTTGGTTAAGTAATTGCAGAGGAAGGGGAGTAAGCATGAGATTTATTATACCTCGCATAAGCAAGATACAAAGAATAGCTGTTAACCCATACATACATCATGTTTCTATGGTCTTGTGACTCATCTCACAGATGACCTAAGGAGACTCTACCTTGTTTATATTAGGGGAACCATGCTCTGTCTTATCTCCTGAACTCTCTAACTCTCTAGGGAAGAAGCTGTTTTGTTTATATGTGAGGGCTCCTGAGGTGTCTGCTTATTAACAGCTGGAGGAAGAGGAACTGTGAGGAATTTTATTCTTCCATCTTATTTCTGGACCTCTAGCCAAGAGTAGTTTCAAGGTTACAACCTGAGTCCTGCCTCAAATTGAGTATGGTGCTGGCACATGCCTGTAATCTCAGTACTTGGAAGGATTACAGGTTCAAATCCAGCCTCAGCAACTTAGTGAGACCCTGTTTCAAAATTAAAACAATTGATAATAAATTGAGTTGTATAACTTTTTGGTGAAAGTTCCTCTCATTCCCGGGCATGGTGACACACGCTTGTAATCCTTGCGCTTGGGAGGCGGAAACAGGAGGATCGCGCTGGTTCGGAGCCAGCCTTGCTGGCTTAAGAGACCCTGTTTCCAAATAAAAAATATAAAATAGAGCCAGGCTTGTAATCCCAGCATTCGGGAGGCTGAGACCAGAGGATCGCGGTTCGCGGACAGCCTCAGCTACTTAGTGAGGCCCTCTGCAACTCAGTGAGACCCTGTTTCAAAATAAAGAATAAAAAATAGGGCAGGGGGGTATAGCTCAGAGGTCAAATGCCCCTGGATTGCATCCCTAGACCAGCAAAAAAAAAAAATATATATATATATATATATATATATATATATATATATATATATGGAGAGAGAGAGAGAGAGAGAGAGAGAGAGAGAGAGAGAGAGAGAGAGAGAGAGAGAGAGAGAGAGAGAGGTCTGGAGTGTAGCCCGGAGATAGAAGGGCTTCCAGGAACCCCAGTACCGCAAAAAAAAAAAAAAAAAAAAAAAAGTTCCTCTCATTAATTTTCATCCATTATTCTTTATAGAGGTCATTCATTATCTTGTCTGATATCAACAGGATTTGAGTAGTTTCCAGGTAAGGAATATTATGATAGTATGAACATTCCTGAAGTTATCTTTTCATAATTGTGCATTTCTCTTTGGTATATACCTAGAAGTGGAATTGCAAGTCATATTTACTTCTCTATCTGTCTAAAATATGAGTTCTTTTATTTTATTTATTTATTTATTTGTTTGTTTATTTATTTTTGCAGTACTGGGGATGGAACACAGGGCATTCTACCTCTGAGCTACAACTACAGCCCTATTTTTTAGGTTTTTTTTATTTTAAAACAGGATCTCACTAAATTTTGGAGGACCTAAGTAGTTGAGGCCACGAACCTGCGATCCTCCTGTCTCAGTCTCCCAAGTACTGGGATTACAAGCATGCACCACCACAACTGACTTTTGTAATTCTTTTCTTTGACAGTGAGAAACCTAGCTCCAATGTATTAAATAAAATACAGTGTGCTGCTAGGCGTGGTGGCGCATTCTCGTGCAAGGACAGCCTCAGCAATGTTGTGAAACTCTCAGCAACCTAGCAAGATCCTGTTTCAAAACAAAAAATAAAAAGGGCTGGGGGTATAGGAGGTAGAATGTTCCTGGGATCAGTCCCTAGCACCACAAAAAAAGAAAAAGAAACAAAACAAAACAAAGCAGTATGCTTACTTCTTTGCTCAATCTAGAATACCCATAAATTCAGAACTACTAACCTATATTCCATAGCTTTGTCTGCCGAGAGGGCCTAGGAGCAGTAAAGCTTCAGAGGCAACAGGCACCTAAGAAACCCAGGTGTTGATGGGCATAATGGCTCACGCCTGTAATCCCAGCATTCACGAGGCTGAGAAAAGAGGATTGCAAATTTGAGGCTCAGCAACTTAGTGAGAATGTGTTTCAAAATAAATAAATACCCGGGCGTGGTGGCACGTGCCTGTAATCCCAGTACTTGGGAGGGTGAGGCAGGAGGATTACACAGGTTCGAAGCCAGCCTCAGCTACTTAGGCTTTCAGCAACTTAGTGAGAACCTGTTTCCAAATAAAAATATAAAATAGGTCTGGAAGTGTAGCCCGGAGGTAGAGAGCCCCTGGGTTCCATCCCCGGTACCACAAAAATAAAATAAAATAAATAAATAGACCTGGGGATGTGGCTTAGAGGTAGAATGCCCCTGGTTCAATCTCCAGTACCCAAAACAAAACAAAACAAAAAGAGATCTTGGTTTCTAAATCCTGTTCCCCTGAAAAGGAAGCAGCATTCCCCAGAGAAAGACGGAGGTAGAGGCCGTGGAATGACAAGATGAACGTGGAACGTACGCTGGTGTCAGAAGCAAGGGAAGTGACCAACGCAGAACCGGGATATTTCAAATGAAGAAGGAGCCGACTTGAACACACTCTCAATTATCATATCTGGGACAAGCTGAGCAACAAAACAACGAGTAATGGGTTGTTGTTGTTGTTGTTGTTGTTGTTGATGGTACTGGGGTTCCTGGAAGCCCTTCTACCTCCGGGCTAACACTCCCAGACCTATTTTTATACTTTTATTTGGAAACAGGGTCTCTTAAGCCAGAGCAAGCGGCTGGCTTAGAACCTGCGCGATCCTCCTGTCTCCGCCTCCCAAGCGCGGGGATTACAAGCGTGTGCCACCACGCCCGGCTGAGTAATGGGTTTTAACCAGTAGGATAAGGTAAATATCCATGAGTCCCTGTGGTGAGAACAGATTGAATACATATGTGGGATGAGGGGACAGCTTTTCCTTAGAGTTGAATTCCAGTTAATAAATGTGCAAGGAGCTGGATTCAGCGGCACATGCCTGTAGTCCTAGCCACTTGGGAGACTGAGGCAGGAGGTCTCAAGTTGGAGATGAGCTTGGGCAATTTAGGGAGACCTTGTGTCAAAATAAAATTGAAAACGGCTGGGACAAAGCCAGGCATGGTGGCACACACTTGTAATTGAGACAAGTGGCATTGCAGGTTCCCCGCCAGCCTCAGCAACGTTGGCCCTCCACAACTTAGTGAGATCCTGTTTCAAAATAAAATAATAAAATAGAGCCAGGGGTGTAGCTCAGAGGTAAAATGCCCCAGGATTCAACCCAGGACCCCACAAGTAAATAAAAAATAAAAAGATATAAAAAGGCTGGGGTGTAGCTCAATGGCAGAGTGCTCCCCAGCATGCACAAGGCCCAGGGTTCAATCCTAGTACAAAACAAAGGCCACCCTCTGGAAAACACAATGGCAATGAGTATTGTGCCAAAAACCAGAAATGAGGCTGAAATAGGTGGGTGAAAGTCTAATGATAAGCAAGATATTTGCAGAATATCTCCCCATGAGATACATGTTAATTACCTCTCTTGACCCAGTGCAGGCACAGGCCTACAAATTATCTCCGTGGTACAAGCCTTTCTTGTTTATTTATAACCAAGATTTGTTACTTGATTAACAAGGTCAGGGGTTACACGGTATATGCCTGCTTTCTCAGACTTGTGCCATCCATCTGTGTCCTTGGGGAGTTTTTAACTTTTTTCTAGAAGTTTTGCTAGAAGTTATTATGCTGAAAACTTGTCTTTAAAGTATGGAGGCTTTGGGTTATAACTCTTTTGTACTTGGTAATTAATATAGGGTTCTCTTAATTTTAATCTAACTACTGTGAGAATTTAGTGTTTCTTTGTTTTAACATTCTGTGTTTAGCTGGGCTAACAGGTAACTCTTAACTGACAAGGTCAATATCGGCTGCAGCTCTTGGCTGACAGCTAAGAGGCAGAGAAAAGGATTTTATTGTTTTGCCTAAATATGAAAGGTTATTCTTATTAACAATTAATACAGCTCTTATTAACAATCAGTACAGGTTCAGTCCCCATCAAAAACTAGAAGAAAGGATTTTGAATGTTCTCACTTTGTAGTGAGGAGGATTATGGTTTGCAGACAGCCTCAGCTACTTAGTGAGGTCCTTTGCAACTCAGTGAGAACCTGTTTCAAAAAAAAGAATAAAAATAGGGCTGGGGTGTAGCTCTGAGGTAAAATGTCCCTGGGTTCAATCCCCAGTACTTAAAAAAAAAAAAATGCTTGAGGAGACAGATAGGTTTACCATTTTTTTTTTTTTTCATGGTACTGGGGACAGAACCCAGGGGCATTCTACCTCCAAGTGTCACCCCGCCCTATTTTTTATTCTTTACTTTGAAACAGGGTCTCAATGAGTTGCATAGGGCCTCACTAAGTAGTAGCCGAGGCTGTCCTTGAACCACGATCCTTCCATCCCAGCCTCCCAAATGCTGGGATTACAAGCGTGCGCCACCATCACGCGTGGCTTGGCTCACCCCATTTGAACATTACACAGTATGCACACGTGTAGAGACGTCACATGGTGCCTCATAAATACGCAGCACTCCGGGTCAATTAAATATGTATAATGCACAAAATTATTTCACTTTCTTTTTATGTTTCTCCCCCAGGGCCGAGGATCAACCCCAGGGCCTTACACATGCTAGGCAAGTGCTTTGCCACTGAGCTAAATCTCCAACACTGAAGTTATTTCAGAAGAAAAATATTTAAAGAAACAGAAAGAGAGAGGTGCGTGTGAGTGTTTCACTCCTTAGCCCAAACCCTGCCAGTACCCGCACAGTTAGCATCCAGGTCGGCTCCCCTGACAGTGGCATCCAAGGCCCTCAGCAATCTAAACAAACCTTCTTTGCTCCAGATTTACCTCTCTCAGACCCCTGTCCTGTTTCTCGCCTGAGCCCCTCCAGGCTCCTGGGTGTTCACACCTCCTCCTGAGGCCTTTCTTAGCACCTACTCCAGAACCCAGTCAGCCAGCTCTGTGTGGGCTGCTGTCCCTGGAAACCCAGACCTCCTTCAAAGGTCTGTGCAACCCTGCCTGCCACTGCTCACACCCTTTGGGAAAACTTAAAACCCACAAAGAAGCCAGGCAGGGGAAGGCAGGGCAGGGGCCTCAGGGAAGCCACAGTTCTGCTGTGCCCTGGGAGTGGTTATTGCGACCTTTGCTAGTGAGGAGAGGAAGCTCAGGGAGGGGAGGGGACCTGCCTGAGGCCACATGGCCAGTAAGGACAGAGGATTTGAATTCAGCCCCTCTGCCTCCCTCACTAAGGAGACCAACTCTGAAATGCCATAAATAGGGAGCTGGGGGTGGAGCTAAGTGCAGCCCCCCCAACCGCAGCCAACCTCCAGCATCACAACAAAAAGAAAAGAACGGAATTCAAAGTGGCAACTGATTTAGCAATGGAAATAAGCGATGGAAGCCATAGCGATGGAGATAAGCATAAGGGCCCAAATCAAGACACTCTGAAATGCTTCAAATTGTCAGCCTAATGGCGGTCTGTGGGCAGTTTACATTTTACACAGACCACCTCAAGGAGCCAAAATGAGGTCATCTCTCTGGAAAGCACTGCAGAGAAGGTTCTAGAAGGGCTGGAGGGACATGCCCGCTGACTCCCTGCCCTCAGCCCCCAGAATCGTGACTGAATGCACTCTCAGGAAACATTCACGGGTGTGACCGTTGGCTGAGGGGATGCAGCGACGTGAAGCTGCTGCGGGGTATGTGACCCTGGGCAGCGGGTAGCAGAAGACACTGGCTAGGACACTGCGGTCACCAAGCTCTGGGGTCAGACAGGCCATTTCATGTGATCGTGGCCAAGATTAACTGAGAAACAGCGCTTCCTGGGAGCTTGGTACAGTCAGAGCTGATGAGTATCAGCTATCAGAACTGTCGCTATTGACACCATAATGGCTACTATTAAACCTCTACCTTCACCCTACATTTCACGTCTTCCCATACCAAGCTGACCCCCACCCTTAATCTTCCTACAGCTTCTCCTACCTGAGAGGACTCGGAGCTACATATTGGGAAGAGAGTAGACTAAAACCCAAAAAGGCTTCTGTGTGTGAGTGTGTGTGTGTGTGTGTGTGTGTGTGTGTGTGTGTGTGTGATTGTGTGTGTGCGCACGCACGCATATGTATTTACTGAGGGTTGAACCCAGGGATGTTCAACCTCTGTAACTAGAACCTCTACCCCCAGCCCTGTTTCACTTTTTTTTTTTTTTTTTCTTGCAGTACTGGGGATGGAACCCAGGAGCATTCTACCTCTGAGTGACACCCCCAGCCCTATTTTTTTATGCTTTACTTTTTGAAACAGGGTCTCACTGAGTTGCAAAGGGCTTCACTAAGTAGCTGAGGCTTCACTTTTTATTTTGAAACAAGGTCTCACTAAGTTGCTGTGGCTGGCTCTGAACCTGCAATCCTCCTGTCTCAGCCTCCCAAGTATTGGGATCACAGGCCTGTGTGCAGAAACGCTTCTCGAATCTTGCTTTTCAAGTCCTCTCCCTCTTTTCCCCATTCCCACCAGAGCAGTCCACACCCGCACTGGCTCCCCTTCTCTGGCTCTTTCTGTGTGCCTTGGGCCAGCGGCCCCCTCCAACTGCAGAAGGCAGAGCCGGCCTTGCCTATTCACCCCCAAGTCTGGCATGGGTTTTCCCTGTAGCTCTGGAAAGATTTTCCCTGCTGCTGCCAAAAGCAGAAGACAAGAAAGCGTTGTGTAGCACAGGCTCCTCCAGTGGGGCAAGCTCTCCCCCCACTTCCATGCCCAGAGAGACGCCCATCCCCTGCTTCCTGTTTCCCCTGGCCCCCTGCCTGTGGGCGTGAGCAAAGAGAGCAGGTCCTGTCAGCACCCCGCCATCTGACCCTCCACAGAGCAGGCTGAGCCCGCTGTGGCACTGTCCACAGAGGCGGCCTGCGCCCGCTGACATAACATAATCACCACGAGAAAATCCCCAAGGCCTCCATAGTCTCCGTGGGCCTTGGGCCACCTCCTCACTTCCCGGCCTTGCCTTCTCCTCAGTGTGGACCCCATGCTACCTGCCAGGGCAGTGGGAGCACTCAAGGAAAGGAAGATTCGGCACACAGAGCACTTCATCCAGTGGACGATGAGCTCTTTCTGACTACGCAAGGCTCAGGCTTCCAGTCCCCCAGTGCCCTGTTTTCTTGCCTCTCATCTCCACCCTCCTCCACAGTTTTTCACTATCCAGTGACTTTCTGGGCTCTGCAGGTTAAGAGATTCAATAATGCCGAAGAGCATGAAGTCCTGGGATCAGATCTACCTGCCTTCCAATCTGGGAACTGCCACTCTCTGACCTTGAATCAAATCCTTTTCACAAGCCTAGCAGTATTCCAGAGGATCATAGGTTTGAGCACAGTCTCAGCAATGTAGTGAGCTCCTGTTTCAAATTAAAAGGGCTTGGGGGGGGGGTATATAGCTTGAAGGTAGAATCCCCCCAGGTTCAATCCCCAGTATCAAAAAATAAAAAATAAAAAAAGATTGTTGTTGTTGTTTGGCACTGGGGATTAAACCCAGAGACACTCTACCTCTGAACTACACCCCTGCCCAATTTTATTTCTTATTTGGAAACAGGGTCTCAAAGTTACAGATGGCCTTGCTAAGTTGCTGCAGCTGGTTTCGAACCTGTGATCCTCCCATCTCAGCCTCCCAAATACTGAGATTACAAACGTGCATCACCACACTCAACTCAAAGACTAAAATACAGCTCACAGATTTTATTTGGAAACAGGAATAAAGATACTTACCTACTAGGCTTGCTGGTGCAAGGGTTAAATGAGATGGACCATGTTCAGCCTGAGCACACCACCAAGTTCAGGGAAGGTGTTTAGCAAATGATAGAGAAATAATAAATGCTGAGACTCATCATTAGTCCTGATGGCCACCAGGATGCTCTGTGGCCTGGCGTACGGTGCCACATTTCCTGAGTTCCTTCCACTCTTGTCAGTTTCCCTCATCTTTAATATCACTGCTCGTTTCTAGAGAACGTTCAGCATTGATAAACGAGGTCCTTCTATTGTCTTGCCCAAAAGTTATGCTTGGGCTGGTCTCTATTGGTTTGAACAAATAAATTGCTTTGTGTGTGTGTGTGTGTGTGTGTGTGTGTGTGTGTGTGGTACTGGGGATGGAACCCAGAGGTCTTCTACTTCTGGGCTACACTCCCAGAGACCTATTTTTTTATATTTTTATTTGGAAACAGGGTCTCACTAAGGTCCGGAGAGCCTCACTAAGTAGCTGAGGCGGGCTTCGAACCTGCATGATCCTTCTGTCTCATCCTCCCAAAGTAGTGGGATTACAAGTGTGCGCCACCATACCCAGCTTGAAATGAATTGCTTTTCAAACACTTAAATGCAGGCAGTTTATGGACTCATTCAAATAGTTCTGGTCCTACTGGATTTTCTAAGAAAGCAATTGAGTCCTCTCCTTCACAAAACCTTTTCTTTTGATTTGTGCATTGTTACATTGGCCTGCCGTGCTTAAGGAATTGTCAATGGCCATGTCTCTACTTTATTCTTGGTTTAATGAAGAACTCAACTCTCAGCTGGGCTTGGTAGTGTGCACCTGCAATCCCAGTACTTGGGAGGCTCAGACAGGAGAATCACAGATTGAAGGCCAGCCTCAGCAATTTAGCAAGGCCCTTAGCAACCTAGACCGTTTCAAATAAAAAATAAGAAGAGCTAGAGGTATAGCTCGGAGGTATAATTCCCCTGGGTTCCATCCCCAGTACCACCAAATAAAAAACAAAAGAATGCATTTATCCTTCATCCTGAGTGTACATATGAGCTATTTGTTTAAGATTAAAGTAATTATAGCCAGGCACGGTGGCAAACACTTGCAATCCCAGTACTTGGGAGGGTGAGACAAGAAGATTGCAGGTTTGTGACCAGCCTCAGCAACTTAGTAAGACCCTTCACAACTTAGTGAGATCCTATTTCAAAATAAAAGAATAAAATAAAGCCATATGTGGTGGTACACACTTGTAATAATCCCAGCACTTGGGAGGCTGAGACAGGAAGATCACAGGTTCACGGCCAGCCTCAGCTACTTAGTGAGGCCCTCCGCAACTTACTGAGACCCTGTTTCAAAATAAGAATAAAAAAATGGTCTAGGGGTATAGCTCAGAAGTAGAATGACCCTGGGTTTAATCCCCAGTACCACAAATAAATAAATAAATGAAGAAAGAAAGAAAGAAAGAAAGAAAGAAAGAAAGAAAGAAAGAGGAAGAAAGAAAGAGAAAAAGAAAACTAGGGCTGGGGGTGTAGCTCAGAGGTAGAATGCCCCTGGGTTTAATCTGCAGTACTGCAAAAGAGAGAGAAAGAGAAAGAGAGAGCGAGAGAGCGAGAGAGAGAGAGAGAATCAGATAGGGCTGGAGGTCTAGCTTGGAGGTAGAATGCCGCTGGGTTCCATCCCCAGTACCACATACACACACACAAAACAACCAGTAGTTATTTGTCAAATAAATATCCATTTAAAATATTCCTTTATTTTCTTTATTTCTACCTCTTAAAGTGTGTTGTTGTTAAGTCAGCAGTGACTGTTTAATTTCATCAAATATTTTACTATTTATTAAAATTATAATGCTACCTTGGTTTTTGTTTCTTTGACTTTGAGCTGTCCATGACCGCCAGAGATTTTTCCAGAACTCCGTTTGGGAATAGATAGCTAGCCAACAATTTATTTTATGTTCAAATTAGCAGCTAAAGGATAGACTATGCAATAAACAGCTTAGAATACATAGATGTCCATTTGGGGGGAAAATGTAAGTTTAAATCTTTCCACACAACCACACAGAAATTTGAAGTGGATGCCAAACTAGGGAACCAGCCAAGATGTCCATCAACAGATGAATGGATTGCAAAACTATGGAATATGTACACAATGGAATTTGACTCAGCCATAAAGAACAAAATTATGTCATTTACAGGAAAATGGATGAAGCTGGAATGCTAATTGAGATTAGTCAGTCACAAAAAGTAAAATATTGAATGCTCTCCTTAATATGCAAAAGTAAGGGAGGAAAAGGGTCATAGGAGGAACTGTAGACAAAGAAAGATAAACCACAGATGAGTTAATACAGTGACCTAACTGAGGGAGACGGGAGGGAAGAAGAGGGAAATTCCCTAATGTGCATGATGTACATTCATAAACATCAATCACTAAGCCAAACATGAGAAAAAGGAAGGGGAAACAGAAGGGGATGGGAATTGGGGAAGGACTAAATGAGTGATGTGTGCATGTACGCCTCCACCATCTTGTACTCCATTGAGATGTATGACTACAATGCACCAATAAAAATAAAATAAAATAAAATAAAAACTAAAAAGGGTTGGGGTTGTAGATCAGAGGTACAATGCCCCTGAGTTCAATCTCCAATACCACACATACACACACAAATAATTAAAATTAATTGTAATTTTAAAAACCCTAACACTATTAGAACTGGAAAATATTCTTATAATTTTTTTTAGTGGCATTTGACCTCCGAGTTACCCCTGCCCTATTTTTTATCCTTTATTTTGAAATAGGGTCTCACTAAGTTGCGAAGGGCCTCACTAAATAGCTGAGGCTGTCTGCAAACCGCAATCCTCCAGTCTCAGCCTCCCAAATGCTGGGATTACAAGCATGTGCCACCACGCCCGGCTCTTATAATCTTGAAGTGAGGAATCATAATTGTAAACTCTACAGGTCATAAAAGGAAATCTGGAGAGATTTGGCAACCTAATATCTGAAACTTTTGAATTCTCATTAACTCTTTAAGAGATAAAGACAAGCTGGGGTTGGTGACTCATGCTTGTAATCCCAACATTTGGGAGGCTGAGACAGGAAGATTGCTATAAAAAAAAATAGGGCTGGGGGTGTAGATTGGAGGTAGAATGCCCCTGGGTTCATCCCCAGTACAGAGAGAGAGAGAGAGAGAGAGAGAGAGAGAGAGAGAGAGAGAGAGAGAGAGAGAGAGAGGCAATGGGAGACTTGGGTGGGGAGAAAACAGCCAGCATGGAAAGCAGGCATTAGATAATAATCCACATATCCCAAGAAAATAGGGGAAGTGAAAAAATAGTATTTGAATAGGCAAATACAACTTAACCTCACTCCTAATCAATAGCATGTAAATAAAACCAACAAAATATTATTTTCCATCATCAAGTTGTCAAAACTTTGAAAAAGAAACATCCATTGTTGGAGGATGTTCCCAGCTGCTAGGTCTGAAGCATCTGGTCCTCCGCTCTTGAAGTATTTTGTGTAAACAACACAATCCTCACTTAGGGCCTTACCCTGTGGGGTTAGTGAGAGTCTGGGAGGCAGTTTGGGGGTTTGTTGTTGTTGTTGTTGTTGTTGTTGTTGTTGTTGTTTTGTTTGCGGTACTGGGGATGGAATCCAGGGACTACATCCCCAGCCCTATATTTTATTTTTATTTTGAAACCGTGTCTCACTAAGTTGCAAAGGTCCTCACTAAGTATCTTGAGGCTGTCCACAAACCCTATCCTCCTGTTTTAGCCTCCCAAATGCTGGGATTAAAAGTTTATGCCACCACAACCGGCTTTGGGTGGCAGTTTTTTACATACCCACAAAACAAAGGGCCTTCTTATTCAATGATGGCTTTTACAGGGATCTAGACTTTCAGGAATACATGAATATATAATATTTACATAAAGATACATGAGCTGGGGGTGGTGGCACACACTTGTAATCCCAGCATTTAGAGGCTGAGACAGGAGGAGCATGGTTTGCGAACAGCCTCAGCTACGTGGTGAGGCCTTTTGCAACTCAGTGAGACCCTGTTTCAGAATAATGAATAAAAAGTAGGACTGAGGGTGTAGCTCGGAGATAGAATGCTCCTGGGTTTCATCCCCAGTGCTTCAAAAATAAAAATAAACAAACAAACAAACAAACATGAGTGTTTGCAGTCACCCACTTCTCTAACACGAATGCCCCTTTAATTCTCAGAGCTCCACCAGAAGGGGGTTAGTAAGGTGGTCTCTATACCAGGGCTCCAACAAAGCCGACTGCCCGCAAATTAATAGGTGGTAAAGCACCCAGGAAGCAATGAAGGAAGTCCTTGGTAAGAACGCCCTCTACTGGAGAGGTGGGAGAACCCGCGTCGTTGCAGGGCTGCTACTGGTGCTGGGAGAAATTAGAAACCATCAGTAGTCCACTGAACCGCTGGTTTACAAACTCCCTTTTCAGCATCTGGTGCGAGAAACTGCTCAGATTTCAAAACAGATCTGTGTTTCCAGAGCGCAGCTATCTGTGCTTCTCAGGAAGCTCGTGAAGCCTATCTGGCTATCCTGTTTTGAAGACACTGACCAGTGTGCCCATGCCAAAAGTGCAAAGAAAAGTGCCAAGAGACCTCCAGATAGTGCGCCACAATGTGGAGAACATCCTTAAGAACCTACTGTGAGCCGGGCGAGGTGGAGCACGCTTGTAATCTCAGCATTTGGGAGGCTGAGATAGGACGATTGCAGATCGCGGTTCACAGCCTCGCTACTTAGTGAGGCCCTTTGCAACTCAGTAAGACCCTGTTTCAAAATAAAGAATAAAAAGTAGGGCTGGGGTGTAGATCGAAGGTAGGATGCCCCTGGGCTCTACCACCAGTACCTGAAAAAAAAAAAAAAAAAAAAAAAAGAACCACTGTGGGGACTGTGGGGCTGGGGCTATGAACAATAAACAAACAAACAAAAAAAACAAAAACACTATAATAGAAAACAATTTATACTTAGAAAAAATTCTTCTCCTTGTTATTTGTAGTTCTGAATACTAGCTATTTCCCCCCATTGAGTCAAAAGATTTTTTTTTTATGTAGTATGTGTATGATGGTAAATAGGAAAATAGGAGACAGAAGTCAGGTATTGGCAGCTTTTCCATTTTCATATATGTGTGGATTTTTAATATGAGGATGGGAAACATTAATGCTCAAAATTTTCAATAAACAAGTTTCAGAGTTCAACTGTATAACAATTGTAAATATCCAGGTACGGTGGTGCACGCTTGTAATCCCAGTAGTTGAGAGGCTAAGACAGGAGGATCGAAGGTTCATGGCCAGCCTCAGCTACTTAATGAGGCCCCCTGAAACATAGTGAGACTGTTTTAAAATAAAGAATAAGCCGGGCATGGTGGTGCATGCTTGTAATCCCAGTGCTTGGGAGGCGGAGACAGGAGTATCGTGCAGGTTCGAAGCCAGCCTTACTGGCTTTAGAGACCCTGTTCCCAAATAAAAATAAAAAATTGGTCTGGGAGTGTAGCCCGGAGGTAGAAGGGTTTCCAGTAACCCCAGTACCACCAAAAATACATACATACATACATACATACATACATACATACATATTAAATACTAAAATAAATACTAAAATAAAATAAAGAATAAAAAATCAGACAGGGGTGTAGCTCAGAGGTAGAATGGCCCCGAGTTCAATCCCCTAGTACTATAAAAAAAAATTGTAAATAAATTTGTTAAGTTTTTCTGGTCATACCAAAATTTAGATTTTTTTACATTGGGAATTAAACCCAAAGGCATTCTGCCTCCAAGCTACACCCTGATAAGTAAAATAAAAAATTAAATGCGAGTAAAATAAAAATAAGTGAGTACGGCGGAGTGTGAAAAACACGAGAGAGGTCCGGTACACATGGCAAGTAAAGTTTTAATGGCACGGCTCTCCCGGGGATCAGGGCGAGGCACCGTGGGGCCCGCGCGCCTGTCCGAAGCTTGAGGACGCGGGCTCTCCTTTTAAAGGCATGCATCTCGCGAGAGGAGGGTTTACTCGCGGGAACGCCCAATTCTCGCGGGGGTTTCAGCCCCTCCCTTGCCCTGCAGAGGTCATGTGACACAAAGTCACATGAGTGCAGGTCCCAACTTAACATTCCGGCCTTTTGATGGTAGGGATAATGGATGACGATTGGACCCTCTAGCTTCTTCCTGCTGTCAAGGGGCGTCGTCAGGGGCCCCAGGCCGGGAGGAGTCGGGAGTTCAGTCCCCCAGAAGGGGTTGCAGGTGGGTGCATAGCTGCAGTGCGAATTGGAGGTTACCCTGGACAGCTTAGTGATGTGCGCTTGAGGAGGCTTGAACAGGCAAGGGCTATTAAAGAAAAAAACAAATCATGAGATTGAGCAGGCGACCAAAAAGGAGACTGGCTTACTCAGTACCTGGAGAGCTACCCTGAGCTGGCAAAGAGGATGGAGGTTGAGGGATCCAGGAGCCATCAGTCTTCAGCCAGGCTGAGTAGGGCCAGCGGCGGGGCCTGGTCTGGAAAGGTGCTCCCCCTGTGTTGAGGCACCTGGGGCTCACCCTTTTCCAAGGGCACTGTTCCAGTGGCCCTCCTGGCCACACGCCGAGCAGTCTGATTGGTAGGCGTGGCTTTGCCCCACTTGAGGCAGGCTCCTGGAGGTAGTTGTTGTTGCAGTCCTCCACACGTAGGTGGCGCTCCAGGGGGCTGAGCCGCCACCGCCAGCCAAAGGGCAGCTACCAGGGATCTGCTTTTTGGCAAAGTCGGAGTGTATGCTCCATTTCCGCCTGTTTCTCTCTGGAATTAAAACTTAGATGCTATGTTAAGGTTCTGTCAGCTGTGACGGACCTATACTCACAAAGAGCGCGTCCCGGGGCTGGTGTCTGGCAAGAATGGCAACGCAGACTCCCCACGGGCAGAGGGTGTCGCCCCAGCCCCGGCGTTTCCCACAGCACCTAGGGCGCGCCCACGCGGGCCGCCCAGCAAAATTGCAGTCTGGCGCGGGCCAAGATGGCGACTGTGACATCACCAGGCAGTGACTACGCCCCATCACAAAATGGCAGCTGGCGGGAAAATAAATGGAAGCTGATGGGGGAGAGCATTTGGAGGGATACCAGACCGCTTATAAAAGTTTCTAACTGTTCCTGGGCCACCGCAACCTATTTCCCAACTCGTATCAAGGCAGACAGGCTCTCAGGGCATCTGCTAGTATAAAGGTTCGACTCTCCATAATTGGTTCGCGGGCAGAAACGAAGAACAGGAAATGGGCGTCCCCGATTTCCCTGCTCAATCGTTCGGAAACAGAGGTTAAGAGATAGGGAAGAACGTCTTCATTCCTTCTCAAAACCGGAGGATGACCTGGTCATCCGCAGCGTGGTCCCAGTGGACCGGGGGACAATGGGTCACCAAGCGCTTGGATTTTTAGGTCCCAGTGGACCGGGAGACCCAAGTCCGGAACCCGCTAACCAAGGGAAGGAGGCAGTTTACCGGAGTGAAGTGTTGCCAGCCAGCGCTGGCTTCGACAGAAGCGCTGAGAAGCTGCTGGGAGCGTGGTGGAGCCGGGGCGCGTGGATGCCGGTGGCTGGTGTGGATGGCACTGGCGGCTGGCGCAGGTGGGATCAGTGGGGGTGCGCAGGCGGCATGGCTTGCCGGGCCCGCGGCGTGGAGACAAAATGGCTTCCAGGCACACGCCAGACGCTGAGGCTGGGCCCCGAGGAGCACCGCCAGTGAGCCTGGCTCGGGGCGGGTGGGGCAAACCGGCCAGAGGTCCCGGCGGTGACCGGAGAACCAAGCTGGAACGGTGCTTTAGGAGGTACAAGCGGCAGGCAGAGGTCCTGGCCCGCGCAGGTGGTTGGCAGGCAGAGCAAGTGCCAAGCTGCCTGGCTCGGGCCGGAAAGATGGCCGCCGACTCCTAGGATTGGTTAGGAGTGGAAAGGGGGAGGGATTAAAGATTGTGAGGCCTCCAGTGAGGCCATGAGGTGGGAGGGGTTAAAGATGGCGAGGCCTCCAGTGAGGCCATGAGGTGGGAGGGGTTAAGGATGGAGAGGCCTCCAGTGAGGCCATGAGGTGGGAGGGGTTAAGGATGGCGAGGCCTCCAGTGAGGCCATGAGGTGGGAGGGGTTAAGGATGGCGAAGCCTCCAGTGAGGCCATGAGGTGGGAGGGGTTAAAGATGGCGAGGCCTCCAGTGAGGCCATGAGGTGGGAGGGGTTAAGGATGGCGAGGCCTCCAGTGAGGCCATGAGGTGGGAGGGGTTAAGGATGGCGAGGCCTCCAGTGAGGCCATGAGGTGGGAGGGGTTAAGGATGGCGAGGCCTCCAGTGAGGCCATGAGGTGGGAGGGGTTAAGGATGGCGAGGCCTCCAGTGAGGCCATGAGGTGGGAGGGGTTAAGGATGGCGAGGCCTCCAGTGAGGCCATGAGGTGGGAGGGGTTAAAGATGGTGGGGCCAAGATGGCGGCCCCCCAGTGATTCCACGTGTGCAAGATGGCGGGCCAAAGCTGGCGACCCCCCCCCCCCAGTAATCCCATGTGGCTGCTTACCGGAATGGCCAGGCCCAGGCAGCAGGGGTGGGCAGGCACAGGGTGAAGGGCGCCAGGGCGCGAGTCCGAGTGGAGGAACCAGCTGGAGCGCGGGCTGGACTTGGCGGGCTGGGGGCTGTTTAGCAGAGTGGCGGCCGCCTAGATGGAGGAGGCAGGCGGCCCCGGCAGGCGGGTCTAAGCAACGCCAGGCGTGGAGAAGACATAGGTGCGCGGTGTGGCGCAGTCCGCGGGCGGCGCGGTCCCATTCCAGCGGCGGGCGGCGTGGGCAGGCGGGAACGGCGGTTTTAGGAGGTCCAAGCGGCAGGCAGAGGTCCTGGCCCGTGCAGGAGGTAGTCCACGCAGGCACGGGGCGGCAGCGGCGGCAGTGGTGGGAGCAACGCCTGCAAGCGGAGCGCTGGTGTGGGACCTCGCAGTCAGCTGCTGGCGGGTCGGAGAGTCCGGGGCTCAAAAAGAGAGTAAAAATAAAAAGAGAAAACAGAAAAAAAAAAAAAAAAAAAGGAAAAAAAAAATGGGGAGGGACCCAAGAGTTCTCCCGGTTCGGCACCAAATGATAAGTAAAATAAAAAATTAAATGCGAGTAAAATAAAAATAAGTGAGTACGGCGGAGTGTGAAAAACACGAGAGAGGTCCGGTACACATGGCAAGTAAAGTTTTAATGGCACGGCTCTCCCGGGGATCAGGGCGAGGCACCGTGGGGCCCGCGCGCCTGTCCGAAGCTTGAGGACGCGGGCTCTCCTTTTAAAGGCATGCATCTCGCGAGAGGAGGGTTTACTCGCGGGAACGCCCAATTCTCGCGGGGGTTTCAGCCCCTCCCTTGCCCTGCAGAGGTCATGTGACACAAAGTCACATGAGTGCAGGACCCAACTTAACACACCCCAGCCCTTTTTAGTTTTTATTTCAAAACAATATTTTACTCAGCTATAAAAAAGAACAAAATCATGTTATTTGCAAGAAGATGGAAAGACCTGGAGAACATTATGTTAAGTGAGATCAGTCAAGCACAGAAAGAGAAGGGACATATGTTTTTTCTAATATGCCCAAACTAGGGAGTATTAGGAATACCAGAGGGACTCCAGACAATGGAGGGGAAACCTCAGCAAAGCTAGAATGGAAGGAGAGGAGAGGAAGAAGGCTGAGGTTGATTAATGAAGGAGCTACATTCGAATTTGTGTAAAAATATAAATATAGCATGGCTAATCTGGACACTCATTGTTGGGAGGGAGAGGGGGAGGAGAGAGGGTACCAAGCATAGTCCGAATATATGCCATTTTCAATATGTTCCACATAAAAAAAACCCAGTATTTTACTAAGTTACTGCAGGCTGACCTCAAATTTCTGACGCTCTTGTCTAAGCCTCCCAAATATTGGGATTATAGGCATGCACCATCATGCTGGCTATATTTAGATTTTTAAAAAAAAGGAAACTTTTTTATTGACAGCAACTTAATGCTGTTTGTAGTGTTTTGCTCCTATGGTAAATTCCATTTATGGTGCTTTTCTGAGTTGTCCTACATGCAAGTATGAGTTTTTTGTTCTGTTTTGTTTTGTTTGCGGTACTAGGGATGGAACCCAGGGGCATTCTACCTCCAAGCTACACCCCCAGCCCTATTTTTTATTCTTTATTTTGAAACAGGGTCTCACTGAGTTGCAGAGGGCCTCTGTCCATGAACCGCGATCCTCCTATCTCAGCCTCACAAATGCTGGGATTACAAGTGTGCACTACCTTGCCTGGCTAAGTATGAGTTTTTAATGTCATCTATCTTCTGTACTGTTTCTGTAAGTTTTCTGTTAAAATTCACGAAACTGTAAGAAAAAGAGATACACAAAATGCTCACTGAAGCACATTTTATATCGGGGAGGGGAAAAACCTATATGTTCATTAATAGGGCGTTACCTGGATAAATAATGGTGCCTCCATCCATAGGATCTTTTGCAACTCTTAAAAGGAATGATTGGATTTATGTGTACTCACTCCCATGGATTTTTCTTCTCATCCTTAATGATCTTCCACCATATGATACTATGAGCTAAACATGATTGTGAAAGCTTTGATCTGGGTATGTGTTGTGTCTGAATATACACTAGGTGAATAAGGAATGTATAGACAAGAAACGTGGGGGAGACTACCAAACTGAGCAGGACTTGTTGGAATTATTGAGCAAGGAAAAATCAGTAATAGGGAGAAGTTTCATGTTTTACATTGAATAATCCCTACTTTGTGCTCTACCACAATAAGAAAGTAGTATGTATGGTTTTGGGCTTTTTGTTTGTTGAGTTACATCCCCAGCCCAATTGTATTTCTTAATTGGAAGCAGGGTGTCAGTAAATTGTAGAGGGCCTCACTAAATTGCTGAGACTGGCTTTAAACCTGTGATCCTCCTGTCTCAGCCACCCAAGCACTGGAATTACAGGCATGTGCCACCATGCCCGGCTTGTGTGCGCTGTTTTAAAAATCTTTTTATGCTGGGCGTGGTGGCGCACGCTTGTCATCCCAGCGCTTGGGAGGCTGACACAGGAGGATCACGCAGGTTCAAAGTCGACCTCAGCTACTTAGTGAGGCTCTCAGCAACTTAATGAGACCCTGTTTCCAAATAAAGTATAAAATAGGTCTGGGAGTATAGCCCGGAAGTAGAAAAGCCCCTGGGTTCCACCCTCAGTACCACCAAAAAAAAAATCTTTTTATGCTTTTATTGGTGCATTGTTACTACACATCATAGTGAATTAAAAATGATACAAACTTAGATGCACACAGCATTGGATGTATTTTTAATCTTAAATTCAAAATAACAGGTAGCCCACTGGCTCTGAACTACAAGAATCTTGTGCATTTAGATATTCTTTGATTATTTATTTTATTTATTTATTTATTTTTTAAATTTATTTTTTTGGTGGCACTGGACCCAGAGGCTTTCTACCTCCGGGCTATACTCCCAGACCTATTTTATACTTTATTAGAAACAGGGTCTCACTAAGTTGCCGAGAGCTTCATTAAGTAGCTGAGGCTGGCTTTGAACCTGTGTGATCCTCCTTTCTCAGCCTCCCAAGCCTGGGGATTACAAGCATGGGCCACCACACCTGGCTTTCTTTGATTATTTAGAACAAGCTAAATTACCAAGGAATGTCCTACAAAGTGCGAGAAATTCCTGGCATTCCTGAAATAAATCCTTCCTTCTGAGCCAGCTAGCTCATCCCAGCATCAATATTTCAAAGGGGTTTTTGTTTTGCTTGTGTGTGTGTGTGTGTGTGTGTGTGTGTGTGTTGTGTGTGTGTTGTGTGTGTGTTACTGGGGATTGAATCTAGGGGCACTCTACCACTGAGCCACACCCCCAGGCCTTTTTATAGTGGGGTGTGTGTGTGTGTGTGTGTGTGTGTGTGTGTGTGTTACTGGTTGGGGATTGAACCCAGAGGTATTTATTCTACTTCTGAGCTACACCCCAGCCCTATTTTATTTTTTATTTTTCCCCCCAAATGGTACTGAAGGGTCCAAGAATTGCCCACCAACCCAAATATCGAAGGACTCACAAGAGATGTAAAAATGCAAGGGAGGTTTATTGTCCCGGCTAGCCAGGGGTCCAGACCAAGACACTATGGCCAAGGTTCGACCCCTCCCCACTCCACGCTCTGAATTTTATAACCCTAGGAGGGAGTGGTTACACATGAGGGAGTGGTTACACAAGTCAGAGCCCGCCAACCTTAGAATACAACCAATCAGATACAAGGACAAACAAGTATAACCAATAATTTTAAAACATGCATCCACACACCTCAGAGCAGGCTCTGACTTTCCCACCCACCTTGGCTGGGCCAGGCTTATTTCTGCACTGAAGAACAGATTATCTCTGCACTGGAGAGCAGATTAGCCTGGCCTTGTTTGCTGATCTAGCTCAGAGATATGGGGATGGGGTCCCATTTACAAAGACCTTGGCCGGCAAGCTGGAGATTAGAGGCTTTGACCTTGTGGGTCCCCTACCCTTGTCCTTGGATGGATCTTGATTTTATTTCCAATCCTACTCTACTTCTATCTTAACTATATTTTAATACCTTATTTCTAATCCTAATATGGGAGAAGACTTCTCTAGTTAACTTCTCATATGGGGGGGGGGGGAAGCACTTCTTCCAGCCTGCTTTCCAGAACCCCTACAGTACTGAGAATTGAATCCAGGGATGTTCTACTTCCAAGCTACATCCCAGCCCTATTTTTTATTCTTTATTTTGAAGCAAGGTTTCATTAAGTCAGAGGGCCTCACTAAGTAGCTGAGGCTGGCCTCAAACCTGCGATCCTCCTGTCTCAGCCACCCAAATACTGGGATTGGTCTAACTTATTTGTCCAGACTTGCCTGGAACCTGCCATCTTCCTGTCTCAGACTCCCAGGTACTGGGATTACAGGCATGTACTGCCATGTCATGCTCCTTCCTGAAACTTAAAAAGAGTTAGATCCAAGTCTCAGTGACATATCCAAAGAGGGAGAGATTCAGAATTTCCATGCCTGAGGCAGTTGGCTTGCTGTGTAAGAGGAAGTGAGCAGGGAGGATTATTGGTTAGTGTGGTGGCTGGATGGACAGTTGCTCAGCCACAGGCACCCCAGAGGGCAGAGGGGAGGGGCTCTAGTTGACCCAGAAAGCAGAGGGGGAAGGGCTTTAGTTGACACTTGGGATTCTAGGGAAGAACCGCCTTCTTCCAGGCTGGGGGGTGATGGCGCTTCACCTGCAGCCAGGCAAGGTACCCGGGGCTTTCAGATTTGTTAGGGCTGCTGCTTTCATTTTGCATTTTCACTAACTTTTTTTTTTTTTTTTTTTGCACTTGATTTAGCTTCTAAGAAGTGTTCTAAACTTGAGGGACTGAAGTGAGTTCACTGAAAACTCACCCAGCTCTTAGAATGAAGAACGTCAACGTCATCGGCTTGCCTAGCATAAAGATAATGGGACGGCAGTATATACTGTTATCTAAGAACCCGGCTGTGCAGAGGCGGGAGAACTAGATTCAAATCCAGACTCCACATGATACCAGCTGTGTGACTATCAGAAAGGGTCTTGACCTCTCTAAAGCTCGATTTCTTGATCTGCAAAATGGATTTGATGATATGCCTCATATGGGGTTTCAGGGAGGATGAGAGCTGGTTGGTGTAGGGTAGGAGTGAATCAAACAAAGCTTAGCTGTGGTTTACTAATCTCAATGATTAGCTAGCCATGGTGGCGCACGCTTGTAATCCCAGCATTTGCGAGGCTGAGAAAGGAGGACTGAAGGTTCATGGCCAGCCTCAGCTACTTAGTGAGGCCCTCCACAACTTAGTGAGACCCTGTTTCAAAATAAAGAATAAAAAGTAGGTCTGGGGATGTAGCTCGGACATAGAATGCCCTTGGGTTCAACCCCCAGTAATGACACACACAAAAAAAACTTAATGATTACTAAACCATGGACTCCTTAAGGGGTAGACACAACATGTAAGCATGTGAATTATTTCTGTTTCCTCCTTCCAAGTATATAACACCATCTAGTACAGGACCTGTGTATGTGTGTGTGTGTGTGTGTGTGTGTGTGTGTGTGTGGTGCTGTGGATTGAACACAGAGACATTCTACCTCTGAGCTGTATCTTCAGCCTTTGTTTGTTTGTTTTTGTTTTGAAACAGTCTCACTAGGTTGCTAAGAGGCTCACTAAGTTGCTGAGACTGGTCTTGAACCTGTGATTCTTCGTTTCAGCCTCCCAAATACTGGGGTCACAGGTGTGCATGACCTCACTTGGCAGGCTTACACATTGCTTGAACAGTCTTTGATTTTAAGTCATCTTACAAGTTTGTAAATTAGAGGTAACTGATAGCAACGCAAAATAATTTTTATCTGTAGATATGCAAATTATGCCTTAAATTTACGAACTTCCAATCTCGCCCACTTGCAATGTGTGGTGCTATTCCCGTAGCATCTTACGTGTTTCTTCAGCAGTAATTAATAGCACATTCTCACTGTGTATGTGTATAAGAGCCACAATTTTACTTTTGGAATACTATCTTTGGGTGGGGGGGTACTTGGGTTCCTGGAAGCCCTTCTACCTCCGGGCTACACTCCCAGACCTATTTTATATTTTTGAAACAGGGTCTCTTACGCCAGCGCGGCTGGCTTCTAACCTGCGCGATCCTCCTATCTCCGCCCCCCAAGCGCGGGGATTACAAGCGTGCGCCACCACGCCTGGCTAGAATACTATCTTTTAACATTGCTGTTCTTACCAAAGCTGTGAGTTTCTATAGAGAGCAAACAGACATCCTGCCCGAGCGTCCTGCCTGTGGGGGTCGGGCATTGTCCTATGGCATTGGTGTTAATGTCTTGTTTGCACGGAGACAGAAAAGCTTGCACGCTCCTAGGAGCTGGGGTTCCAGTCCTGAGCTACTCTGCACGAGACGCCAGGAAGGCTCATCTCTCCGAGGTCAGTCGGCCCGTCTGTGAAACGGGCTCCTAAGGAATCCTGCCCCGGGGAGGCCTCGCGAAGCCAGGTCCCCTCCTCCCTCCCTCCCTCTGTGCCCAGGGGCGCCCTGGCTGGCACCGGCCCCCTCAGCTTCGGGGTCTCCGGGCTCCGCGGGGTGCCGTGGGGCCTCTGGAGGGGGCGGGTTCTCTGGAGTCAGAAACTCGGAGCCGCCTAGGAATTTTGGCTCGGGCCGCGAGCATTTCCTCCGGGGCGGGCCGGCGCGGTCCCGGGGAGGGCGGCCGCCGGCAGACTCGCGCTGCGCCTCGCCGGCCGCACCATGCGCCCGCTGCTCTGCGCGCTGGCCGGGCTCGCCCTGCTCCGCGCCGCCCGCGCCCCGGCCGGTGAGTGCGGAGGGGGGGTCGGGAGCAGAGACTGGGAGGTAGGACGACAGACAGATGGAGAGAGGGGGATGCGGTGACTCGGAGAGAGAGACACGGAGGGAGGGAGGAGAGGAGGAGATGGACTTAGTGGAGAAAGAGAGGAGAGGAGAGGAGAGGAGAGGAGAGGAGAGGAGAGGAGAGGAGAGGAGAGAGGAGAGGGAGGGAGAGGGAGAGGGAGAGGGAGAGAGAGAGAGAGAGAGAGAGAGAGAGAGAGAGAGAGAGAGAGAGAGATGCAGATGCAGAAAGGAAGAGGGCGACCGATGGTGAGAAAAAACAGATACAAGACAGGAAACAGGTAAAGGAGCGAGGGAAGCATAAAATAAGAAAAAGAGAGGCTGACACAAAAAGAGGCTTTGGAAATAATCGCCTACAAGGGAGGACAGAAAGGGAAGGGCGGGGCGGGCGGGGCGCCCCGTCTGTGGTCCCCGTACTTAGAATCGCAGGTTTGAGACCAGCCTCAGCAGCTTAGCTAGACTCAGAAACCTAGAGAGACCTTGTTTCAAACAAACAAACAAAAAATAGGAAAGCCTGGGGGTGCAGTTCAGAGGTAGAAAGCCCCTGGGTTCAGTCCCCAGTAGCAAAACGAACAAACAATGCAAAGGAAAAGTGGGTTGAAAAGAAAAGGAGAGAGAAAACGGAGTTTGTGAGACGGGGGAGAACAAGAGGAAAAGAAACAGAGGAACTGGAAAGGCAAGAGAAGGGGGCTGGGTACCGAGGAAGAAAAAGGCGTGGACCGGCGAAGCCCGGCGGAGCCGCAGGGGATGGAGGCGGGACGGGGGTCCGCAGGTGGGGCGCGGCCGGCCCAGTCCCCAAACGTGCCAAGGACCCAGGCAGACGCGCCAGGGTCTGGTGGGGGGCAGCCCCCGCCTCCAGGGCTTCGCGAGCTGCCCGGGCGGGGCGGCGGAGGGCCGCCTCGCCTGCGCCGCTCCTCTCCCTCCCTCCCCGCAGGGAACGCGTGCTGCCAGCGAGGCTGCGAGGAGAGCCGGCGCAGCCCTCCCCGCGAGTGCGCATCGGGTCTCTTTCCTTTACCCTGATTTTTCTCTAGCTTCCAGTGTGAGAGAAGACATAAGACCCCGACTCCCTGAGTCTGGCTTATCTCACTCACCATGATGCTCTCCAGTGCCATCCATTTGCCTGCAAATGACATCATCTCATTCTTCCTTTTGGCCCAAACTCCATTGTGCTCTCTACTTTGTTTTAAAGAAAACCCCAGGCATCATGTATTTTTATCCATAAATATAATATATAATATACACCCATAAATATAATAAATATATAATATATATTTATGGATGTATATCCATAAATATAATACTGGTTCCTGGAAACCCTTCTACCTCCGGGCTACACTCCCTGACTTACTTTATACTTTTTATTTGGAAACGGGGTCTCTTAAGCCAGTGCGGCTGGCTTCGAACCAGCGCGATCCTCCTGTCTCCGCCTCCCAAGCGCAGGGATTACAGGCATGGGCCACCACGCTCGGCATAAATATATTTAATTACCTATAAATAGTACCGCGTGTGTGTGTGTGTGTGTGTGTGTGTGTGTGTGTGTGTGTTACTGAGGACAGAAATCAAAGGCATTCTATCTCCCAACTATGTCTCTAGCTCTTAAAAAAAAAACTTTTTTTTTATTTTTTTTTTATTTTTTATTAACAGAGTCTTGCTAGGTTGCTGAGGCTGGTCCAAAACCTGGGTTCCTCCTGTTTCAGCCTCCTAACTACTGATATTACAGGCATGAACCACCATGTCTGGCTTCCTTATATATCTCTAAAAGTACATATTTATGTATTTGTCTGTTTGGTTATTGTGGTGCCAGGGTTTGAACCCACAGACATTCTACCTCTGAGCTACACCCTCCAGTCCTTTTTATTTTTTGTTTCAGAATGGGGTCTTGAGAGTCTCACTACGTTACTGAGGCTGTCCTTGAGCCTGTGATCCTCTTGTCTTAGCCTTTCAAGTACTGGGATTACAGGTATGCGCCACCACATCCAATGTTTTAAAAAGTATTCTTTTAATAAACATAACTGCAGCACCATTATCATCCCCCAAATGAACAATTCCTTTCCATCAGATCAATCAGTATTTTTACATATCATTTGTTTGCTCCAAGTAAGGTTACATATACTGAATTTGGTTGATATGTCTGTTCATGGTCTTTACATATATAAATAAATTCTCTCTCTCTTATTTCTGGCAAAACTGTCCTAAAAAGTTCTACACAGTTAGACCTTTTTTTTTTTTTTTTTTTTTTTTTCCCAGTACTAGGGATTGTACCCAGGGGCATTCTACCTTTGGGCTACACCCTCAGCCCTATTTTTTATTCTTTATTTTGAAACAGGGTCTCACTAAGTTACAGAGAGCCTCACTAAGTAGCTGAGCCTGGCCGGGAACCTGCAATCTTCCTGTCTCAGCCTCCCAAGTACTGGGATTACAAGCGTGTGCCACCATGCCCAGATTCACAGTTCAATTTTGTTAATTTCATTACCTTGGCATCATTCAGGTGTTCCTCTACCCCTTATATTTTCTATAAACTGATAGCTAAATCTAGAAGCTTCATCTGATTCCTGTTACGTTTTCTTTGCAAGAATACTTTTTGTCTTAATTATTTTACTTTGCATCTTCTTGATTGCTGCTGAGGTTGGACTTTTTCTCCAAAGGCAAATCGGTCACTTCTACAGATTCTTGTAACTCTGTTAGACTTCTTCAGTTGTGGTGCTGGGATTTTTCATGTTGATCTACAAAGCTCTTCATAGATGAATGAAGCAGACTGATTTGTGTTACCTGTAGGGACTTTTTGTTAAGGTAAGGCTGAGCTCCTAATCTGCTGTCAGAGGGATCCTAAGGGTCCAGTTCTTTTAACTAGTCTCAGTGGGGAGACTGTCACTGTCACCCACCATTCCAGGTGTCCGTGGACGTCGGTCTCCTATTTGGGAGTCTACTTTTACTTTGGGTAAGAGAAGAAGATGCTGGAAGGCTGTTGTGAGGATCACAAATACAAAATAAATATGGTGAGTGTGAATCACTGGAACACATGAGGGAGGGAGAGAGAGAGAGAGAGAGAGAGAGAGAGAGAGAGAGAATGGATCATGAGTACTTGCAGCTTTTGTCCCATATCTATGCAATCTCTCATTTTACAGAGAAGGCAACAGAGATGGGAGGCCCTTAACCCACACAGAGTCACACCAGTGCTGGGGCTTGGTATATAGACAGTGTCAGACACTTGGATTCAAACCCTGTTGCTGCTATATACCTATTGCATAATCTTGAGCATGTCTTTCAGAGGCTTTGGACTTTGGTTTTCTAATCTATAAAAGAAAAAAATTTCAAGATAGAATTAAATGAGATGGTACATGTAAAACACATACACACACTCACACAGAGCTTGGCACATGATAAGTAATCACAAGTCAACAGTAACTGAGGATATAGAATATGGTTGCCTATTCTAAAAGCAAAGACAGCCAGGGTCCAGCAAAGTGGGATTGGCTAGTAATAGAATGAGGCAGGAGGGGGGCTGAGTCCTTGTTGAAGAAGCCCCTCCCAAGGATGCCCTGGGCCCATGCACCCTGGCTCCCTGCATGCATCTGGCCCCAGGACAGATGCTTCTCCACCCTGACCTAGAAGGAGCACCAGCCTCCTTGTGGAGGGCTGAAGACCTGGTCTGGGCTCCCCACCTTCTTGCGGTGTGCCTTCATCTCCCTGAGCCTTGGTCTCCCACCTAGTAAACACCCTCAGATGGTGTTTGGACTTCACTCGACACAAGGCACCTCCAAGGGCAGAATCAACACAGCATCCCACAAAGCAGGCAGGCGGCCGCGGGCGCCTCACAGATGCAGAGGCTGAGAAGGGGGAAAGAGCACACAGAGAGCGGGGGCAGGGCCATGTCTCCCACTGCCAACCTGTCTTTATCCCAGATGGCTTTTGAGATCTTCTCAGCATCCTGGGTTTTTCTGGAGTGCTTTAATATATTTTACTTCACTGGTCTAAAACATACAGTACACCAAGAAAAAACTAGGCTCCTGTCCAGCCTCAAGAGCAGAACACCAGGTGTTATACTCAAAGTCCGGGACCCCAGGGTGACAGAGACCACCACCACACACAATAATGGGAACAACAAGAAGGGGTTTATTGGGGAACTGGCTTGAGCTAGGATCCAAGTCCCTCAACGCAGTGGAGTCTTGACAAGGACCCCGAGTCTTTGTTCCAAGGCAGTTTTATACATTTCAGTCACTCGGGCTGTGATTTACAAAGGAGTTATCTTTAAACCAAAAGGAATTTTTACTGCTGTTATCACAAGCAACGGACAGGATACTTGGTGCCTCCCATTTGGTTCGTGCCTTCTGGGGTTGGTTGGGAGTTTTTCGTCCTGACCCCGGTGCCAAAACTGGCACTTAACTGTTAGTTGTATTCCTGGGATACTGAAACTTAGGCCTAGTGTGTTTGCTATATGGATGAAGCCTGCCATGGCACCACTTTGGTCCTACACAAGCAGCCTGCTTAGCTCTTAGTTGAAACACAAGAGAGAAATAAGCACAGGTGTGGCAGATAGGGACTTTTTGTTATAGCAAATTAACTTGTATCTGAGGGAAAATATTAACTTAACCCCAATCTGTGCATCAGAATGACACTGGTAAATTCTCGGTTCTGCAAACTTATATCTGGACGTGGAAAATGACCAGAGGACAAGGGAGCTGTGACATGTATGTTCCTCAAAGTCTGAGTTCTCTCTTACAGGGCCCCAGGGTCCCTCTCGTATTTCAGCCAGAGCAGCTCCGCATACTTGAGTTCTTCATACAATCATTTGAAAATAGCATTCTGCTGCTTTTTTAAAAAGTCAAGGCTGGGCGTGGTGGTACATGCTTGTAAGCCCAGCATTTGGGAGGCTGAGACAGGAGGATTATGGTTCAAGGACAGCCTCAGCCACTACTTAGTGAGGCCCTCTGAACTCAGTGAGACTCTGTTTCAAAATAAAGAATAAAAAATAGGGCTGGAGGTATAGCTCGAAGGTAGAATGCCCCTGAGTTTCATCCCCAGTACTGCAAAACAAAAAAAAAAAAGTCAAAACCCTTGATGGTTTTGAATGAATCACAAATATTTATTGAAGTATTGAATGTGGCAAAAGTTATTTTATCTGTTTTATTTTTATGTATGTATGTATGTATGTATGTATGTATGTATTTATTTTTTGGTGGTACTGGGGATGGAACCCTTCTATCTCCAGGCTACACTCCCAGACCTATAGAAACGGGGTTTTCTTGAGAGGAAACCCAGCGTTTCCTCGAGATGAAACGGAGTTCCAAGTTCAAAGCGAAGAATGACACCCAGAATGACACCTGCAGACCTCAGGAAGGGGAGTAAAAGGTTTATTGGAAGCAGCAGGGAATGGGGGGAGGGTGGCTGAACACCCCAAAGGGGCTGGAACTCTGGGTCCAACCGCTGCCTTCAGGACAATACTTGAGAGTAGCCCAAGCCGAATTGCCTTCAGGTGCAGGCTGCTTTCTTCCAGAGTCCGCACGATCTGCCAGAAGGGAATAGGAAAAGAGGCAGAACACCACTCGGGCTGTCGGGTCTCCTGGTATCCAGTAGTTGTCTTCAGGTCACTACCCGAGTGTCGCCCGAGCCAAGTGCCATCAATTACAAACTACTTTCTCCCAGAGTCCACGTGATCTGCCAGAAAAGAGGTGCAGGTCACCCCTAGGGGCTCTGGTCAGCCTTGATGTCCAGCAGAGGCCTTCAGGTCACTATCCAAGAGTCACCCGAGCCACGTGCCCTCAGATGCACTCTGCCTTCTCTCAGGGCCAACACGACCTGAGAGAGAGAGAACAGCTCCCCAAAAGGGGAGGGGTTCCCAGAGTGGGTAACCGTCCTGCTGGGGGGGGGACTAAGGCTTTGTCGATGCCTGTGGATCCTCTTTTGGTTGTGGTGACTTTGGGATTCCAAGGAGAATTCTGGGAAACAGCTCTCAGAATTTGCATAGGGTATTTGCAAGTCCTTTGAAGGGTCTCCTTTCAGTGAAGTGTCAGACTTGTTCGGTGGGTTTGTTGATTAGTAAATCAGATGGCTTTTGTGAAGTTCTGGTCCTTCTTATCTCTGAGCCTTTAGAATTTCAGATATTTGTCACCCCTCAGGAAACTCAGGAAATTAACTTTTTTTTTACCAAGCCCTTTTCCCTATCTGCCTATTTCCTTTCTATCTCCTCACTATTTTATATTTTTTATTTGGAAACAGGGCATCTTAAGCCAGAGAGGCTGGCTTCAATCCTGCTAATCCTCCTATCTCTGCTTCCCAAGCGTGGGGATTACAAGCGTGCGTGTGTCACCACGCCCGGCACAAAAGTTATTTTATTATACTGAATGTGATCAAATATAATTAGCCCCCAAATGGTCCATGTTGTTGGTAAAAGTAAAATGTGACTTATGATGATGAAGGTGATATAGGCAGCACCTTTAAAAATTGCTTCTGAGAAAATATCACTCAACACACAGAGATCATTTTTTGAAGGGGAGATACTAGGGATGGAACTCAGGGGCATTTTATCTCTGAGTTACAACCCCAACCTGTTTTATGTTTTATTTTGATACAGGGTCTCACTAAGGTGCTAAGGGTCTTGCTAAATTGCTGAGGCTGGCCTCAACTTGCAATCTCTCCTGTCTCAGTCTCCCAAGTACTAGGATTACAGGTTTCCACCAATCCTCCCAGCTTAGAAATCACTTGAATTGTGGGTGCTTCTAGGACTGAGTGAGTTCCAGATACAAAGATCTCCCTGCAAGACCTGCACTGGGAGGAGGCCACACGTCCTGCCCCCAGGATAGGACCTGGTGGCCAGGTCTCTGTGCCTGGGGCAGCCAGCCCAGCACCTCCCCTGGGCCTCCGGGCTGCATCCGGTGGCCTGCTCTCTCCAGCATACAGTGCTCCTCCACCCATGGCCACCGTCCAGGGTGCACATCAGGAGTCGGGCCAGAGCAAACAACCTCACATCCAAGGAGGTCCGCTTCCCAACTGGCAGGGCGAGCAGGGCTGAGGGAAGGAAGGATGGGGACGCTGGGAGCCAGAGCCTTGGCCCTGCAAGCTCCACATGATAGATACCCCTTCAGCCTTCCAACCCTCTTGGTTGAGTTTACTGACAGCTGTGTGTGTGTGTGTGTGTGTGTGTGTGTGTGTGTGTGTGTGTGTATGTGTGTGTGTGTGTGTGTGATGGAAAGTACTCAATTTTTGCCTGGTTGGAGTTTCTGCTCCTAGAAGCAACTTTTCCTTTACTCCCCCTGTTCTGACCTGGAGCTAATTTCAGAGGCCTTCCTGCAGGCCCTGAGAGGCAGAGAAGTGTCTTGGATGAGCCACATCTGGGGGCCAGCCCCACCCATTCACAGAAGAGGCTGCGGAGGCTCAGAGCGAAGGAAGTGGCTCATGATCGGTAGTGGCTGAGCCAGGCTGACGGGCCTGCAGGATGTTTTCAGCCATAACACACTCAATCCAAAGCTGTAAGCAGCCCCACTATGGGGAGGGAGCGGGCTGCTCAGGGCAGTTGCTAGGGCCCCACCTCAAGCTTTTTCTCTCCCATGCGCTCCTCTGAGACCTGGATGAGCTCATGGACAGTTAGTTGTACAGCCGTGTACAGAGCACAGCTCTGTCCAGATGTGAGAGATTAGCGCTGAGCTGCACGGAGAGTGACCTCAGCCCGGCTCCTTCCCTGGAGAGATTCTGGAGCCAAGTTAGACCTCATTACAGACACGCAGGGAACAGGGGGTTTGAGGCCAAAAAAGGGGAGTAGATTCATGTTGTTCAAGACATCCACAGCTGGGTAGATTCCCCCTCTGCCAGCAGGGCTGTGTGGCTTCCTCTTGACATAAGCTATGAGAAGGGTGGGCAAGGAGAGGAGTTTAGGGTCTGTGAAAGGGCAGGGGATGCCCAGGGGCTGACTTGGCCAAAGGCCCCAGTGGTGCCTGCAGAGAGTGCGCATGTCACAGACACAGGCCCAGACACACCCCTCTCCCTGGGACAGTGCCCTGTGGGGAGAGCAGCTCTCACTGCCTGCTCAACATCTTTCCAGGCTGAGCACCCGTTTCAACTGAGACAAATGACACCAGGGTCAACTCCTGAGCTGCCCTCGCCTCTCAGAGGCCTTCTCACCTTAGCCCAGAATGGAGCCCGACCCTACCCTGGACATCTCATATCTATGCATTCAGCCCTCGTTTTGCTCACAACTCCATCAGACGACCGGCTTTTGTTGTGGAAAATTTCAAGCCATATACACAGAAGTAGAGGGAAGCTGGGGTGTGGTGGCGCATGCTTGTAATATCAGTACTTGGGAGGCTGAGACAGGAGGATCATGCAGGTTCGAAGCCAGCCTCAGCTACTTAGTGAGGGTCTCAGCAACTTAGTGAGGCCCTGTTTCCAAATAAAATATTAAAAAATAATAGGTCTAGGACTGTAGCTCAGAGGTAGAAAGCCCCTAGGTTCCATCCCCAGTACCACCACCACACACACACACACACACACACACACACACACACACACACACGTAGAGGGAGGAGTTGGACACTCCCAAGTGCTCAGCAGCCATCTCCATCGTGATCTCCATCGTGAGTGACCCCCAGCCAATCTTGTCTGCTCTGAGGCCAGCTCACACCTCACCTCATCCCCACGCCAGGCCTGGAGTGCTCCGAAGTAAACCCAAAACACCCAGCATTTCAGTGTCAGTATTTCAGTATGGGGTCCTAAGACTCACATTAATTTTTTTGTGTGTGGTACTTCAGATTGAACCCAAGAGCATTCTTCCTCTGAGCTATACCTCCAAACCTATTTTATTTTTACTTTGAAACAGGGTCTCACTAGGTGGATGAGAGTCTCATTAGATTGCCGAGGCTCTTCTTGAACCTGCAATTCTCCTGTCTCAGCCTTCCAAGAACTGGGATTACAGGCATGTTCCACCACAACTGGCTCAAAGATTCATCTTTATAAAAGTAGTCATCATGCCATTACAAGATTCTTCTCCCTCCCCACATTCAATAATGGCACCATTGTCTTTTGAGAAGGGGTTTCTAAGTTCAGTGGAGGGAAATAATGAGAAGAATTTAAATTGTTCTACATAAGAGGTGCAGTATTAGTGAGATTGACCTGGCTACAATGCAATGTCTGAGGCAAAGGACTTACAAAGATAAAAGGTTTGTTTGGCCTCACAGTTTTGGAGATTCCAGCCCAAAATTGCTTTGGGCCTGTGGGAAAACGGCACATCATGGTGGGAACATTGTCAGGGCACTTGCCTAATCAGCAGGGAGGAAAGGAAAGAAGACACTGGGGTCCTATAATTCCCTTTGAGGGCATGTCCCCCAATGACCTAAGGGCCTTCCCAAAGGCCCCACCTCCTAAAGTTTCATCACACCTCCCAACAGTGCCACCTCAAGGACCAAGTCTTTAACATAGGAGCCTTTGGGGGACACTCAGGATGCAAACTATAGCAACGGGTGCTTCCGAACTCCTCAGGCATGCTAGCTCATCCTGCAAGTTCCTCCTACACGGTCTCCCTCACACACCACATGCCCTTGAAGCCCTTTCTTGATTCAAGTCCTCTACCCAGATTCTCAAGTGTAAAAATATACTTGTTGATTTCTATGTGTCAATAGTCTCACCATGCCTGCCACTATCATCATCACCATCCTTACCACTATCACTACTATTATTATTATTTTGTAAGAGTTTTACTAAGTTGCTAAGGCTGGCCTCAAACCTGTAATCCTCCTGTCTCAATCTCCCAGTACTGAGATTATAGGTGTGTGCCACCACACCCGGCATACCATGGTACCATTTTAATGGCAACTTTTAGCAACCCACTCGCAGAATTTCTAAAAATTCAACAACATGAGTTTTCTACTGCTGGATCCTGGCTCACTTTGCGGTCCCGCCTTCCCTCTTACCCCACTGCGGTCTTTGCTCTGCCTCCCACGGGCACGCTGGCGTGGCACTGACTCTGTCGCTCTCCTTTCCAGTCCTCCCCATGCCAGCCCTCCCTGCTGCCTCCATCCATGCTGTCCCTGTCACCCCTCCAGGTTCAGGAAAGCTCTTCCCTCCTCATCTCTGGGACAGCACCATGCTTCCTGAGCCCTCAGCTGGAAACTGAGCTCAGAACCAGGGTTGAGGTTTCTGGTGCCAGGGCCGGGGGTACCAGGGAGAACCAAGGAGGGGAGGAGATGAGTTGGGGTTTGAGGAGATTGGAGCTCAGATCTTCCACTTACTAGCACTGGGGCCTGGGACCTGCATTCTGTGCATCAATTTCTCTGAGTGGAAACGAGGATGACAGCAGGCTGGGCCCCTTGCACGGGGCATGGTAACACTCGTCCAGTAGTAGCAGCTGTGACTACCTGGTCCCAGTGTCAATGCTCTTACTACAACATTCCTCCTCCTCCTCCTCCTTCTCTTCCTCCTCCTTCTCCTCTTCCTTCTCCTCTTCCTCTTCCTGGAGGATTGCACAGGTTCGTGGCCAGCCTCAGCTACTTAGTGAGGCTCTCAGCAACTTAGTGAGATCCTGTTTCAAATATAAAATAGGTCGGAGTGTAGCCTGGAGGTAAAGGCCCCTGGGTTCCATCCCCAGTACCACAAAATAAAATAAAACAGAGAATAAAGCTGAACATGGTGGCATGTGCTTGTAATCCCAGCATTCGGGAGGCTGAGGCAGGAGGATCACAGTTCACGGACAGCCTTGGCTTAGTGAGGTCCTTTGCAACTCAGTGAGTCTCTGTTTCAAAATAAAGAATAAAAAAACAGGGCTGGGAGTGTAGCTCGGAGGTAGAATACCCCTGGATTCCATTCCCAGTACTGAAAAAAATAAAATAAAATAAAATAAATAAAAAATAAGGCTGGAGGTGTAGCTCAGAGGTAGAATACCCCTGGGTTCCATCCCCAGTACTGAAAAATAAATTTAGACTACTGGTTTATTGCACTAAGTCTTGGGATGAAGCTATATCATTTCACTTCACTTTTAGGATCCCTGTCCCTGCCTCACCCTCTTCCGCCCCCACCACCTGGTCCTCTGCAGCCACCCCAAAGTCCCGGGATGAAACTTTTCTTTCCTGACCTTCCCGGTCCAGGCTCACCTCCCTGACAAGCTCATGGGTCTGTAGGTGAGCGTGGTCTCAGAGACAGGTGATGGCTCGCTGGCTCCCGCTGGCATTGCGGTTTCCAGGGCAACCTGTGACCAGACTTGTTTTGCCACAGATGCCCAGCCCCTCAGCCCCTCCCCTGGAGACCCAGCATGGACTAGAGGCTGCGACTCACAGGTGGCTGTCCAAGGTCGTTTACAAGTCGTGGAAGAGGTAAGAAGGGTTATTGGGGGGAACACAGTGCAAGAACCCCCTGCCAGGTGGTAGGCTCTATGGGGTGTGGACACAACCTTGCTAAGGAATGTTAGAAAGGTCAGGCCCATCCTGCCCCCAGGGCCTAACTGGGAGCTGTCAGCCGACCAGCTCCTACCTCCCCTGGGCCCTCACACCCAGCCTGAGAGCTGCCCTTCACTACGGATAAATTCGGTCACTGCATTTTGTGATATAGCCGTGGCTCATAACTTGGGGTTCATAAACTTGTGTGAGGGAAAAATGGCATCTTTATTGTCAAAATGCTTTAGTGAAAATTTAGCGTTCCTATTCATAGTAGCAGGTGAGTACTGTGACTTTGTCCTCAACAGAAATCACATTTAGTTTCACCCAGTTATAGTTATGAATATCTCAGCATGGCATTTTGTTTTTTATGTTTGGTACTGGGGAACCAAAAGCATTTACCTATAAGCTGTATCTCAAGACATTTTTATTTTTATTATTTATTTATTTATTTATTTATTTATTTATTTAATTTGGTGGTACTGGGATGGAACCCTTCTACCTCCGGGCTACACTCCCAGACCTATTTTATAATTTTTTATTTGGAAACAGGGTCTCTTAAGCCAGCGTGGCTGGCTTCGAACCTGCGCTATCCTCCTGTCTCCGCCTCCCAAGCGCGGGGATTACAAGCGTGCGCCACCACGTCCGGCTTATTTTTATTTTTATTTTGAAACAGGGCCTAAGTTGCTGAAGAGCCTTCTAACTGGCTGAGGCTGGACCTCCTGTCTTGGCCTCCCAAGCACTGTTTTGTAGGTGTGCAACACTGCAGCTGGTCAGCATGTCATCTTTATTCCTCATGTCAGAATCACCAGAGTTGTTGGGCCAGATGTTAGAGCATGTCATTTAGTCAGTTAACAGATACCTATATTATTACACAAAAATCATAATTTTTAATGAAGTTTATTTCCTTGTTAATCCTACAGGTCTTGTGTTTTTCATTTAAAGCATTATTCTGAGAAAAGGTCTGTAGGCTTCATCCGACTGCCAGTAGGGTCCTTGACACAATTGAGAACCCCAAACAAAGAAAATTTCAAAACCCCCAACCTGTTATTTGGTAGGGACGCCACCAGGGGGCGGGACAACTAAAGGAATGGAAGATCAGGCTGCCAAGTCCCAAAGTAAAAACGGTGCTCCGGTGCCCCGCAGGCAGAGCCCGGGACTAAAACTGCTGAGTGCCAGACCCGAGGGGCCGTGGAGGGCAAGCCCCCAGGATACTGTCACCTGGGGAAACGGAGGCAGGCGGGCCGGAGCTGAACAAGGAGAACCAGATCCCGGCACCCAGTTCTCGGCACTGCACCCTGCTGGTCCTTTGGGTGTGGCTGACTGCAGAAGTGGGCCTGACCTCGCCCATCCGCTCTACTCTAGACGGTGGAGAAGACTGTGGAGCAGCTGGAGACGGAGGTGAAGGGCCTGCTGGACCTGCTGGAGGACCTGGCCTGGAACCTGCCCGCGGAGCCCTTCAGCCCGGCCCCCGACCTCCTCGGGGACGGTGAGCTCAGTAGCCTCGGTCATCTGGGGCTGTGCCGGCGGGATGGAGGAGGCTGCTCCTCCACACTCCGAGCTGCGCGCCAGCGGCGTGTACTCTGCCAGATCAGCATCCCTGGGGCACCACTGAGGCCCGGCAGGTCACTAGGGAGGCAAACTCTCAGAACAACCCCGACACCCCGCCGCCCTTCCCTCCTCCCCTGGCCAAGTTCACGCCTCCCTTTTGAGTTCCTCCACCTCGCTGCCTTCCCAGGATCCACTGCTGTTACACCCCAAATCCCTCAGGGAAGACAGGTAGAGCGCCAGTGGGAACGTGGTGGAATTGTTGCCTGACCCTCCTGGAGCCTTGTGTTCCCAGGGGATGGGAGCGGGTTGGGGGCAAGCTGCCGGGCACCACGGGGATGAGGGGACACTTCATCCCTGATGTTCACTCCTTCCTTCCAGATCACTTCTGAGCAGCTGAAGTGAAGGAACTCAGCCCCGGCACTGACACCCCTGTGAGCAGAACCGCCCCTCTGAGGACAGAGCCACAGCCTTCTCGCCCTCCTTTCCCACCTTGGTGGGAAATAAAATCTTCTCCTTTGGTCCACTCTGTGTCTGCTGACAGAATGACCCCTGTACCCACAGCCCCTTCTCCCCCATTCCCTGACTCACTCAGCCCCTCTTGGCTCAGATATGGAGGGCCCAGGCTGTCTATGTCTCTGCTTTCTGTGTTTATAGGGACACGCAGGGCAGGTGTTGCTTGGCCCCAGCAAGGCCTGGTGGGTAGCCTTGCTACTCAAACTGTCACCCTAGGAGGGGCCATAGCATCACCCCAGAGCTCCTCAGAAATGTAGTTTTCACTGGGTGCACTGGTGCAGGCCTGTAATCCCACCAGACTGGGAAGCTTAGTGAGACACTCTCAAAGTTAAAATTTATAGAAGGGTTGCTGGGGGTGTAGCTCAGTGTAGTAGATACATGCTTGTTTAGCATGCGGGAAGGAAGGAAGGAAGGAAGGAAGGAAGGAAGGAAGGAAGGAAGGAAGGAAGGAATTCATTTGGGATTCCACCCAGACCTCCTGAATGAGAATCTGCTCTCATGATAGGCCCCAGGGGATGTGCTCACTAAAGACATTCCACCATACCCATGCTGGGGATGGAACACCACCCTCCTCTACCACTTAGCTATATAACCCCAGCCCCTTCAAAACATTTTTTCCAAGGCCGGGCGTGGTGGCACACGCTTGTAATACCCGCGCCTGGGAGGCTGAGACAGGAGGATCACGCAGATTCAAAGACAGCCTCAGCTTAGTGAGGCTCCCAGCAACTTAGTGGGACCCTGTTTCCAAATAAAACATAAAATAGGTCTGGGAGTATAGCCCGAAGGTAGAAAGCCCCTGGGTTCCACCCCTAGTAACCCCCACACACACACCCCCCAAAAAACCCCATTTTTTCCTATTTAAGTAAAATTCACATAATATAAAAAAATCCCCATTTAAGTCATTTTTAATTACAGATTCAGTGGCTTCCAGTATGTTCATCATGTTGGACAATCATCACCCTAGAAAGAAATCCTGGATCTATTAGTCACTTCCCATTCCTTCTCCCAGCAGCTCCCTGGAAACCACTAACTTTTCTGTTCCCATGGACTCGCCTATTCTGGATATTTTATATAACTGAAATCATACAATATGTGGCCTTTTATATCTGGTTCTTTCACCAAGCATGTTTTGATGGTTCATCCATGCTGTAGCATGACAGTACTTTATTCCTTTTTAGGGCTGAATGACATTCCATTGTATGGTCATCCCACATTTTATTCACCCAACCATTAATTTATAGACAATTGATTTTTTGTGTTTATGGGAAATTATGGTTATGAACATTAATTTACAAGTTTCCTGTGGATGTATGTTTTCATTTCTTGTGAGATATACCTAGGAATGAAACTGCTGAATTGAATGGTGACTGTTTAACTTTTTGTTGGTTTTTTTGGTAGTACTGGGTATGGAACCCAGGGGCCTTCTACCTCCGGGCTACACTTCTAGACCTATTTTATATTTTTATTTGGAAGTAGGGTCTCTTAAACCAGCTGAGGCTGGCTTCGAATCTGCGTGATCCTCCTGTCTCAGCCTCCCAAGCACGAAGATCACAGGACTGTTTAACTTTCTGAGGAACCACTAAGCTGTTTTGGATAGCGGCTGTGTTTAAGCATACATCCCCACCAGCAATGTTAGCTATGGGATTCTCACAGATGCCTTCTATCAGATTGAGAAATGTCTCTTCTAATTCTTAGTTTATTGAGCATTTTTTAAAATTTCAAAGCAAAAAGGTGTTATTTTTCAAATGCTTTTTTTTTTTTTTTTTTTTTTTTTTGCGGGTCTGGGGATGGAACCCAGAGGCATTATAGGGTCTCACTGAGTTGCATAGGGCCTAAGTAGCTGAGGCTGTCTGCGAACCGCGATCCTCTGGTCTCAGCCTCCCAAATGCTGGGATTACAAGCATGCGCCACCACGCCCAGCTCAAATGCTTTTTTTGCACCAATTGAGAGGATCATGTGGGGTATTCCCCTTTCATTTTATTAGTAACAGGTGTTACATTGGTGGATTTTTTTATATTGGATTATTGCATTCCTGGGATAGTCCTTTCCGTATGCTGCTGGATATGATTTGCTAGCATTTGGTTTAAAAATGTTGCACCTATGCCGGGCATGGTGGTGCATGCGTGTAACCTCAGCATTTGGGAGGCTGAGACAGGAAGATCATGGTTCGCAGACAGCCTCAGCTTAGTGAGACCCTGTTTCAAAATAAAGAATAAAAAAATAGGGCTGACTGTATAGCTCGGAGGTAGAATGGCCCTAGGTTCCATCCCCAGTACCACAAAAAAAAAAAAAAATGCACCTATAAGGAATATTAGTTTGTAGTCTTCTTGTGATTTCAGGATCATATCGGTCTCATAGGATAAATTAGGAAGCATTCCTCCCCTGTATTTTGGAATTTGAGAAAGAATTGGTGTTTATTTTTCTTTAAACATTTGATAGAACTCACCAGTGAAGCTATCTGGCTTTTATTTGCCTGAAGCTCTTTGGTCACTGACCTAATGTCTCTGTTATAGGTCTATCTAGATCATCTATTTCTTCTTGAGTCAGTTTTAGTAATTTTTGTGCTTCTAAGAATTTACCCATTTCCTCTAGTTGTCCAATTTGTTGGCATATAATTGTTCCCTGTTATTATCCTTTCTTCTTTTTCTGTAATTTGTTTCTGTAATTTAAAAAAAATGTCCCCCTCACTCCTGACTTAGTAATTGAGTCTTTATCTGGCAGTCCAGCTAAATGTTAATTTATTGTCAAGATTGGCCACTAAAGTCTCTATGGTTAGCTTCATAGTCAGTGATTCAACAGCTTTCCCTAAACATCTGAAACAAACAAGTCTTCCCAGTCTTTGCAGATGTATTCTGTGTTGAGATATACCTTTCAACAGGGCAGTTTATAACTCTGCCTTACCCTTCATTTCCTGCTTGTGCAGAGCCTAAAGGTCAGTCATAGGCGAGTGCTTAGGACCTTCCCAACTGTTTTCTAAGCATGCAACCAGCCCTGGGCATGCGTGTGGCTTTCTAGATTCCCAGGAACATGGGAATCTAAAAAAGCCCGTATTCCCTAAAGCAAAACTCTTCAAAGCCTTCATTGCCCAAAGCTCATTACTCTGCCTTTTATCTCCCCAAGCTTTTCATATTTTCTCCTGTTTGCACAGCTTCTGTGTCTTTCCCCTAGACACCAGTGGCTATACATTGGCCTTGAACACCTCTTACCCCCTCAGTTGCCACCTCCAACCTGTGAGAGCTCCAAATTAGGCCAAAGTAAGTTATTTGAGCTAGTTTAGGTCACAACCTGATGAATGAATAACAATATTCTTGAGGATAATGTCTTCTCTCTCCAATTCTAGGAAGCTATACAGGATGCTGCTGCCAAGCTGGGGCAGGGGGATGGCACCAGGGTACACAAAGCTCATATGGAATCAGCCTTTCCCTCCTTAAGCATTCACTTGGTTGCTATAAACTCTCAAGCAGCTTCCAGAGTTCCACTAAAGCTAATTCTGTTTTTGCCAAGTAATCTTGCTTTTGTAAAGGAGCAGCCTTTTGGAGCTCCTACCTCCCTCTTTATATAAATGACACAAAATTTTAAGAAACTCTCATCTAGCCTGCTGCTCACTTTACAAAGGTGCAAGAGGGGAAGGGCTTCTCCAGGGCCATGAGGCAAGTCAGTAAGTGAGCTGCTATCAGAACGAGGATGCTCCCTGCTCAGAGCTCTTTCTGCCTCAGGACCGCATCAACTGTTACTGTGCAGGAAGCAGGCTCAGGATGAACGCCAGCATTAGGCCAAGAGGCAGCTTTCCAAGCAGGAGTTGTGGATAGTATTCCGTGGTAGACTGGGGGTTTGAAAGATTGACTCCTTTACTCAGAGGAAATCCTATATGAGACCAGGTAGGGAAGTGAGTAATGATGTCCCTGTCCCTTAGAGTAGCACAAGCAGAGAGCTTTCAGGCTTGACCAGCAAACCGGGACAAGTAACCCACTTACCCCACGGCTGCCAAGAATTCACTGAGGGATGACTTCATCTGGTGCTTCATCTTCTAGGCAGGCACCGAGATACATCCCCAGCCCTTTTTATTTTCCTTCTGCCTTGGCCTCCCAAGAAGTTGGAATTATGAGCATGTGCCACCTTGCCCAGCTGGCACTTTATGTTCTAGTTGTTCTTCTAGATGTAAGATGAGAGGGCAACCTGGATTTGTCTTGCCTAACATCTCCAGGAAGCAGGAAATGACCCAGGGTAGCTCTCTCAGAAAGATGACCTTCCCCTTTGTTTTGTCCTGAGAATAATCAACAATGATGACCTCAAACTTCCAATCACTTCAGGAGGCAGTAGGTATCTTTGCCCCAAAGAGATCTCACTGAGTTCACACAGACCTCCAGCCCATAGCTACCTTGGGTTGGGCCTCTTGGGCACTACCAAGTGGGCAGCCAGAGGGACAGGAAGGTAGAGAGAGCCAGTACCAGGGAGAACGCAGGGACCCAAGCGTGTAGACCAGGGGTGTGTCAAACTCAAAGGCCTACAAGGCCCAAAGAGGTAACAAGAGCTTGCAATAATACAACAGGGAGTGGTGGGACCCATAGCAAATGGTGACTCTAAACGGGACAGCTGCACTGGCTCCAGCCAAGCAGGAACGCAGGATCCTAGTTGCCAAATATTTTGTCATATTTAAGACAAACCAGAATTGCAGATTTTAAAAATATGAAATCTCTCAATGTTTAGATTTTGGCAATAAAGTCAGATTTCTACAATGATTCCCAAGAACCAAAGTAAATGCATCTATAAGTTCCACACTGCCTGCTGGGGACCAGCCTGGGAGCTCTGGAGTAAATAGCAAGGCAAAATAATGTCGGAGAATCGTCAGTCACATCAGAGCACACTGGTTCTAGACCTTGCCACAGCTCAGGAGGCCACCAGGGTCAGGCTGAGCTCATGGCCTGCTATACCACACCAGGCAGCCCATCCCATCAGACAGGTGCCAACTGGCACCCATGGGCAAGGCTCTGCCCTAGGGCAGGGGCTTCTTGGAAAAGCAGGAGGGGCGGCACTCAACTTGAGCAGGACCGTTCTAGGCTGAGGCTCTAGATATGGACCCAGACACAAAGCTGCCATCTTGACCAGGCCCTGATCTATCCTGGCACCACATGAGCACTGGCTTCAGAAGGTGTGTCCAAGTGGACCAGGTTAGTGCCCAGCTTGTAGGTGCTCCATACACCTCGGTGTCATCCCTATCACTGCTTATGGGCAGCGAGGAGTCAGACACTGTCCCCAAGCAGGCGTCTACCTTTCAGACAAATCACTCAATGGGGTTCTGGGGAAAAGCCCTTGTCTCTGGATTCTCCTCTTTGTAAACTTTCAGCACAGGTCTGAAAAGAAGTGAGTGGAGACTTCTGGCCAGCCAGTCAAACTCTGTGCTTCTGGACATGACACGATGATTCCTAGAAACTGTTTCTTCTGGTCTCTCCCTTTCCTACCCCCAACTAAAGGGCAGAGGGCCTGCAGGGGACTAGAGCTAGGAGCACCCTTCCAACTGGAGGCTCCCAATTTTAGGTTAGGTGCTGCCTTCCTTCCTCTCTGGGTTGTCCCTGTCCTTCTCGCGGACCTCCTACCAAGGCCCACCCCAGGCACCTGCACATGTTCTCCTACCCAGGCCCCATTCTCCCAGGACCTGCACGGTGGCCCACATTCCTCCTGGTCCACTCTCAAGGCCGCGCTGTGCCTGCTCCACTCCAGGGTCCCCGTGCCTCTTAGTGTCCGGGCCTGCAGCATGGATTTCAGAAGCCACCTTTGCAGGTCCTTAAACCAGCTCCTGTTCATTAGCTCATGCTCAGATTTCCTGAGCACAATTTTCTACTTCAAGCTATGTTAGTTTTCACTGGGTAATGAGAGGCAGGAACCTCTGAGCCACGATGCAGAAGAAAACAAGCTGGCACCAAGAAGACATTTCCAGAAAGTTCCAGAACTGGCTGGCTTTAATTTGGAAACAGCTTTTGGCTACAGACATTCAGGTTTAAGGCACATTCCAAACTACAAGAAGCCCTGCCACTGGCGGGGACTGGCTTTGTGCTCGTGGCTTTTGCATGGAAGATGGAACAAATGATTTCCTGGCCTTTTGATTCTTCTAAAACGGAGTGAGTTTGGCAAAAACAAAGCTCACGACACATTCTCACCAGATGCAAACATTACCCCTACAGATCCTCCCTTTTACCCGTGGTGAGCTGGGGAGGGATGGTGCTCCTCCCCTCTGCCCTCACCAGAGACCTGTACATGGCAAACAGACTGGTATGCATCTGCCTCACGATGAAGGTTGAAAACAGAAAATATGCCTCCAAATAAAAATATAAAATTACATGGCTAAAATGAAGCTGAGTCTTAACACAAGCAACGAGGAAGGACTGCATGAGTCAGAAAATAAACATCTACTTCAATGGCAAGAGGCCAAGAGGCTGTGAGGGCCAGCGAGGAGGCGGCAGCCCGAGCCCCAGCCCCACGCTGTACGATGGGGAGGAGCAGGGACTGGCCGTGGCTCTAGGGACAGACGGGATGCCTCGGGGCTACTTTGAAGATTTGTGGGAACAGGCGCTCCTCTGGCCTTTTCCTGGCATCACCGGTGCCAGCAGCAGGCAGAAGTGAGCCCGTCACCACTCAGTCGTTGCCACCGCAGATCTTCAGCAGAATCTTCCGGTAGTCCCCTGAAGTGTCTCCCTAATCACAGAAACGACATCAGTTAAGGGAGGCAGGGCTGCTTACTGCACCCAGATTGCCTTCTGCCCAAGCACCCTTGAGGAGAGGTAGGCCCACCCTATGGACACTTTCTGCTCCATGGGTCCCGAGCAGGCAGCACAGACCTCCGAGAGCACAGCCCAGCCTCACCAGACCCCCGTCAAAAACAAAAAGCTGCACCCTCTCCAGCTAAAAAAGTCAAAAAAACAATCACGACCAACTTAAAATCAGCCCAAAGCCACTACCTAGGACTAAACAATATCATTCTTTCTCTAGTGCATTTACACTGCACCAAACTGGGCTTATATCATAACACAATTCTGGGTCCCGCCCAGGGACACGATCTCCCCAAGACTGCTACTACTCAGGCTTCCCTGTTCCCAGTGTCCTGCCCAAGTCCACCGCACTTGCTCCAGGAGCGCAGGTCAGGCCCAGCTCATTTCTAATCACACTGCCACCTTGCCTCCTTTGAGAGCAAGGCCTATAGCTTCCTCTAGACATCAAAGCCTACTGGCACACAGGAGCTACTGTCGGTACTCACTAGTTCTCTGCTATCTACAGCATTTCTAGCACAGAAATGGAAATTAGGTTCTTCCAAAGGCAAGCCCAGCATCAAAAGCTAGTGGGTCTGGAATCAGAACCTGGTCCTGGGGACTTGAATTTTAGGTTCACTTGAGTCTGGAATTTAACTGCCGGGCTTTTCAGACAAAAATAAGTTTGTCACCTGGCTCTGGCACACAGGGATGCAACTGTAAGTAGTGTTCCTAGACCCTTCTCATGGGTGCCTTGTTCAATACTCATACTACTCCTGGATAGGAACTAATTATCCTCAGAAGCGATGGGGCCAGGGCTCCATAAAGGAGGAACTAGAAAGTAGAAAGGCCAGGACTAGATTTTCCAGTTGTGACCCCAGAATCCTTGTTTTCAGCTGCCTTGTATGTGGTCCCCATTATAAATCCAAGTGAGAGAAGTGATTAACCACGTAACCATGGCTGAGCCCCAGGGTCTCGCTGATGGATCACAGATGCACAGGGTTCAGGGACCCTCGAGGTCAGAGCCAAGGTGAGCCCTGAGATTTCACCAGTGCAGCAGGTGGACGCTCCCATGCAGTGAGGGAGCAATGGGTGTTTGGAGGTGGGGATGCAGGACAACAGGTGCTCCTCTGGGCTGCCCCACCCAAGAAGCTTCCCATGTTTGGGGGCAATGAATGAACAAGTAGGAGTTAAAAGAACAAGCCTGAGGTCCATCAACAAGATGCCCAAGTCTGATCCAGAGGACAAGCAGAGGGCTATTCCCACAGGGAAAGGGGTGTGGGCGAGCAGGACGTCAAGAGGTCTCACCGTGATGTCATTGTACAGCGACTTGCCATACAGCCGCTTGTACTCCGCTCTGATATCCAGAAGGTCAATCTCGCTGCGGGACACCATGATGCGAATCAGGGTTCGGTCCTTGGTTCCTGCTCCCTAAAGAGAATCCACCCAAGAACATGAGGAGCGGGCCCGCCACCTCCCACATTCCCTGGTGCCCGCCGTCCCCCCATCCAGATCTCCTGGCTAAGACATCTCTTTCCCACGCTTCTAAGCTTAGTCCATCATCCCAGGACACACTCCACAGAGATACATACCCTCATGGCCTTGTTGAGCCTTTCAGCAAAGTAGGCCGGGGTATTCTTGAGACACTTCACTAGAAGAGAAAAATACAGTGTAACTACATTTGTGGAGAACTCTCAGCCTGAGAAGGGCACAGAGTCCTCCTCAAAGCCCGGATGTCAAACCCATCGTTGCATCCGCTTCCCTCCTCTGCCACCTCTGGATTCAATAAGCCCGTGCCTGTGGCTCCAATTCTGTGGATTAGAAACTCTAAGCCTGGACGCCAACCCAACCTCATTCCTGCCCACCACCAGGCAGAAGGCAGGCATGAGTCAGGGGAGGTCGGGGATGGAGGGAGCTGAGTAGGGAAGGCTCATGAGTCACGATGGACAATCCTCCTGCTGGGGCAGGAGGGGCCGACCAAGCCGCCATGAGCCTCTCACCCAATTAGTGTCTTTCTAGATTCGCAGGCATGAGACAGACACACCGTGTGGGACAGGCAGGAGAATGATGATCTGCTGCCTGTCCCATCCAGGAAGCTCCATGAAAAGCACCGTGTAAAATCGAGCAGACTGTCTGTCTAGGTGAGTGGAGAGAGGCTGTGAAGGCCCGGGGGGCAAGGCCCCAGCTCCACACAGGGATAGGGTGTGGTACCCCCCTCCACCCGCTCCAGAGGTGCAAGCATGTAAAAAAGCATGCCGGCCCCGGGAGCCAGCCAGCTCCCCCGGCGCGGGCCTGCTCTGCTGTTGCAAGTCCAAATCTTTCCACGTGTTTCCATCACAAACATCTGACAACTGCCTGCAGGGATGTATTTTTAGAGGAAACTTGGCAGGATATGAGTCACCTTCCTCCGGGAGAGCAGCTGGATGCTCTCCCACTAATGCCCACGCCGTAGCTCCCTTTGCCAGAGCTGCGCTGGAAACATAAACAAGACGCCTCTGGCCGGGGCAGCTGGGGGTGAACTCTGCGGCGATCCGGGAAGCAGCGTGACTTCCCCTGTTCGACACTCTGGATTTAGCAATCCTGGAGCCTGGAGTTCTTTCACAGCAACACCCCTCGACCGGAGGACGGCGGCAAGCACCCTGACAACCCCAGTTCCTGCTGGCTACCTACCCACGGCCAGCATGCCCTGCTCCAGGTCCCCGGACATTTCCCGGCAGATACTCTTCTCAATGTCACGACCTGTCATCCTCTGGTACTCATTGAAAACTAGTGGGAAGACAGAAGGAACACGTCACAGACCGAAGGAGCATTGTTCTCCAAATTTCATCTGGTGAAGACTTAGCCCCCAGTTCCTAGGATATAACTGTGTTTGGAGATAAGATAAAGAAGTAAGTACATTAAGCAAGGATATTGGAACGGGCCCTCAGCCCCGAGCTGGCATTCTTCTAAGAGGAGATCCAGACGCGCAGCGGTCAGGGACTGGACGGTCTTCAGCTTAGAGTAAGTAGTTCTACTTAGGATTTTTTTGCTTTACAAAGGTGACCCATACAACCATTCTGGAATTCAATTTCAGCATAGTTGTCACTAAATTATCTGACATTCAACCTTTATTACAAGCTAGACTCTGCATTAGATGACTTTACCCCACCCCACTGTAGGCTAATGTAAGCACTTGAGTATATTTAAGACAAGCCAGGCTAAGCTACAATTTTGAGTAAGTTAGGTTTTAAATGCATTTCCTTTTTCTTTTTCGTGGTGCTGGGGATTGAACCCAGGGGCATTCTACCTCTGAGTTATACCCCTGGCCCTATATTCTTTATTTTGAAATAAGGTCTTATTAAGTTGCAGAGGGTCTCATTTAAGTAGCTAAGGCTGACCCTGAACCTGGATCCTCCTGTCTCAGCCTCCCAAGCACTGGGATTACAAGCATGCGCCACAAAGTCTTTTTTTTTTTTTTTTTTTTTTAACATAGTTTGGTTATGTGCCCCAGGCCAGTCTCCAACTCCTGGGCTTAAGAGATCCTCCTGCCTCACGCACTTGAGTACCTAAGACTTCAGATGAGTGCCACCACACCCAGCTTTACATGCATTTTTAACTTACAGCGGCCTTATCAGAGCACAGCCCGTCATAAGTTGAGGCATTATGCATACCGAAGGAAGACCACATGCGGACACGGTGACACAGAGGCTGTCTACAGTCAGGAGAGACCTCCAGAGAAACCAGCCCTGCAGTCACCTTAATCACTGATCTGCTACCCTCCAAACTATAAGAAAAGCAATTTCTGGTGTTTAAGCCATTAAGTCTAACAAAGCCAGAGCTAACTAAGGGAGGACACCCACCAGGGGCCTGCCTCTCCCGCTCTACTCCAGGGACCCTGGACAGCCCCACCGACTGCTCCTGCCCAGCTCTCAATGTGGCTGCTCTGTTACGGGTCATGCACACTGCCGATGTCCCTCACCAGACTCCTCCATGCTTCTAGTCTATGCCGTTCCTCCCATTATTCTAAGGGTTAGTCCTCTCAGCCTGACTGCACCGATGCCCAGCTAGCACAGTCAGCCCCGGCTAAGCCTGGGACCAGCTGAGCCTCTGCAGGGTGGGCTCTTGGCTCCTAGAGGAGGGGTGGGCTGGAGACCAGACACTGGAAGCCCAAGTCTAGGTGTGTGTGTTGAAGGAATAAACAAATGCTGCCTGGTACTGTTGCTATGACCATGTTTTAGGCTATACTTTGGGAAACCCTGGATGAGTTACCCCTGAGGGCATTCCCATCTCTTAATATTCAACGCTGCAGCACCCGCTGGCCAGTGGAGCCCATTGCCTCCCCTCCTCTGCTTCCTTCAGAACTCTGCTTGCCAGGACTCAGGAAACACAGTGCTAGCTCTTAAATCACCAGCAGGGGGCTCTTTTGAGAAGCAAAAAGATAGTGCAAAGGACAGGCAAGTAAGTGTTCCCACAAGCTGTCCCCACTCTGCCCTCTGCCCTCATGCCACAGGCTTCCGTGGGGACTGCCCTACCTGCCACCAGGTGTGCCCGGCTCCGAGAGCACAGAATTGCATTGAACTTGGACTCGTCTGTTCCCAGGCGGTTCTCCCCAGCTGCATAGAGTTCCTGGACAGAGAGGAAGGCACATGTATAACATAAGCTCCACCCAGATCCCAGGTCCAGAGCTGAGCAACGTCCAGCCCCGCGGGCTGAGGGGAAGGAATGAGAGATGTCCCAGCATGGAGCACGGGTTCCCTGAGCACCTGCTGTGCTCATCCACTGCAGAACCAGACACGAGCACCCCGCATCTCCTCCCTAGCCAGTAGAAGAGTCTGAGGCTGGGGGCCTTGGACCAGGGCAACCACGGCCAACTACTGGGGGCCCAAGCCAGGTGGCGAGCAGCACTTAGATCTATGGCACCTACACCCAAGGGTGACACTCAGTGATCTGCAGGTCCAAGTGAGGCTGAAGCAGACCAAGAAGGGAGGAGGGAGAACATGAGATCTCTGCCTTCAATGAAGGGCTGAGGAGGTCCAACCAGCTCCTCCCACCCGGAGCGGGGGCTCTCCTGACAGAACACCATGGTCTCAATTAACTAGCAGGGAACAGCAACTTCTCTAAAGAGGAGTTCAGACACCTGGGCTTCCTCTCTTTTCTGCAGCTCATAAGGAGACAAGGGCAGAATTCTACAGTGATAGCTGGTTCCTGGGCTCATACCCAAAAGTTGAACAGACCATGCCAGCTCTGCCCCTGTGCAGACATTCTGGTATATGCACCTCGTCACAGGGAAGGAAACAAGCCACATGAGATCCCAAAGCCATAACTAATCTATCAACTGCTGCAGTGTCCTGTGGTCCTGCTTATAGGTGAGGAAACTGAAGCCCAGAAGGCTGGATTACCTTTCAAGGCAGAAAAATGGTAGAGTATGTCTGAAACATGAAGCACCTGGAACCCGCCCCACACCCCTCACTCTTTCCATCCCAGAGCACCTACATGTAAAAGAAAGAACTAGGGGACAGAGCCCTGGCTTAGAGAGCCCAGTGCAGTACCTGGCCTGGTCATCACTCACCTGGGCATCTCTCTGCACGAGGGACATGTCCACATTTGTGCTTTCGTCCCGGTTTCCCTGCAAGGAAGCAAGTAGCAGTCAAGCCCAGTCCTTCAAGGAGTTCAGTCCCTCCCTCCTGCCTCTCCCTCTCCCCACTGGATGGAGGGTACCTGAGAGAGAGAGATGAGGAGCCGCTGGAAGTGCCCCGACGTGTCACTTCGAATGGCCTCCTCCAGGGTCTTTTTGTATTCTGCAAGGGAGACAGAAGGGCCACCCTGCAACACTGGGGATGGGGCTGCCCACTGCAGACTGTCCAGGTCGACAACACAGGAGAAGAGCACCAGCGGCCAGGATGGCCCTGGGAGGACCACAAGCTCATGACGCCCCAGGCTGGCCTGGCCTCTGGTCAGGCTTCGCCCAAACCACCTGCAGGTGGTTCCTGGGCCGCCCCTACCTTGAGCACCTGCCCTGTGTGTGAACAGCCAGCAGGGCTGGGCCTTGGGGAGTGGCAAGTTTACAATTACCAACGGGTGGGTGATAAGGAGGGCAGGAAGAAACGAGCAGCCCCGGCAGAGGGTGTGGCCAGGGACCAGGGTGCGGAGGGGCGATGTGCGGAGGGCAGCCAGTCTGGCTGACCTGTTTGGTAGGCTCTGCTCAGCTCCCGGATGTGCTCATTGTTGCGGGAAGCCAGGATCTCGATCAGGCAGGCTTCATCGGTGCCAACTCCCTGGAAAGGCCGAGAACCCAACAAACCACGCGCATGTAACGGTGCCCTCGCCATCCCAGAAAGAAAGCAGGTGCCCCAGTGACAAAGGCTCCAAGTAGAGACACACCCCCTCCCCCCAGGTCCAGCTAGCACTGGACAACAGTGATGATGATGAACAAGGGTCACACGGAGGCCATCACCACCGATCAGGAAACAGAATCAGAGCGCCCAGTGACTATCCAGGGCCACACAGTACACGGTGAGGCTGGGGTGTGGACCACCATCTATCTGATTCCAGCTCATGAGTAAGAGGACAACTAAGAAAACAGGTTAAAAGCAGGAGAGATGAGCGTGGAGCTGTGCAAACAACAGAGCCCTGAGTGAACTGTGGATGTCTGGGGACCTCTAGGATACACAGCAATGAGGACAAAAGGAATAATTATGCCAGGGACAGCGGGAAGGCAGGAGACAGGGTCAGCAGCCTGGCTTTTATGTTGGCTTGAATTTTGCCTCTGCAGCTTATGAGCTGGGTGATCTTGAGGAAGTTACTCAACCTCTCTGTGCCTCTGGTTTCTCGAGCTAATATATGTTGAGTATTCAGACAGTGCTGATCAGGCAGGAAGCACATCTCTTGTCAGATGCTTTTACAATTATCAATACCCCCATGCTGTCAGATTACTTGGCATTTACAAAGAAACTTCGTGTTAGCAACCTTACCCAATGCCCACCACACATCCGAGAGTACCGCTGTCCCTACTTCCTGTGTGCTCATAGCTGATGCCATGTCTGTGCATCTCATAAAGCTGCTGAAGGTAGGTGCTGGGAGGACCACTCCCAGGCTCAGGCCACTGCCCTCCCCCGTCACCTCCTGAGCCCTCCCTGCACTGGGCAGGTGCACCACACTGAATTTTCTGCTTCTCCTTGGAGATGTGGGAAAAGATCACGCCTCAGGCCTCTAAGCCAGCAGGTCCTCCCAGGGCGCCTGCACAATGCCCCCAAACCCCCCTTTTATGGAGAATGCAGCTCTTGGTCCACAAGACACACAGAGCCAGAGGACTGGGCATACTATCACCAAAACTGATCAGACTGGGGGAGACAGTCCAGGTCAAGCCCCTGGAAATCTGTCCTGTGTTTGAAATCTGGATGAGGGATGGCTGATCTTTTCTGAAGCTGGATCTCTGACAACAGAGGGGGGGGGGGGATAGGCATCATGGAGGAGCAGACACTCTGGAAGAAGTGGAGACAGAGAAATCCTGCCTGGGCCCTGCCCTTTCCATGCCCTGGTCTAGCCTTCCCTCTCCATCTGCCTGTTTCACTTCGGCTCCTCAGTTATGTTGCTGCCATTTGCTGACAGCACAGTCCTACCCCAGCCCCGGCCTCCAGCCCTGCTTCTCACTGTAGCTTCTTCTATGACCCCAGCTCCTGCCAGTTTTTTAAGATGGAGAGAGACTTAGCTGCTCCCTGGTGACGAATACACATTATCTGCTTCATGGGGAAATTACCAGAAAGATGTCCTTTCTACAGCATTTGGACTCTAACTCAGGAGGGCCCAGAGCTATGCTAAGTAGCAGCTAATAAGAGAACACCGACAAGCCACCTTGTTCAGGCTTCCTTCTGGGCCATGTCCTCACCCACACACGCCCCGCGTACACACCTTGATGGCTTCCTTTATCTCATACACGTCAAACATGACTGGGGTCTTCATCAGAGCCAAGATTGTCTTCTCGAAGTTTCCTGACAGTTCAGACTTCAGATCTTTGATCAAATCCTAATTGCATATTCAAACAAACGGGTCTGTTTTGAGAATCCATAGCAGGTAACTCATAAGAAAGAATCCAGGAGCCAAGGACCAGCAATATCTGCATCGCTGGGCCCTGGGGAGAGAAGCCCGAGCCCAGACCCGGCCCCAGACCTGAGCCTGGGCCTGCAATCCCATGAGGTGCCTCGGGTCCCCAGGCACACTGAGGTGGAGCAGGGCTGGGCTGACCACTAACCTATTCCCTATTCAGCATTTACCCAATGTTCACCTTCTAAGACTCAAAACTCCCAGAGTTCAAAATGTGCCCATTTTAGCCGGGCGTGGTGGCACACGCTTGTAATCCCTGCACATGGGAGGCTGAGACAGGAGGATCGCACAGGTTCAAAGCCAGCCTCAGCTACTTAGTGAGGCTCTCAGCAACTTAGTGAGACCCTGTTTCCAAATAAAGTATAAAATAGGTGTGGGAGGATAGCCCAGAGGTAGAAAGCCTCTGGGTCCCACCAAAAAAAAAAAAAAAAGTGCCCATTTTGTGTTCAGATCTTAAACTTTTTCTCCAAAGCTCTTCTTACCCTCTTTTCTTGGAGGTGGTGGTGGTGGGAGGGCAGGGACTGAACCAAGGGGGTAATTCTACCTCTGAGCTACATTTCCAGGCCTTTTTTTTTTTTTTTTTTGAAACAGGGTTTCACTAAGTTGCTGAGGCTACCCTTGCTTCCTGTGACCCTCCTGCCTCAGCCCCCTAAGTACTGGAATTACAGGTGGGTACCACTACACTTGGCTTCCTTTATAAAGTTTTTACATCAGCTAAACCTCCCAACGTGTCATGAGGAGGGAGAGGAGGGGAAACTGAGGCCAGTGGAAGAGAGTGGTCCAGCCCCCTCACTAAGCCTATCTTCTGGATGCCTGAGTTGCTCCCCTGAGGTGCATCCTACACCTGTGAAAGATGCCAGAAGATGGTAAGCCACAGATGGGGTACATAGCAGGAAAGGCCTGGTACGGCTCAAGTGTCCACCGTCAAAGTCCACCATCCAAGGAAAAGCAGGGTGTGGGCACCCCTGCTCCTGGCTGCACTTCCACACCCCCTGCGCCTCACCTTGCCATAAGCTGTCTTGAAGGACAGGAGGATCTGCTGCCGCTGCTTGTTGGAGCGATTCCCCAGGCAGTCGATGATGGCCTGTTCATCCGTCCCTGAGGAATGGAGGTGCTCACGGATGTACTGCAGCCACTGTGGCTCCTGGCCTGGGGCGGCTGCTTCTCCAGCACACCCCAGGCCCTCTTCCATGTCCACCTCCCCTTCCATCACCACTGGGGCCAGGCTTGCTCCCGCCCCAGCCCCACTGCCCATGCAGCCAGTGTGAAACCACCCAGGAAGTTGGGCAGGGGCAGGCTCAAGGCCCCCATCTCTCACCAAAGCCCTTCATAGCCTTCCGCAGGACCTCGGCGTCACGCAAGGGGTCGAAGCCGGAGGCGTCTGTGATGGTGCCTCGGTTTCCAAACTATTCAGACAAACAGTCACAAGTAAGATGACTAGCATGCTGCCTCTCCCAGGTGCAAGACTGCGATCCCCAGACTCCGGGCGGCCCTCTTCCTGCAAGTGGGACGCCTGAAGGACCCTGCTGTAAGAAGGCTCTACTGTGAGCCTGCCTAACACTGCTGTTGTGTGTCTTCATGCTCTGAACTGTGGCTTCAGCCCATGCTGGGAGACCTGACAGCTGAGTCCTGACACCGAGAACCTGTGCTGCACCCAGGTCCTCCATGAGTGGGCTGGAGTCCTGGTGAAAGGCTGCCGGCGCTGCTCAACATCTCATCACACAGCTACGTGTGCACACATCAGGCCACCCCTGATGGGAGTGAGACTCGCCTCTTCTCCATCTTTGCCTCCTGCCTGCCACATGGTGAGTAGCTTTTCTCCCTCACACTCTCCACCAGGCGGCCCCCTGTCTAAAAACAGACCTCCAGCACATACCACCAGCCCTGTGCCTGGCTAGTTTGGCCATGTAACCATGACAATGAAGTCTAGGCTCTGCAAACATGAACTGTTCTCCAGAATGGGCAAGATAACTCCAGACAAGCTGCCAACACTTATCTCTACCCAGGGAGGATTTTATATGTCCACCAAAACCTGCCTGTGAGGGCACACCAAGGGAACTGTTGAGCATAAGGCCCCGAGACCAGCGGCCTGGGCAGTTCTTACAAAACACATGGCCTGGGCAGTAAATCACAAGATAAACGAAAGACTTTCCTGGGGCGTTCTGACCCAACTTGTACTCGGAACTTCTAACCAAACTAGGAAAAGCAGCAGCTCTCTTAGGCCTGAGGAATACACTTGGAGGTGGGCCTGGGAGAATGTGATACCCTGTTAAAGCAAGAGGCTGGAGACCTGTACCTTTCCCTCCCCACTCCTCTGACCTGCTAGGCCAACACTCACCTGAGATGGGGAAACGGCAGGGGTGACGGTCCCAGACCCCTCATATCCTGGGTAGCTTGGCACTGGCTGTGGCTGCTGCCCCGGGGGTGGCATCGGTGACTGCCCAGGGTAGGTCATTGGCGGTTGTCCAGGGTAGGCCCCTGGGGGCTGCTGCCCAGGGGGCGGCATGGGCTGGCCTGGCATGGGGGCCCCTGGGTATGGCGGGTATGAGGGCATCCCAGAGGGCGGGTTTCCACCTGGAGGTGGGTACATTCCATATGGAGGAACAGGCTGCTGGGCAGGAGGCGGCTGCCCAAAGCCACCAGGGGGCACTGGAGGATAGCCACCCCCGGGGGCTCCAGGGTATGGCACGTTGGCTCCTCCAAATGTCCCAGACATGTTGGCCGCCTGAAAGCACACAAAACAGAGCCTAAGCCTCACTGGCCCAGCAAGCCATCTACCCCAACCTTGCTCCAGAACCACCAGCACTGTCAGTAGTGAGTGCCCGCTGCAGCCCCGTGGCGCTACGCTCCTCTCATCCCTTAGCCAACTTCATTTACGGCATCTCCACCCTTAAATGTGAGGATAACAACACCCACAGATGATTAGAGTTCACAGAAAGGAAAACTGTTCAAAGCTACATGGCTATAACAGTATAGCTGGGGTTCTGAAGTGGACCTCTCTAGACCTGAATCTGGGATGCTCTACCCGGGTGCAGGGGAAGTGACCCTCCCTCTCCCGGCGGCTGGCTGCCTTCCACCCAGAGACCCTGGGTGAAGGCGAGTGCCCACGGCCCCAGGAGGAAAGCGAGGGGAGGCCCGCGCATCAGCTGCTGTCCAGACTCCCTTGGCAGGTGAGTGCAGGTGGGGTTTGTACTCGCCCAGAATAAAAGCCTGGATCCTTATGAGGCCCCTAGGACCTGGGAGACCCAGACCCCGTCATCGTCTCGTGCCTCTTCAGCCTGATGTCCCTGAGCACATCAGGCCCATGGGCACCTTGGAATTGGCAATCCCTAGACAGCACATCTCTCTTCTGTTTGAGATTTCTGCTCTGTGTCCCTTCTCAGCCCACCTAGACCCCCACCTTAAAGTCCTTATCTCACCCACCCACCCACCCACAATTCCAACCTGCTCCCTCACTCTTCTTGTTCCCATAGGACCCACACTTTACTATCTCTACACAGCTGACGTACAGTGTCATCTATCTCGTCCAATACATGGTAGCTGCATCAGAGCTGAGACTTGGATTTTTCATACCCCTTCCCCACCCACTTCTGTGCCTAGAACAGATCTGGCACAAATTTGGGTATGTACTGGTTGTACTGTTCTACAAAGCCCAAATTTATATTCAGATTACAAAGTATACTTTAAGCTACGTGTGGTGTCACCGTTTGTAATCCCAGTACTTGGGAGGCTGAGACGGGGGGTTACAGGTTGGAGGACAGACTCAGCAAGTCAACCTAGTGAGACCCTGTTTCAAAATAAAAATAAAATAGTGCTGGGGGTGTAGCTCAGAGGTAGAATGCCCCTAAGTTCAATCTCTAGTACTACAAAAAAGTGTATTCTTTTAATAACACAACAAATAAAAGTAAAGTATCTGCCCAAGCTCCCTGCCATGCACCACCCCAGACCACTAGGAGAGTCACCTATATGTGAGCATATGTGCATGCACATGCATGTGGATGCCTGTACACAACACACACATGTGCACAAACATGCACACACCCTCTCTTCCCTCTGGGTCCTGTGCTGAGCTCATAAGAAGGCACTCAACAAATCTCCATAGAGGTGCCACCTGCCCCACCCCACCCCAGGGCTTAAAGGACCCCAAGGGACTGTCAGTCCAGAGTGATCCCCTTCAAACTGAAGCCAAAGAAGGGTGGTGACAAAAAACCACCACAAGTGAACACACAAAAAACACTGAAGCCCAGGCCAGCAGCCTCGATCCTGGGCCTGCGGCCGTAGTCCAGGGCCGCACCAGCATGGGATTACACTCACCATTCCGGAGAGGTAGTCCTGGTTGAACTGCCCTGTGTAGTTGGCCACATTATCTAGCCCAATGGGGGGCATGTTGGGTGGGGGGTAGCCAGCACCTCCCCAGGCACCACCACCTGAAAGCAACACAAGACCCCTTAGCCCCATCTGTCTCCTGCCTGGGCAAAGGCAAAGATGCAGGGACCCAGGTGGACAGGAAAGAAAGCCAGGCAGAGCCTCGGGCCAGCATTATAGCCCACACAAAACACTGGGGCGAGAGGGACAGAGAAGAGCAGAGGAGGCCTTCCCTGTGCCAAGGAGCAAGGCAGAGACCCCAGATAGGCTCTGCCCTCCCAAGACCACCACCACAGTAGGGGCAGACACAAGGCCAAGTCACTCTGGAGCACTGTGCTGAGGCTGTGCCGTGGTGAGTCAAAGAGGCTGCACCATTGGAAACCAACACAGGGGACAGTAGGGCCAACTGTGTGTGCTGGGGCAAGGCTCTCAGCCACCCTAGGCCCAGCTCCTCTGCAGACACTCGTGACGGGGCTCGTGTGTGCCTCACACTGCTGTGGTGAGGCTGTCAATGCCTGTGCAGGCTGGGCTGGGTGCCCAGCGGTGGCACACTGGACCCTGACACAGGGAGCAGCAGCGTGCAGCTAGAGCCTTGGTGGAGGCTGTGGCCTGACAGATCCATCCCTGCCACCAGCCCCATGGCGCTCTTCAGCTTCAGGGCACAGGATACTGGGGCTGTGGGACACCCAGACCTGAGAAACACCCAGGGATATAGGACACGCAGGGACGGGACAAGGGACACTCGGGGCTGAAGGCTCCTCAGGAAGTAGCCCTCCCCAAGTCACCGACCTGCTCCGCCTCTTGCTACCCCAGCGGTAGGGGCAAAGACAGGGACGGCAGGATTCTACCTGGGGAGGGCACTGAGGCCAGTGTGGGCAAATCTGGGAAGCTTATTCAGAGAGAAGTAGCCCAGCTCATCCCCGATGTGCCCTGTGGCAGTGGATGAGCCACCTTCCCTGCTTGGGCCAGTTCTTCACCTGTTCAGTGGGAAAGAGAAGGGTACAAACAGCCGGCAGGCTCAATGATGCTCAGACCTCAGCTCCAAAAGTGTGAACAATGGCAGGGATCCCACGGAGTGAGGAGCAGTGCGCTCAGACTTCCTCGGGACAACCATCCTGAAGCAGACCCTATCTCCTCCTCATGAGGAGCACTCATATTACCTTTCCTATTATGGGGGCCAAGTCTCTTTTCAGAAAAACAAGGAGTCGGGGCCAGGTCAGATGGCCAATCCCTAAGTGTGAACCAGCTCTGCTGCTGGGGCAGGTTCTGGTCACTGACTGGGTGGGGCAGCCACACCCACCCTGCACAGTGGGAGTGACATCTGACCCCAGCATCTCCCTCCAGGAGACAGCCTCCACGTCCTCCTCAGCAGGCTTCTCCTCTTGTTACAAAACCATGCTCCTGAAGCCAGGGCGAGGATTCTGAGGCCACCCAGTCAGAGGAATGGCCTGCCTGTCTCCTCAGCATCCTTAACAGCCTAGTGAGGCAGAGACCCTCGAAGCCATTTTACAAAGGAGGAAACAGGATCTCTGAGAAGTGAGGGCACCTGTCCATGTACCCATGAGGGTGGTGGTGGTATGTGTGGGGGTCCTCCACCTGTGCCCACCAGGGAGGGGGTCCTCCTTTGCTGTCTCCTCCCCATGAGGTTGGGTTCCTGGGGGGCAGGGAGTGAGGAAACTCTGATTCCTCCCTTCTCTGCACCTGGTCCACCCCAGCCCCTCTTACCTGGTGCCACTGGGGGGTAGCCGCCAGCAGGTGGAGGGTACCCTGGGTAGCTCATGGTCAGATCTGGAGGGGAAGAGAAAGTACACTCAGGCTGGGGCTGGGAGCCCTCACCAAGCAGGACTGGAGTTGCCCCAGCCACGCCCCTCCAGAGGTTGCATTAGGCTACAGTCCAGTTTATGGCTCCCTGCAGATGTCCAGCTGGGACTTCTGGGCCAGCCACACCAAGGCCAGAGGAGAGCTCACTGCCCTCCAGCCTGTGGAGGGTGAAAGCCCCTCACCCAAATGTCACCTTGGCCCCTGCCTTTACCTCTTCGGGGGAGGGAGCAAGGGTACAAATAACCGACAGGCTCCATGATGCTTAGACCTCAGCTCCAAAAGGGTGAACGCGGGGCGGTGCTTGTGTCTGCGCCTGTCCTCTGACCTCAGTTGCTAGAGCAACTGGAGGCCTCCTCCTTGGGACTCCAGGCCTGTGCTCTTCATCTTCCTGTCTTTTCATCACCATCTCTCCAGTGATGAGGGAAGTAGAGGACCCTGTCTCCCTGTGCCCAGTGTAGAGACCCCAAGCCATCCACAGCCACTCCCACTGTGTCATCCATTCTCCATCTCCAGGTCCTCAGGCAAAGGACCCGGCCAGGTCATTCCTACAAACAGAAGGGCCCTGAGGAAGGCGTGTCTGTTGCAGGGCCTGGAAGAAGAGCAGAGGAGGCAGTGCCATCCTAGTCCCGCAGATAATACGGTGAAGCTGAGAGCATGCAAGGGTCTTACTTTACATTAGACAGTATGGGGAGGAGAGAGGCCTGCAGCCAAGCACAGAAGGTGAACACCTGCTTTCCAGTTCCTCCATACACAGATCATTAATTGTCCCACGACAATTAACCAAGTCAGCTGCTTTGCACCAACCACTCAAAGACTATCATGCCACCTGCCCCCGCTTGCTAATCAGCAGCAGCTGCCGCTGCAGTTTGCAGAGGCCACCAGTGGCAGGTGAGGCTGGGAGAGGACGCCTGCAAGCCCCACAGCAACCACACCTGCTGCTCCCAGGAGAGCTGCCCCTCCCTCTTCACGCCTGGGCCACAGCTTGCGGTCACAGCATCCCCAGGAAAGTTGGTTAACACACACACCGCTGGGCTCTTCCCTGGTTTTCTGGGTCAGCAGAACCAGAGTCTGCACTGTAAACAAGTTCCCAGGTTCTGATCTGAAACCTCACTTTGAGAAGCTCTGTCTGGATGCTCTATCAGCCTGCAGGGTTCCAGCTTCCCTTCATGTCACCCCTGAAGAACCAGGCATGTGTTTTTCAAGGAAGTTAAAGGACCTTCTGAAGGTGCCACTGGTTCCCTAGGTAGGCCCAGTTCTCAGCCCTATAGGTGTGGTCACTTGATTTAGTCACTGGGCCCAGAGGTGACCAAAGGCAAAGCAATTGGAAGTCAGGCAATGCCTTAGGGGCCTGGGAGACCCTTCCCCTTGTAAGTTTCCACCTTTCTGAACACACATAAGGCTGAGGTGCCCTTGGAGAAGGTGTGGCTCATCTCTCCGCAGCCGGGTGAGAGGTCAGCACAAAGCTCTGCTAGCCCTACCCTCGGCCTGACCCTTCTGCCTACATTTTGCCAGGACTCTCAACCCTCATGGGGACGACAAAGCCCCGGCGGTGCCAGATGAGTCGGGAACCTCTTGACAGGAGGAGCTGTCCACAGGAGGCAGGGGAGCTGCCACTGAGGCTGGACCAATGCCTCCCTCACTCTACTCCGTTCCTCTTCCTTACACCAAATACATTTCAGAAGATTTAAATATAAGAAGCTGCCTCACACCCCAAAGGCATGAAATGTGCGAAGAGAAAAACCAAAAACAAGAGAAAGATAAAACAAATGATCAACTTAGGAAAACTTTTCTAATTAAAGAAAAAAATTTTTTTTAATTTTTTTGGTGGTACTGGGGATTCCTGGAAACCCTTCTACCTCTGGGCTACACTCCCAGACCTATTTTCTATTTTTTATTTTGGAAACAGGGTCTCTTAATCCAGCGAGGCTGGCTTCGAACCAGCGCGATCCTCCTGTCTCCGCCTCCCAAGCGCAGGGATTACAAGCGTGCGCCACCACGCCCAGCAAAGAGAAATTTTTAAAAGGACCAGCTACTGAGACTGAGGCAGGTAGATCACCTGACCTCGAAATTTAGAGGCCAACCTGGACAAGAGTAGGATCCTGTCTCAGAAACAAAAAACAACAGTCAGTAAAGAAACTGTCAAATGATGTGAGTGGGCAGCTACAGAAAAGGAACTGAAGAGGTCATAAAGATGCTAGGAGAATTACCAGCGAAAAATACAAAGATGCCCAAACTGAAAACGGTACCCTTGGACCCAGCAACTCTGCTACAAACTTCGCTCCTGGCCACTCACACAGTGCGAGATGACACTGGGCCATGGCTTTACTGGACAGCACCTGTAACAACTGTAAACCTCTCACTGCCCAACATCTGGTCACACAGCATCAGACTCCTGCGATGGATACTCCCTAATTTTCAGAATTAGCTAGTTCTATATAAAAGGATTTAACATTATCCTAGTGTATAGTATGCTAATAAAAAAAAAAGAAAAAACCCAAACACACAAACTATACACATACATACACAGGCATACACATGCACACAAACACACACACACACACACACACACACACACACACACACACACAGGCATAGACTATATCCCCGAGTGATAAAAACAAGAAACTGGGGACACTGGCTACCTCTGAAGAGGAGAACGGGGGGCTCGGCATGACTCACTGGTTATGGCTGCGCCCTCTGCATTTCGGTCACATGCATGAATTCCTAATAAAAACCCCAATTTAAGAAGGCCTCGTGCAGGTAGCTTTTGTGACCACACTTAGGCCACCTCCTCCTGCCTTCAGAGTCAGGGCTGCTCTTCCACGATTAAATAACTGACACATGCCAGGCATAGTGGTGTACATCTGTAATCCTAGTACTTGGGAGGCTAATAGGGGATCGCAGGTTCAAGGACAGCCTCAGCAACCTAGCAAGACCCTGTTTCAAAGCAAAAAATAAAAAAGGGCCAGGGGTAAATCTTGGAGGTAGCATGCCTTTGGGTTCAATTCCTGGTACCAAACACACACACACACACACACACACACACACACGCACGCACGCACGCACGCACGCACACACGTTTGGGAGAAATGATGTCTGTGTTCTCCAAAGTATCTGAAACAAAACACCCAACCAGGGACAGTCCTGAGTAGTCTTGTTTACCACTCCCCCACCTGACGAGGTGGACACAGCCAGCTGTGCCCCTAAGTCCACCAGAGCCAGCCCACAGCCAGCCCAAGTTCAGATGTGGGTGGGACAGCCTCTCTAATCATCCCCAGGAGGAAAGAAAACCGGCTGGTCAGCCTGGAGCAACCTACAGGCCACATCTGGACTCTGAGGGGCACTCAGGCAGATCCGCTGCAAGGTCCTGAGCAAAGAAGGCAGCTGACCTTCATTTTCTTTTTTTTAAACTGTGGTAATGGGAATGGAACCCAGGGGCCTTCTACTTCCAAGCTATATCCCTAGACCTGTATTTTATTTGGAAACAGGGTCTCACTAAGGTTGCTGAGAGCCTTACTGCGTTACTGAGGCTGACTTTGAACCTGCAATCCTCCGGTCTCAGACTCCCAAGTACTGAGATTGCAAGCATGTGCACCACACCCAGCTGGCCTCCATCTCTTAGGGCTTGCCTCTGGAAAATTCCCACCCTCTGGGGGGGGGGGGGGAGAGGGAGAGAGAGAGACACAGACAGACACAGGGAGGCAGGAGGCAGGCAGAGATCGGGGATTAAACCCAGGGACATTCTACCTCTGAGCTACACTCTCAGCCCTATTTTTTAACTATTTTGAAACAGGGTCTCACTAAGTTGCAAAGAGTCTCATAAGTAGCTGAGGCTGGCCTCAAATCTGCGATCCTCCTGTCTCAGCCTCCCAAGTACTGGGATTACAAGTGTGTGCCACCAAACCCAGCAGTAATACATTTTCTGATCGACAATGCTATGAACCAAAAACTGCCATAAAAGATTATTTTGAGAGGGGAGAAGAGGGCACTCCTCTAATGTTCATGATGTACATTAAAAACATATCAAAGTCAATCACTAAGTCAAACATGAAGAGGGAATGGGGCGGGAATTGGGCAAGGGCTAATTGGGTGATGTGTGCATGTATGCCTCCACCATCTTGTACTCCATTAAGATGTATGACTATAATGCACCAATACAAAATAAAAAAATAAAAAATAAGAGGAACACAAGCATACTGTAGGGAAATCCAAAGGGAACAGAAAGGAACAAGGCACCCCCATCCCTTTCAGTAAAGATCATCACTGAGCAGCTTCTGATGTATAGTTCAATACACGCAAACATAGACACACACAAACATATATGAATATATATCTATAAATGTACACACGTTTAGTTCATGTCTGTCCACATACATGTACTAAGTGTATGTATTTGCACATCATGAACTCCCTTAGCTCCAGTACGAAGTCCGGCTCCGTGATCACAGTCCACGTGACGCTGTGATGGGATGAGAAACACACGCAAAGCAGCTGTGGGACTGAGCCGCTCGGCCTGTGGGGTCAGAACGGATCTGAACTGATCACCGGCTGGCTGAGGGGAACAGTCAGTGGGTGCAGACACCTTAGCATCCGCTCACAAAGAGAGTGGCGTGAGCCAGAGGAAAGCCGGTTTTGCTTTGTTTTTCCTTTGGATCCACGTGCCTCCTGCTTACTGTTTGGCGAGATGAAGCGCTAGCCCTGAGCTGGTCTGAGTGGCTCACGGCCGGCCTGCGCCGGCCTGGGGAACTCATTTGTCCTCAGGTACAAGCCAAGAGGGCCTTGTACAGGTAGGCTCTGGAGCCCAAGTGCAAGAGAGAAGCCCAAAGAGGGCAAAAACGTCTCTCTAAAGTGGCCAAGTTCCAAGAATCTAACCAGCAAGGATCTCACAGAGACCTGCAGCCAGGCCCTCCCTGCCCCACTTCTTCCTTCCTCTTGGATCTTGGGTGTTCTGAAGAGGATCCCTTTCCGTTTTCACCCCAAAACCTAGGCATACAGAGACTCACAGAACGTCCACTGTGGGAGGATCTTGGAGACTGTCCAGTTTCCACCTCCCTTGGTTTTGTAGCTAAAGCAGGCCAGGGACACCACTTGTTCAAATCACAGGTCAGTGTAGAACAGGGCCAGCTGGCAGCCCACAACACAGCCTGCCTTATTCCCTGGCAGCACCGAGCAACCAAACCTGTGTCCGCTTCACCCAATGTGGGGCTGGGGGAGAGCTCATCTGGTGAGGTAGCTGGTCTTGCCATGGTTGACCTGCTTTAGACCCTCCTCCAAGGACAGGACCGAAGGGGGCGGCAGAGATGTGCTCAGAACATGGCTCCACCAAGGAGAGAGAGAGAGAGAGAGAGAGAGAGAGAGAGAGAGAGAGAGAGAGAAGAAGAAGAAGAAGAAGGAGGAGGAGGAGGAGGAGGAGGAGGAGGAGGAGGAGGAGGAGGAGGAGGAGGAGGAGGAAGAAGAAGAAGAAGAGAAGAGAGAAGAGAGAGAGTGTGTGTGTGTAGCAACCTTCAGTTCCTTGGCTCATTCCATTCCTTCCCCTGAATAAATTCAACATTTAAACCCAAAGCTCAGTGGGGCATGGTAGCACACACTTCTAATCCCTGCACTTGGGAGGCTGAAACAGGAGGATCGCACAGGTTCGAAGCCAGCCTCAGCTACTTAGTGAGGCTCTCAGCAACTTAGTGAGACCCTGTTTCCAAATAAAATATAAAATAGGTCTAGAAGGATAGCCCAGAGGTAGAAAGTCTCTGGGTTCCACCCCCAGTACCACAGAAAAGATAAAAATAAAAATAAAAAATAAACCCAAAGCGCCTGGCAGGAGGGATACCAGATACACCCCAAACTTGCCATATATGCTCAGCCAAGGTCAGCTGCAGGAGCCATCTCAGTAGACCATGCAAGTAACAGCAGCTCTGGACTTCCAAGGAGTGAGAGACAGCAGGGACGCATTAATTGATAACAACTGGCATTTTTAATACCCTTTTTATCTCGGAGAAAATGTCTAAAACACAACAGCGTGGCTAAGTGTGGTGATACATGCCTGTAATCCCCGTACTTAGGTTAGGAGCTGAGACAGGAGGATCATAGGTTCAAAGCCAGCCTCAGCAACTTAACAAGACCCTGTTTCAAAATTAAAGGGTGGGGGCCTGGAATCATAGCTCAGAGGTCAAGTGCCCCTGGGTTCAATCCTCAGGACCAAACTGAACTAACCAACCAAACAAGAAACCACAACAGCACAATATATCCTCATCCCTCAGCTTCAACAAAGTATTGCTTCAAGGTCAATCTTGAGTCATCTGATTCCACCCACTCACTTGTTATACTTTGAAGAAAACCCAGTCCCTGGATCAGTATGCTTACCCAGTTACCCAGGTAATGCTCCCAACCACCCATGAATGCTATTTTCCAGGCCTGCAGCCTGCCCGCAAGGACCCCAGCATCCTGCTCACGCGTACCCCATGCTTACAGCCGGTGCAGAATGAACACAAGTCTGGCCTGTGCTTTGGGGGTTGGTAGCTGAGTGGCAGTGGCCATGCTGCTCAATATCCTTCAAGATCAATTTTCTCCTTTACGACCCCTTCCTCACTTGCTGTTAAGATCATACAAGTATCAAATCCGAAGTGTCTGGCTCATAGGAACAGGCCAAGAACAGCACGGTAAACACTTAAACTCAAGGCTCCAAGCAAGGACGATACGCATTTTTGCACGCTGCTGTTCTGCAGAGCAGGACCCCACTGGCAGCGGCACAGCTCCAGGGACCTAGAGCACACCCGATCAAAGCTTCCCCCCAGGCGCCAGGCCTGTCCCTCTACCGCACACCTGCTTACTTCTGCACCCAACATCCGCTGCCTCCAAAGTCTCGCTCTGGTGTATACAGGACCCCAGACCCAGCTGGGGCGTGAGCAGAGGCTGCAGCAGGATGTGCAGCTCAGCGCTGCCTGAACCACAGTGACACCAACTTAGTCTCTGGCGAATGTGAACAGCAGGAACAGTTTACAAAGAGATTTATACTCCAAAAAGGTTAGGAAATGCTGGCTCCTATACATCCTCATGCCCTACAGCTAATACCTCCCCTTCCAGGAAACTGCCAGTGCCCAACGGTATAATAAAGGCTCGGAGAGTCCTGTAACAAAAGCCCACTGATGTTCAGCCTCAAATCTCCCCAATTTATGAGGCCACAATCTCAGTCACCTTTTGCCCACTCGCTTATAATGCTCCAGGAATGACATTTTACATGGAATTTAGTGCTTTACATGGAATTTAAATTCCCCACAACCCCACAGTATTAAAACTAACATTTTTCTCACAGAGATGAAGAGACAGGGGCCCAGGGAGGCGACAGCTAGTAAATGGCCGAGGCAGAAAGCCACCCAGGTCATGTGGCTCCACGCCCAGGGCTGTCACTCTCCCCTCCCCACACTTCCTCAGAGCCCACTGTGTCTGAACCGTGTCTCAAGGAGCAAGCTCTAGAAACACCGTGAGGTGGAGTTTGGAACCTGAAGATGCCAACGCTTTTCTATGTCCAGTCACTGTAAAACCTCCCCCCATCCCCCATACTTCCTGCAAGGCATGTAGAACATGGGAAGAACCTGGACGCTGGGCTGGTTCAAATCCCAGCTCTGCTCCCTACTTGTGTGATCTCTCTTAACTTTCCTGGGCCTCAGTTTCCCACATCTGTAAATGGGAATAGTAACAATTTTATATTGTACTCATTATGCCATTTAACCTTTCACCGAAGCAGTTTTCCTCAATATAAAGTAGCAAACAGGATTAGAGGGTCCCAGGAGCCCCTGGGGCTATGTTCTAACACCCAGGCTGAGAACTGCAGGCGCTGGAGAGGCAGGAGGGGGAAGGAGTGACATGGTGGCACGGCCTGGACAGGGAGGGCACAGGAGGTGGGAGGGTGCTGTGGTTGTGGTCTGCAGCGTCCCCAGGCAGTCTGCGTGCCACTGGGAGGTGGTGGAACCTTCTGGAGGCGGGCCTTGGGGGGGTCTTGGGTCCCTGGGCCATGCATACTGCCACCTGGCTGAGCTCAGCTGGAGGAAGTGGGATCTCTCGCCCCTGCCACGCCAGGTGGGACAGGGAGGCTGAGTGACGCAGCCCAGGCACGCTGTCCAGATGTCAAAGCCAGATTCTGGGCTGGTGCTCCTACCACCCCCGACACTCTCCCTCCCATGCCCTACACCAGTTCCCCATCTCTGCACAGCCCACGATCCTCCATCAGGAGCCACGAGTCACAGGACAGTCACGAGAGACTTCTCGCTTGTGCTGCACAAGCTTTACCCACAGCCCACACAACGCGGATACCATCTAACGCTGCTGCTGGGCCGCCAAGGCGACAGGCAGGGTGTGGAGTCCAGTGACGACTCTAATTCCAGCCCCACCACTTGTTAGCTGCGTGACCTCTGGCATTCCACCTGACCCGAGTCTTTCTCCTCATTGGTAAGATGGGAAGAAAGCCATCCATCCATCTTACGCTAATGGCTGTGGAGATTCAGGCACTGGGTTCTACATAGGCAGCAATGTACCGTGTTACTCATTAGCATATAGTAGGTGCTATATGCTAATAATTTTAACTCACTCCATAGGAAGCAGTAGCTTGGGAGTCAAGGTCTGAGTCCTAACTCTACTTGCTGTGTGACCCTCTCTGAGCAACTTCCTGAACCTCCCTGCACAGAGATGACTTGATTCACTTAACCTTGGTGTACTGTGAGCACCGACTGTAGTTAAGAATAAGATCAAGCTTTGTAAAGTATGGGACAGTTACCTTCATGGTGACCAACCATTTAATGTCTGTCTGTCCAAGTGACCTAAAAAGACAAGCTCTGGAGGCGTGCCTACCTACTGTTAAGGTCACAGGGCCTCAGAAGGATGATGGTCAGGGGAAGGGGAGGAGGGGAGAGCTTTTCAAAGCCCAAGATCGAGCCATCAGGTTTAGACTCTTTGAAAATACTCCAGACAGCCCACACCCTGATTCCCCAGGGCCTGCGAACATGTTACTATATGTGGAAAAGGGACGGCTCAGATGTGATCTAGGTTACCTACCAGCCACAAAAGGGACACCGTCCTGGACTATCCAGGTAGGCCTATTCCAATTCTAAGAGTCAGCAAATGTGGAGAGCCTCTCCTGTCTGGGTTCAGGACAAAAATGAAGGATGAGGTGGATTCCAGCGGGAGATGGGCCCACCTATGCAAGATAAACAGATACAGAAAATGTGGCGTATACCCATAGCCTTAAAAAGGAAGAAATTCTGACACACACCCTAACATGAATGAACCTTAAAAACATTATGCCCAGTGAATAAGCCAGGTAGAAGAGGATAATTATTGCATGAATTCACTTAGACAAAACATCTAGAGTAGTCAGATTCAGAGAGACAGAAAGGAGAACGTTTGTTGCCAAGGCTGCGGAGGAAGGAATGGGGAGTTCATGTTATGTGGGTGCAGAGTCAGTTTGGGAAGAAGTAGTTGTTCTGGGGATGGTGGTGGTGGTGATGGCACAATGGTGCGTCTGTGTTTCATGCCATCAAACTACATACCTAAAACACAGCAGTAAATTTCACGTTGTGTATAATTTACCACAAAAAACTTGCATGGTTTTAAGCCACACATTTATAATAATTTGTTACAGCAGGATAGAAAACTAAATCTACCCAGTGGCCATTCCTCCTCTCCCTCCAGATCCTTCCATGGTGCTCCTTTTGAAAGGTCTCTGCCTGCTTTGCACCAGAGACCCGTGAACAGGCCTTCTTTGACTGGGGTAGCAGTAAACTACTATACAATGGCGAGGGACCAGGTGCTGCCCTCCTGAAGTCTGGGAGGAGGGCAGTGAGGCTGCTTGCTTGGGTCAACATGGTCGCCATGGTCACCATGAGTCACCATGGGGAGACTCCTGGCTCTGAGGAAGGCGAGACACACCCAGCCAGCCATGCAAATGCTCGGAAGGAGGGGAAAGGTGAGTGGTGTGACTTACATGGGCAGGACCACCATGCTCATAGGTGACCCTGAGAGGTGATGCAGTGCAGCCGCTCCACCTCCTCTCTCATTTACTGATGGGAAACTGATAAGCAGGGGGGAGAAATGGTAGGTCAAGGAGCTACAGCAAGCCCCGAGAGGCCAGCCCAGAAGCCCTGCCCCGGCTCGGCTCAGGACTCGTCCTCCAAAGGTCTGCTGTGCTCAGGTGTCTGGAGCCTCAGGATGCCACAGCCAGTGCTGGAGATGAGTAAACCCAGGGCCTCAAGCATGTGAGGCAGGGCTCTTCCACTGAGATGCACCCCAGCCCCTTTTCTTTTCTTTTGAAGCAGGATCTCATTAAGTGCTCAAGCTGGCCTCGGACTTGCAATCCTCCTGCCTCCGCCTCCCAGGTGGCTGGGATGAGGGGTATGCCACCACAACTGGCAGGACAGTTTTTGGTTCCTTCTCCCCAGTGCTCGAAGCCAGGGGGTTCCAGCGCAGCTTGCTGCCTGAGCATGGTGGGCGAGATGAGTCCAGGACCGAGGAGAGAGGAGTCTACGGTGACACTGGCCTTTCAGGAGAAACTAGGGGAGAGGAGGACTTGTAAAATCCTGACCTCGCCCCATCCACCCCAGCGTGGACTCTCAGCTTCTCACCAGCTTTTTCATCTCTCTCTTCATCTACACCCGCAGCAGAGAATCACAGAGCATCCGAGGAAGGTTTCCAACAAGAGGGAGAGACGAAAACCAAGGAATAGGAACCAAGGAAACACACTGATGGGAAGAACAGGGGAACATATATCCTCAGGGACAGCGGCGAGTCTAGTGTCCACAAAACACAAAGATGCGATGTAAGTGGAGCAATCAGACCAGTAAAGTGTCTTCAGACATTGAAAACAGAAGAGATGAAATTAAAAATCCAACAGAAAAGGCTGAACACCACATCAAGAAAACCCAGGGAAAAAAATAACAAAAAAAATCATATAGGCTTAAGAAAGTCAGAAAACGGCCAGGTACAATGGTGCACACCTGTACTCCAGCTGCTTGGGAGGCTAAGGCAGGAGGATCACAAGTCTGAAGCCAGCCTAGACAGCTTAGCAATACCATCTCAAAAACAACATTTTAAAAAGGGCCTGGACTGGAGCTCAGTGGTAGAGTGCTTGCCTAGCATGCAGAAGGCCCTGCATTCAATTTCTGGACTGTTAAAATCAGTAAATGAAAGGAAATTGGGGGAGTCTCAGTAGGACTAAAAGGAGTTCCAGGAAAAAAAAGAACAAGAAAAACAGAGGCAAGAAAATTATCAGGTATGACATAAGCACATTGAAAAACACTGAAATCTCTACATTGAGGTGGTATTTATTGCTACATCATAAAATACTTTATAGTTAACTATTACAAAATCTAGTGTCAGTCCAATGGCTAAAAAAGATCAACAGCTAGGCATGGTGGCACATACTTGTAATTCCAGTACTTGGGAGGCTGAGAGAGAAAGAGTACAGGTTCAAGGCCAGCCTCAGCAACTTAGCAAGACCAATTTCAAAAATGGGGGGGGGGGTCCTCAGAGGCATCATTTAGAGACAGCATGTTCCTGGGTTCAATCTCTAATACCAAAAAAAAAAAAAGACCACCAGCAAAGTTTATTACTGGAACCTGAGAATACAAGAGGCAACGTAAAGACACACTTTTTAAAAAAGAAAAAAAAAAAAGAGAGAGAGAGAGAAGGACAAAGGTCCTTTTTTGTGAACAAGAATGACACTGGACTTCTCAAAAGCTATACCAAAAATTAGAAGACAACAGAGCAATGCCTTCAAAATTCTGACTAGGCCTCCAGGCATGTTGGCACACGCTTGTACTCCCAGGACTTGGGAGGCTGGGGCAGGAGGATTGCAAGGCCTGAAGCCAGCCTCAGCAACTTAGTGAGGTTGTCAGTGACTTGGTAAAACCCTGCATCCAAATAAAAAATATAAACAAAATTTAGGGTGTAGCTCAGAAATAGAATGCCTTGGATTCAATCCTCAGGGGGAAAAAAATCTGATTGAAAAGTATTTTCAGCTTCTGAATCTATCTATAGCCAGCTAAATTGTCCACTAGTGGAGGATAGAAGAGACTTTTCCAAAGACTCAGAATCAAACCCAAAGCCAGCTGTGGTGGCTAATGCTTGTAATCCCAGCATTCGGGAGGCGGAGACCGGAGGATCATGGTTCGCAGACAGCCTCAGCTACTTGGTGAGGCCCTTCACAACTCAGTGAGACTCTGTTTCCACTGAGTTGTGAAGGGCCTCACTAAGTAAAATAAAAATAAAAAACGACTAAAAAATAGGGCTGGGGAGTGTGGCTTGGAGGTAGAATGCCCCTGGGTTCCATCCCCAGGACCACAAGAAAAAAAGAAAGAAAAAAAAGAAAAGGAAAAAAAAGAATCCAACCAAAAGCCTTACCGCTCACACATTTGTCTTAGAAACTTCTAAAGGATTCCAGGAAAATTAAAAAGAAAATAAAGAAATGAAATATATAAGAGCCAGAAAGAGGGGGACTCTAACACAGAAAATCAACATAGAAAACCTAACACAGAAATTATAAAAGAAAGTCCTCTCAGATGACCATATTATACCTGAGGAGCAATTGTCCAGTATGAATAACAGATATGCAAAAAAAATCAGCCAAAAAAAGTAGAGAAAATTTATTTACTTCCAGAATAAGGAAACACAAAGTTTTTACTCCTGAATATCTAACCACGGCAAATTACTTGACACAGCACTGAACAATATAATTTATGGTCATAATAATGTCAGCATTAAATATGGATATATGTATTGATTACTCATATCCAAACAGGTAGTCAATGAGTAATGCCTAGGTTGATAAATTACAAAATAGTAATATAAGCTTATTAAAGTCTAAGGTTAGAAAGCTTATCAAAAATTAACTGTGGAGAGTCAGGAAAAGGGGAGCCATGACAAGATAGCTGGCTTCAAGCCAGGCATGGCTGTGAACTCTTATAATCCCAGTACTTAGGAGGCTAAGACAGGATGATCATAGGTTCGAGGACAGGCTCAGCAAGCAAGACCCTGTTTCAAAATAAATTTTAAAATTTGGACGGGGGATGTGGTTTGAAGGTGGAATGCCTTTGAGTTCAATACTCAGTACCACAAAAATAAAAGTAAAAAATAAAGAACAGCTGGCTTCATTAAGATCAATATATTTGACTTTTCTCATTTTTAATCATGAAATATTTTATAATGCAGCAATACTACATATGAGCTGAAATGCATGCTAATAAAATCAGCATCTTTTATCATTAAACTTAAAAGACAGAATGTTATCAGTACATTTGAACTAGATCATTCAACTACTTTGTGAAAAATACTTTTTTCTTTAGGTAAAAATTAAAACATCTTTTGCTACCAGTGTTGTTTTCTCCCAACCAGTTTCTGGAATAATTTATTTTATTTTTTTAACCAGGAGGAGGCCAAGTTTTATGGGGCATATGAAGCTTATATAATTTTAGGGGCCTTCCTTAAAAATGAATAGCAAACATTTTCATTTTCACAAACTTCATAAAGCCCTGTGACTTCGTGGACTCACTGAGAGGACCTCTCTGGAGCCTGCTCAGGGCCTGTGTAAATGAGGCCTGAGGCCTAGCCCTCATTATCTTCATGATTCTGCCTGGGCTGAGAAAGGCCCCAGGGATGGGCCAGCCAGGGGAGGAAAAAGTCCTGGCCTGCTCTAGGCCTTCCCTCTCTCTGCAGGGGGTAAGCACAGCAGTGGCTTCCAGGAAAACAGACGCACTATTCAAGAGCCATTCCCAGGAGACCTGGGGCTAAAGGCAGAATTCAGGAGGCATGGTGTTTGGAAGCAGAGCTGGGGCACTCTGGGGACTTAATCCTCTCCTGGGCTTCTCTACCATGCCCATCCCAGTACCTGGAGTTCTGTGAAGGTTTTCTAGCCCACAAACAGTAATTTCCTTGCAGAGGAAGAGAGGAACTGCATACAACTCTGACATAAATCCTTTAAAAAAAAAAAAAAAACAATAGGGCTGAGGCCCTCTAGTTAAGAGGTAAAGAGCCCTCCTCACCTTCCCAAGAAAGTATAACAGACCTCTCAAAGTAACTGGGGACTGAGGAGATGGGGATGAAACCAGAGCTGGCTCGTTGTCTCCCAGTCCCCAGGCCTGTTGACCACCCTGGAAGCTCAGTCCCTTCAAACCCTGAAGCCTTGAGTGTTCACACCAGCTCCACAAGGACAAGGCCTCCCCACCCCAGCCTCAGGACCCTCTCTTTCAAGTACCCCTTATCCTGGGCTAATCTCCCCACAGTGACAGAGCCCCAGCCAGTCACGCAGTGAAGGCTGAACAGGTCGCACTGGGTGAGGTGAGGGTCTCTTTATGGCCTTGGGGATGGGCTGCCCCTGTGGCTGGCATCCCAGGTTAGAACAAGTCAACCTGGGCCCAGAGTCATACTGGGCCACTGAGGAATGGCAAGGAGACAGGAGGCTGCCCAGAGTGTGTGTGCAGCAGCAGGAATCACAGGAAATGCATTCCTTCCACTCAGCCAAGCTAGGCCACGTCCACTTTTAGACTCGTGCTCATAAGGTCCTGTGGCTGATCCAGTCTCCTTTGTCCTGGCCTTCCTTCCCTTAGGAAGAGGTGGGACTTCCCTAGAGTCCCACCTCTTTCAGGAAGCCTACCCTGATCTCCCCACCTGCAAGGCCAGCTCTTCCTGGAGCTCCACTGCTGGGCCTAGGATGTACTCATGGTCCTCCAGTGCTCTAGTAATGCTCCCCTTCTTTGTGCTCTGGGACAAGTGTGTATGTTACGTCTCTATACATCGGCTCATCCACCTTCACAGCGGTCCTATGTATCACGGCCCTCATGTTATAAACAAGGGATCTAAGGCTCAGAGGCCATGACCCAGTGAGACCTCGCGCTGCAGGCTATGCAACAGGCCTCTCCTCTGTAAAGGGCTGGTACTATGTAGTCTTCAACATACACTGAGCCCAGCCAGAGCAGTGTCTCCTGACTCATCTCTCCACGTCCAGGGTGGCACCTGTTCCAGCAGCCTCTGTCTGGCGTGTGGGCTCCAGGAATCTTGGGAGCCGAGCAGACATATCCAGGACATTTCCTCCTCTCCCTCCCACCCCAAGGAAGGACCTGAAGCTAAGAGAGAGGGCGTTGTGTCTCTAAGTCTGCGGCCCCTGCCCTGCTCTTGTAGGGCACCACCTCACCTCTGCAGTGAGTCACCTAGGCAAGCGGGAGGGCCTCGGGGCAGCATTTTACCAACCCTGACTGTAGTTTCCCAGGCACTTCACAAAAAGCCTACAGAAGGTGCTGTCAAGCATTCAACTCCCCACCCACTCGCCAGAGGTTAAAAATAGTGGAGGTTCTGTCAAAGTCAATCATTAGCCAGGCTGGCTTCAGACTCTGCCCTCCTGGACAAATTCCAGGCAAGGCTGCCCAGAAAGTGGCCTTGGACAGCCTCAGGGGCCTCGACAAGGGGCCGAATTGAGGGAGCAGATCCTAAAAAACACTTTTTAAAAAGAAAGTCAATGCCCAGCACACGGACACTGGGCGCACCCAGGAATCCTAAAACGTCAGAGCAGGAGGAGCTTTCATGAGATCATCTGGCTTCACTTGAGGTTGGGAGCCAAGGCCGGGGGAGCAGAAGGGGCTGTCTGAAGAGGTAGCAGGGGCAGGACCAGGCCCAGAACCAGGTCTCCTGACTTCTAGGTCCAGGCTGCTTCCCCAACACTCAGCATACTTCTGGGCTCCATCCCACCTTCCCCAGCTGCAAAAGAGACTTGGGAAACATAAAGGTTAACCTGGGAAACAGAATGGGGATGTAACTGTGCCTCCCACTTTCCATACAACTGAGCATCACAGAAGTGGCACCTGCTCCAGGGGAGCCGAAGGACACTCCCAGTGCGATGGGATGGGATGGGATGGGATGGGATGGGATGGGATGGGATGGGATGGGAGCCACACAGAGCGTGGGGGCTGGCAGCCACTGCACTCTCCTTTCAGGGGCACTGAGAGCCGCAGTAAGCACCAGCTCCAGCTCAGTCAGGGCTCAAAGGGCATCAGTCCCAAGCTTTCTCCTAACGTCATAGCTGAGGTTCAAGAAGACAAGCTGGGAAAAGGTGGCACAATCTACCCAGCCCAAACCAGGTCTCAGAAGGGCCACCCTGACCCGTGGGGCAGCTGTCAGACCTGGATTCTGGGAATAGCCCCATGGTCTTAGCACCATAGGGCCTGCCAGCCTGTTCGCCAGCTCAGGGTACTGCGTGCTGGCTTGCCACTGGCTTGGGATACTATCCCACGTGCTAGCTAACCTGAGGAAAACTGGCTTGGCCAATAGCAAGACATACATAGGAATAGTTTCAAAGTAAAGAAAGCAGTGGGTGGTGGTCCAGAAACATCTGGCTGTTGCCCCTCAACCATCTGTCCTTCCTTGCTTTAGTAAGACAACACGTGCTATGGCCTGGCACACAGCAGCTCGGCAGGTGCTCTAGGGATGAGCCTGGGCTGTCTTGGGCCCTGGGAGCAGAAAAAGCATCTAGATGGTATGCTCTGCGTGTGACCCGAGACTGGCAGCACCAGGAGAGTCTGGTGCCTGTCAGAAATTCAGATTCTCAGGCCCTACCTGACTCATGCCCCCATCAGAATGCTTAGGGGTGGGGCTTAGGAAACCAACAGCTTTACTGTTACTTCCCCCAGTGCAGGGGACTGAACCCAGGGCCTCATATATGCTAGGCAAATAGGATATATACCAGGCAAATAGCTTGGTATTGCTTGGCCCAACCTTTGAGTTTGTAATCATTCTCATTTAGAAGTTTGTTTCTAAGCCAGGTGTGGTGGTACATGCTTGTAATCCCAGTTAGCTGCAATCCCAGTGCTCTTTGTTTGTTATTTTGAGACAGGGTCTTGCTAAAATGGTATGTTTGAAAAGCCTTTCAGGTAGTCTTATGTTTGCCTAAGTTTGGAAGCCACAGCACCAGCGAATGCCGGAAGCAACAAAACAGGAGGCGCCTGGTGCCCGGACAAATCTCATGGAACAGATTCAGAAAGCCTGGCTCTGTTTCTGAAGAGAGGGAGGGGACAGACAGATGCTCTCCTCTAATTCACAACTAACCCTGAATCCTAATACAGGGAGGATGGGGAGAAGGAGCGATGAGAAACTCAACCAAGATAGCAAAATTTAGGAAAGCAATAACCTCTGAGTATAATGAACACTCAGTGTAATGAAGAGACAGAAATAACATCAAATGCATCAACTAGTGTACTTATGTGACAAAGCAGTTAGCACACAAAAACTTACAAGGGAGAAACCTCAGGTACAGAGACTGACCCCCATCTTTTGTTCTCTTCTTTGCTTGTGTTTTATGTTACATAAACAGCCAGGACAGACTGGAGTGGCCTGAGCCTTGCTGGACCTTGACATCGTAGTGAGTAGTTTTCCAAATCTTGTGTTTCCAAATAAAGGCAAATGGCTGAGGAAAAACCCTGGCCTGCTGAGGCATGATTATCAAAAAAGTCCTCAACATTTTTTTTTTTTTTTTGGTGGTACTGGGGTTCCTGGAAGCCCTTCTACCTCCGGGATACACTCCCACGGGCTACACTCCCAGACCTATTTTTTTACCTTTTTATGTGGAAACAGGGTCTCTTAAGCCAGCGAGGCTGGCTCCGAACCAGCACGATCCTCCCGTCTCTGCCTCCCAAGCGTGGGGATTACAAGCGTGCGCCACCACGCCCGGCCTCAACATATTTTTAATCTGAGTATTTCCATCTCTGGTTTTCCTTTTCATTTACCTGGTCTATCTTTGCCCAACCTTTGAGTTTGTAATCATTCTCACTTAAAAGATTATTTCTAGCCAGGCATGGTGGCACACATTTGTAATCCCAGAATTCAGGCGGCTGAGACAGGAGGATCACAGTTTGCAGACAGCCTCAGCTACTTAGTGAGGCCCTCGGCAACTTAGTGAGACCCTATTTCAAAATAAAAAAAGAAAATACAAAATAGGGCAGGGGGTGAAGCTCGGAGGTCACATCCCCTGAGTTCCATCCCCAGACTCACAAGAGAAAAAAAAAAATGTTTCTAAGCCAGGCGTGGTGGTGCTCGCTTGTAACCCCAGTACTTGGGAAGCTTAGACAGGAGGATTGCAGTTCATGGCCAGGCTCAGCAACTTAGTGAGGCCCTCTGCAACTTAGCAAGACCCTGTTTCAAAATAAAGAATAAAAAATAGGGCTGGGGGTGTAGCTCAGATGCAGAATCCCCTAGATTCAAACCCCATTACTGGGGGGGGGGGATTGTTTCTCTGATAATCAGAACATGGCTGGGCTTGGCAGGAGAGAGATGGCAGAAGGCAGTGAATGAGCGCAACAGTGACCCTATCTGGTGGTTTCTGCCTTTGAAAGAGGAACTCAGAACTGGCTGCTGTAAAGCAGGCCAGCCTCCTTTGCTGGGTCTCTTTCCTATATGGGCTTCCTTGCACATGCTCCGGTCCTCTTCCCCTTCTCTGTCATATTGTGACACTGCATGGTGCTTCACCAGAGGCCAAGCCGATGCCATACCATACTCTTAGAGCTTTAGAATCAGAAGTTAAATAACCTTTATAAAACATCCAGCCTCAGTTGTTTTGTTATAGCAACAGAAAACAGACTAAAAGGTTTCTAGGCCATGTTCCTGGAGCTTGCAAGCAAATTTCATTTTATCTCTTCTTCCTAAAAGCCTGGCTATCATAAGGACCATCAGACAATCATGAAAGGGGTGCTCACCATCATTAGTGAGTTGAGAAACAACACCTGATCACCAACTGGTCCCTGGGAGCCTGAAGAGAAACTGAAGGACAGGACTTGAATGCCCTCTGACTGCTGACTACCTCTATATCTGTGAGCTTTACTGTCTCAGCTGCTCTCTTCTCATCTCCTTTATAGGCCCATCTTCCCTTACTCAGCTGTTACAGGTGAGGTCTTCCAGTCCACTGTGCCCTTGACTTTAAACAGCACTATAACTTAGACAAAAATGCCAGCCTACTCAGTTTCTCAAAGGAACTACCTCAGATTCATGACCTTCCCCCTCCTCCACTGGGTTCTCATTCTACATCCCATCCCTCGGGAACCCAGGAGGGAGATTCAAGGGTGAAGGGGGGTCTCTCCTGTGCACACAGACGAGGCGAGGTAAACGGAGGGACTCGCTAATGAAGAGTTCAACAGAAACATGCCTTGTCACCTACTTCCTAAAAATAGCTGTGACCTTTTTGGTGGACACAACAATCTCACATCTGCTATCACCAGCCCACCCCATACAAACTCCTCCAGAAGATGTCAGGTCCCAGGCTCCTCATCTCACAGGCCTCCAAGCCAGCCACCACCTTGCACCCGGGGGGTCAGGGACAAGAGCCCCTGACATTCCTCTTGGTCACCCTTTCTTTTCTGCTAAGGCAGTGGAACCTTTAGGAACACAAGCCCCTGGGAAGCTAGACACGAGAAGACACTCACTGGGCCCTGCCCACCTCACACTCCAGCCCCAGCTTCATGATTCCTTGTGGTAACAGGCCCACTATACCTACAGGTCTGATCTCAATCCTTCTGCAAACATCTTGTCATCTGGTTCTCCATCTGAGGAAGTCATTTGTCATAAAGAAAACTGGAGCTGCCAGGTGTGATGGTACACACTTGTAATCCCAGCATTTGGGAGGCTGAGACCGGAGGATCATGGTTTGCAGACAGCCTCAGCTACTTAGCGAGGCCCTCGGCAACTCAGTGAGACCCTGTTTCAAAAATAGAAAAGAGCCGGGCGTGGTGGGGCACACTTGTAATTCCAGCATTCAGGAGGCTGAGACAGGAGGATTGTGGTTCACGGACAGCCTCAGCTACTTACTGAGGCCCTCCGCAACTTAGTGAGCCCCTGTTTCAAAATAAAGAATAAAAAATAGGGCAGAGGGTATAGTAGCTTGGAGGTAGAATGCCCCTGGGTTCCACCCCCGGTACAGCAAAAATAAATAATAATAATAATAATAATAATAATAATAATAAGATAAAGAATAACAAATAGGGCTGGGGGTGTAGCTTGGAGGTAGAATGTTCCTGAGTTCCATCCCCCAGTATTGAAAAAAAAAAAAAAAAAAAAAACAAAGCCGGGTGTGGTGGCGCACACTTGTAATCCCAGCATTTGGGAGGCTAAGACCTGGAGGATTGTGGTTGGCGGACACCCTCAGCTACTTAGTGAGGCCCTCTGCAACTCAGTGAGACCCAGTTTCAAAATAAAGAATAAAAAATAGGGAAGGGGGTGTAGCTTGGAGGTCAAATGCCCCTGGGTTCCATCCCCAGACCCGCAAAAAAAAAAAAAAAAAAAACCACTAGAGCCATGTGGCTAAATGGCTTGTCCCAGATGAGCTGGCAGAGTTGAGAACTCTGTCCCAACTCCTTGGCTGCCCAGCCCTTACCTCCTCACTTCTACACAGGCAAGATGTGGTGGCTCCTCCCCTATGGAAGCCACAGGGATGAAGGGCAGGAAGCCTAATATGTAATAGTTTCAGTGGAAGTTCCATTCTACAAGTTTAACAACTCCTTTACAAACACAAACCTCTACCAAAGAAACCTCAGTTTCTTCAGTTACCCTAAGAGCTAAGAACGGTCCTATCTCAGTATCATTCAAATTCCTGATGTTCTGGAAACAAAGGATCAAAGGCTGTTGTAAAGAAAAATCCTGAAAACTGGAGCCTGCTTCTGGGCTGTGATTGAAAAGAACACCCATGTCAGGTGTGGTGGTACACACTTGTAATCCCAGTATTTGGGAGGCTGAGACACCCAAGGTTCCAGGACAGCCCCAGCTACTTAGGCCCTCTGCAACTTAGTGAGACCCGATTTCAAAATAAAGGATAAAAAGTAGGGCTGGGAGTGTAGCTCAGAGGCAGAATACCCCTTGGTTCAATCCCCAGTACCGAAGAAGAAAAAAAAAAGAAAAAAAGAAAGGAAAAAGAACACCTAACATTCCGCCTCTCCCTTAGAAAGTCCTGTGGGACCAATGGCCAGGAACCAGCTCAGGCTTCCAGGGAAGGAAGCTAGGAAGTGAGAAGGAAAGGTCCTGGGCCTTCGAAGACACAGAACTCAGCCCAAACTGCCCCACGTCTCCCTCGATCACAAAGCCACGACATCACTAATCAATCCTGGCCTTCTAGACTGAGCCATCAGGATGGGCTCTTTTCCTTAACCTTGTCCTGGCTAAACAAAGGGGTCAGATGGACTTCCCACCGCTGTCTGGATCCATTACCATCTCACCCTCTCTGCTTTTCTCCGCCCACCCTTTTCTCTGCCCACCCTAGGTTAGGTCCTGTACTTTAACCAGAGAAACGACCTCTTTGGCCTCTCATTCCACTAGCATTACCTGTGCATCCAATAAGGCAAGGCCCATCCTGGGTAAGAGATGAGTCAGAAACAGCAATTGACCTCCAATCACGGAGGCTAGGGCAATGATAAGACATGTGGCCACACAAATACTATGCACAAGGCCAGGACTAAGAACTGGGCCTGTACCAGCAGAGTGGAGTAGAGGAGGAGAGCCAGGGAGCTCGGAGCATGTCCTGCTCCTCCTGCTGGAGCAGGCACCTGGTGAATTATGGGCACAATCATGGAAGGCGGGCATCCAAGAGGACAGAGCAGTGCGGGCTAGACAGGGGAACAAGTCAGAAGGGCGGTCCAGCTTGGCTGGACCTCCCACTGTGTGGGGGCAGTAATAGGTATTATTATGATATTATTCATTGGTATCTGTATCGGATTACTTATAGGCCAGGCCTTGCTTTGTACACTTTATGCCTGGGTGACATCCACCTAGGACACATGTGTATGGTGTGCTGGTCACCACCTGTTCTGACTGGTCAGTACCTGAGCACTATGGTTGTTAAAAATATTAACTCATTGAATCTTCACAATAAGTCTATCAGGTAGGAAATTAAATAATCTCCATTTTACAGATGAGAAAACCAAAGCACACAGACCAGTGAGATCAGGAAGGAGGACTCCTGCTGGAGTCCGTGAGAGCCCAATGCCTGGCGGGCATGTTGCCTGGCCTCTTTAGCCAGAGAACACCTTGAGCACAGCCTAGAGGGAAGGGGCCCGTTAATCCTCCAGGAATGTTCAACTGCAATAAGGAAGGAAAGAACAGAGCCGTCAGTTAAGACTAGGTAACACGCCCTGCCCTGCAAGTCTTTAGCCCCCACAGTGTAGGGTTGCAGGGGGCAGTGGCCTGTGTGTCCCGACACCCAATCACCAGAGAGGTCCCCAGGAAAGAAATGCCCCCGGAAAATGTTTCCAATTTGAGCCAGCAGTGGCTAGCTCAGCTTTCCCCCTCCAAATCTCTAAACGAGGAACTTAACGTCTACTTTAAGCCAACAGACCGATTTCTACTTCCCTAAGCCTTCGGAGGGCTGGCCTGAGCCCTCGGGGAGAGAGAGACAAGTCCAAGAACCCCTTGCAAACTGAGGATGGTGACTGGAGGTGGGGAGCCTCAGCACCTGGGCTGGACCCCGCATCCTCGCAATTACGTGGGAGAGCGCCTTATAAATAACCAGCAACTGCGGCAGCTCCCGGGAGCCTGCGCCCGCCTAGTTCCGGAGGAAAGTTCCCGAGGGCAGCCTTCCCGACTTGCTCTCCTCCACTCGCCTCGCGCGGAAGGGCGGCGGGCGGGCACCCCGAGAACTCGGCGGGCCGGCCAACCGCCGTCCCCAGCACCCGCAGCCGCCTTCGGGTGGCGGGTCACCGACCCTGGGCCCCACCAGGCCGAGAATGAGCTCCTGGCGCCGGCGGCGGGGGCTGGGCCTGAGCACCCCCGCCCCGAGGAGAGACCGCTGCCGGGGCTGCGGGCCCGGCCGACACCCCGCCCGGCAACCAGGAAGCGCGGGCGCGGGAGGGCGCAGCGCAGCCCGAGCCTCCGCGGGCCGCGGCGCGGTGCCGCCCGCCGGGACGCCCACTCACCTGGCGGGGGGCCGTGGCCGGAGCGGTGTCTCCGCTGACTTCGCGCTCTGCCCGAGGTCGGTCCTGCTCGCGCTCCCCGCCGCTCGGGACCCAAGAGCTCCGGGACGTCTGGGCGGGGCGGGAGGAGGAGCCCGCTGGGCGGAAAACTCCGCGGGCGCGGCCGCCCTGGGAGCGCGGGGGCGTGGTCGGGATGGGCGTGGCCTCAGTGTCCCGCCCCCAGATGTGCCCGGGCGTCCTGCGAGCCCGGGGGCGGGGACTGAAGGGCGTGGCCTCGGGTGCCCCGCCCCCAGGTGAGGCCCCGGGCGCCCGCGGGCCGGCAGTTGCTGCCCCACCGCCCCGGCTGCGCTAGGCTCTGGGACCCGGGGAAGGAGTGCCAGGCGTCCACGCCCTCCAGCTCCGGATATGTTAAATAAGGGCCTCCTTATTTAAGATAAAGACAATTTTCTATACTCAAAAGCGCTAGGCTGAAGACGTATAAAAAACCTGGAGGATTACAGGCACAAGTCTGTAATCCCAGATTACAGACTGGAAGGCTGACATAGGAGAAATCCAGGTTCAGCAAGTTAGGGAGACCGCGTTCCAAATTAGAAAATTTAAAAAGCAGCTGGGGGTGTAGCTCGACTGTAGAATGTCTCTGGGTTCACTCCCCAGGACCAAAATAAAAATAAAAATGCCACACAATACGGAGGTGGGAAGGGGGTAGCTTCTTAGTGGAGAACCTCAACCAGGTGATCAAGGACAACATCAACCGATAAATCCTATTGACAGTAATGTGTTCTTCCTCCTAAGAACACATAACCTCCATGTAATCGCAAAAAACCTCAGGTAAACCCCAGCTGAGAAACATCCAACAGAATGCACGCGGGTACTCAAAACTGTCAAGCCCATCAAAAACAAAAAGGTCTGAGAAGCCGTCACAGCCAGAGGGACCTCAGGACATATGAGAACTAAATGTAATGGAGCGTTCCAGATGTATCCTAGAAAAAGAACATTAGATTAAAAACTACGACATCTGAATAAAATAAGGACTTTCGTTAACAATAATGCATTAATATCGGTTCATTCATTGTAGCAGAGGCACCACAGTGATATGAGATGTTAATTGTAGGAAAAACCCTAGTTTAGGAACACTTCCTGTGTTCTCAATTTTTCTGTAAATTTAAAATTGTTCTAAAAATAAAGTTCTTTTTAAAAAGTACACACGGGTAGTATATGAATATGGTAATTATAAGATATTCAGAAATAAACCCAGATTTGTTCTTCATTCCCCCAGCCCCATTTTAGTTGTGTCCTTCCAGATCTTTCTAACACATCCTTCAAATGTATGTGTGTATACTTACATAAACATATTTTTTTGTGGTATTGGGGAGTGGAACCCAGGGGCTTTTCTACCTCTGGGCTATACCCCCAGCCCTATTTTATATTTTATTTGGAAACAGGGTCTCACTAAGTTGCTGAGAGCCTCACTAAGTAGCTGAGGCTGGCTTCGAACCTGTGCGATCCTCCTGTCTCAGCCTCCCAAGCGCTGGGATTACAAGTGTGCACCACCACGCCTGGCTGGTAAACATATTGTTTACAACGGCATCACCTTCCACTTTGGCTATATTTTACTATGTTTCAGAGGTCTTTCCAAGCAGATATACCTGTGTTAACTGGCTCTTCCTAAGGACTGCATAGTACTCACCACCCTCCAGCCACCAGTCTTTATTATCCTGCTCCTAACTGAAGGGTCTTTAGGTTGTTGCCTATTTTTGACAGCTGAAAACAAACTGCTGATCCTATTTCCATTTCAAAAGTTCCTGGAACCATTTAAGATGGAAGGACAGGGAGCTCATAGGCAGGTGCAGTGCTAGAACGCAGAGCCAGAGCTATGTCTCAGACAATGCCCTGGCCCAGGCCCAGGCCCAGGCCCCACCACAGGCCCTGGGGGCCTCTCAAATCCCACACCTCCAGGTCAGCTCTCTTCCAAGAGCTAGACAGCATTTTTTGTACAGGAGTGAGCCAGTGAAAGTGAAAGCCAGGCCAAAGGTTCCAGAGCAGCTCATAGAAAATGCCTGCTGGGACAGAAGAGGAGCAGAGGGTCAGAGGCAACGGGAAGACTCTCCCAGGGCTGGCTATTACCCTTGTGGAGGCACCCGCAGTGGGGCAGGAAACTGCAGGACTGGGGCACCACTGCGAAGCCCCCTACAAAACCAGCACCTGTTCAGGGTCAACCTGCACTCTCTCTGGGCCAGGGAGATTCATGCAGGAAGTGCACCTGGTAACCTCTGTATGGACACCCACACACAAAGTCCACAGCAGCCGCAAAGGCAAGCTTTTTATGGTCCCCTTTTCTCCATGGCTGAGCAAATCCTTCTTTGAATACTATCTTTAAAAATAAATAATCGCTGACGTGGTGGCACACGCTTGTAATCCCAGCATTCGGGAGGCTGAGACTAGAGGATCATGGTCACAGACAGCCTCAGCTACTTAGTGAGGTCCTTTGCAAATCAGTGAGACCCAGTTTCAAAATAAAGAATAAGCCAGGTGTGGTGGCGCATGCTTGTAATCCCTGCACTTGGGAGGCTGAGACAGGAGGATCGCACAGGTTCGAAGCCAGCCTTAGCTATTTAGAGAGGCTCAGCAATTTAATGAGACCCTGCTTCCAAGTGAAATATAAAGAATAGGTCTGGGAGTCTAGCCCGGAGGTAGAAAAGTCCCTGGGTTCTATCCCCAGTACCACAAAAATTATACATAAAAAAGAATAAAAACTGAAGCTGAGGGTGTAGCTCAGGGTAGAATGCCCCTGGGTTCAATCTCCAGCACCGCAATAAACAAACAAAAAAACAAATAATCATTTAGGGTCTTTTTTTTTTTTTTTTTTTTTTTTTTTTTTGGCCTGTAGCACACATATGCCTGGCTTTGAGCTCTTCAAGATGAAAATGAGAAATACCCTTCCACTGTGCTCACCTTTTATAACTTTCAACCATGTGCTCTCAACAGTGTGATGGGGTGGGTGAGGTGCCGGGAGCTGAGGAGGTGCTGCAGAGGGCTCTAGCCAAGGGCCTGGTCCTCTAGGCTGGTGGGCAGGACTCAACACTAGGGCACCCGTGGAACACTTTGTGAAAAACCCGAAACTTGATTTTCCAATGCCTGGCTTCAAGTTCCGGTTCTAATATCTACAAAACTGCATTCTCTGAGCCTCAGCTTTTTCACCTATAAAATTTTTTTAAATAGTCTATAAAATAATCCTGGCTTCCACGCTGCTCCCAGCTGATACAAACATCAAATGAGGCGAGGGAAAGTAAATGCCTTGTAAAAGAAGAAAAGGGCACCGTGCTGCAGAGTTCTGAGTAGAGCTGTGTTCTTAAAATCTCTTACACGGATTCATTCAGCAGATTACGGTTAAGTACCACCAGTGTGGCTGGCCCTGTGCTTCGTGTTACAGACACAGGGGCTGAAGAAATCCCTGTGTTCTTACATAGCTCCTAATGTAATGAGGAAAAACCATGAATACTTTTATAATAGAGGCCCGCTACTGTGTATGAAGTATAAAATTGTTTCTGTCAAACAGGAGGTCAGACAGCCACCATCTTCACTCATATAACCTTTGGTTGACTGGAATCTTCCAGAATCTCAGCGATTTTAGCTCATATAACCTTCAATTAACTAGAATCTTCCAGAATCTTAAACTTTGTTTCAAAATCCCTGCTTGTCCTAGAAATAAGCCAATCACTGTAGAGTTGTACTTTAAATTTGGTTTCAGAATTCCTGCCTGTCTTGGAAAATAGACAATCTCAGAGAATTGTGAACCCAAGCCCCAGCCAATCAGGGCAAGAGGCAGAATTGGGTCAAGGATAAAAACCAGACCAAATTTCCTGCTTAGTGTACTTGCTCACTAGATTTTTACATTTGCATGCCCAACTGATTTGCATTTGCCCCAACAGCTGGATACCTGGGGTAGGTGAGAGGATGGGATCCACAAAGGCTTAGCAAAGAACCTGCAAATAGAAAATATACTACGAATAGAAAAAATAGAAAAGAACCTGTAAACAGGAAAGGACTATGAAGAGAAGTATGCATGTATGTGAAGTGTTTATGCACTGTATCTGACTACATCTTAGCTTATCTGATGGGTTTGTTTTTCGGTTTTTTTTGCGGTACTGAGGATGGAACCCAGGAGCATTCTACCTCCGAGCTACACCCCCAGTACTATTTTTTAGTCTTTTTATTTTTGAAACAGGGCCTCACTGAGTTGTGAAGGGCCTTGCTAGTAGCTGAGGCTGTCCGCAAACAGCGATCCTCCAGTCTCAGCCTCCCGAATGCTGGGATTACAAGCATGCATCACTACGACTGGTTTATCTGACATTTTTATTCAGATGAAGTCTGAAAATTCTACACATATTAAGAAAAGAGTAAATTGGCCGAGTATAGTGGCACATGCTTGTAATCCCAGTAAATGGGAGGCTGAGACAGGAGGATTGCAGGTTCGTGGCCAGCCTCAGCAACTTGTGAGGCCCTCTGCAACTTAGTGAGACCTCGTTTCAAAATAAAGAATAAAATAGGTCTGGGGGTGTAGCTCAGAGGTAATGCCCCTGGGTTCAATCCCTAGTATCGCAAAAAGAAAACAAGAAAGATTAAATTGTGTGACAACCTGATATGAAAAATATCTACAAGGGCCGGACGTGGTGGCGCACGCTTGTAATCCCCGCGCTTGGGAGGCGGAGACAGGAGGATCGCGCAGGTTCGAAGTCAGCCGTGCTGGCTTAAGAGACCCTGTTTCTAAATTAAAAGTATAAAATAGGTCTGGGAGTGTGGCCCAGAGGTAGAAGGGCTTCCAGGAACCCCAGTACCACCAAAAAAAAAAAAAAAAACCTACAAGGATAATTTAAAACTCAATTCACCACTATAATAAGAACAACGATGACAAACATCATAATACTTGCATCAACTCAAAAAGGATGAAGATTAGATATCACGAAGGAAAACTTAAAATGTTCTCTAGTCTTACAGTTCATGTATGAAAGTTGATAGAACTATTTCCAACTTTGGCAGTAGACATAGCAATTTGCATGCTATATTACTAGTGACACCATTTGCCGCTACAATAGCTAACTTTTGCAAATTTTATAAACACGTGACAATATTGGAAGAAGACTGAAGTATCTTTCTATTAAATCTACAGAAAATGATATTAGAAAATCTTTCTTGGGAGGCTGATACAGGAGGATCATAGGTTCACACCCAACTCCAGCTACTTGTCAGGCCCTCTGCAATTTAGTTAGACTGTTTCAAATAAAAGAATAAAAAATAGGCTGCCGGGCGTGGCGGCGCACGCTTATAATCCCAGCATTTGGGAGGCTGAGACCCGGAGGATGGTGGTTCGCGAACAGCCTCAGCGACTTAGTGAGGCCCTCTGCAACTCAGTGAGACCCAGTTTCAAAATAAAGAATAAAAAATAGGGCAGGGAGTGTAGCTCGGAGGTCGAATGCCCCTGGGTTCCATCCCCAGACCAGCAAAAAAAAAAAAAAAAAAAAAAAAAAAGGGGCTGGGGATGTAACTCAGAGGTAGAATGCCCCTGGGTTCAGCCCCCAGTACTACAAAAAAAGAAAGAAAGAAAATCCTCACCTATTGATTTTACTTGCTATATATTTGTTGAGCCTAAATCCTAGTCTCCGTTTCTTACATACTACTCTCCTGGTCCTCTGGCCTAGCCTGAACCTCTGCAGGAGCTTTCTAATTGGTCTTGCTGGCTCCAATCTCACTCTCCTCAAACCTACCCTACAGGGTGAACAAGTTGTGTTCCTGATACTGTTTTTTTGTTTTGTTTTGCTTTGTTTTTTGATACTGGGATGTAACCCAGGGGAATTCTCCCTCTGAGCTATATCCCTGGGGCCCTTTTTTGTTTTTTACTTAGAAACCGGGTCTTGCTAAATTGCTGAGCCTGGTCTCAAACGTGCGATCCTCCTGTCTCAGCCTTCCAAGTGCTGGGATTACCACGCTGGCGGTTACTCTCTTAAACCACCAGGGGCCCTCCAGGATAGAGTTCATCCCCTGGGCATGACCGACGACTGCCGCTCTCTGTACCACCCTCGCCCCTTGCCTAGTGTCAGATGGCTCGTGCTCCTGCTCTGTGCGGCGTCCAGTCTCTGCCCCTGTTGCTTCCATTTTCTCACTGGCAACGCCTTTTTCTCCTCTTTTCACTTTGGCTGTTCCGACTCATGGTCCAAGATACAGTCAAATTCTCCCCTTTTCTAGAAACTCTGGCTTCTCTTTCCATGATTATGGATGGTGTGTGGTTCTGTAGTCTCTTTACCCTGCCCTGAGCTTCAAAAATGATAGGGAAGGGAGAAATTAGTGCCTGCAGGTAAATAACAGGGTATGTTCAGAAAATCAGAAGCACTGAGGAAGTGCTAAGAGACTGAAGGCAGACAAGATCAGACTTAACACTGCAACCCAGCAGTGTCCTAGAGAAGAGCCTATTCTGCGTTTATATACTGCAGTATATACTACAAAAGTAGGAAAAGAAGCACAGCACTCCATGCCCAGAGGGGGCTGCAAACGTGCCTTCTTTCTGGCCTACTCCACCATTAGGCACATAGCACCAGCCCCAAGGGGCAGTGTTCATGGCATGCAGACTGTTGGATATGGGCTGGCCCTGCCACCCTGCCCTATACAGAAGGTCAGAAGGCAAGCATTTCCTTGAATGCAAACTACCTGGTTTTGATTATCACAGGCTAGGAGTGGTCCAAATAGACCATACTTCTGTCTAGTGACCTCTGGAAATAGGGACTACCCACTCTAAATGTAAAATAATCTTTTCTTTTTCTTAATGCTAGGGACTGAATCCAGGGCTTCACACATGCTAAGTGTGTACTCTACCACTGAGGCCCACCCTCAGAACTCAAAGAATCATTTGAATAGATATCTTCCAACTTAGGGAAATTTATAGAAAAAAGATTTACAGAAAATAATCAGTAACTACATCACTTAACTGAGTTACTTTGCATTTACATTTGGATTTAGTAGCAGGGCATATTGCTCAAAATTAAGTATGCTGAAAATGTCTGTGTGTGTGTGTGTGTGTGTGTGTGTGTGCATGTGTGTGTTCAAATAGGTTCTATGGTTACACACTTGCTTTACAATTTTCCAGGCTATTGCAGGTTCTGTTGTGGATCTATGGATTCCCAGTTACCCATTCACTGTATTGTTAGAGAACTCTCAAAGTTCCTCCTGAAAAGAATCTGATCCTGCCAGCAGGGACACCCTTGATGCACTTCAGGGAGGATGTGACTTGGCTTTCTCTTCAGGAACATGTTCTTTATGGTGCTTGAGCTTTCCTAAGAGGATCTGATTGAAGCCCCAGCTCAGTTTATTATTAAGAAATATGGCTCAGGACTCTTGGCCGGCAATGTAAAGTACCAGTAGAATTTCAGCCACAGAGCCACGCTGTACTTTTTAAAGCTTGGCAGAGAGAAATGCTATTTATGGATTAGTGCCTGCAGACAACATATCCAACGCCATCTCTAGACAGGTATTCCTGAATATACTGTCAAGTTCGCCAGAGCCGCGGAGCTGTGTGCTTGACTGCCTCCCACGGGCTCCTTAAAGAATGACTTTGAATGTTCTTGTTTTGGTAGGTGGCCCTCAGCCTACGTGGAGGAGCATTACACAAAGTGTGGTTTAGAAAACGAATCCCTCGTGTTTCCGGGATGCTGTTGAGCATGTGGCCTCTTGAGGAAGGCTCACAGGAGAATATGCCCTTTGATCTCAATATCTAGGATAGTTGTGTTTTTTCTTAGCAACTTACAAATATTCATCTTATAAAGGGTCATATTTTCCTTTCCCCATCAGCTACTAGAGTCTTAGAGCTAAACTGGTGAATAACCATGAGACTATTCAAAGGGAATCAGTTATTCAGGTTGGCACAGCTATGAGTGTGGAATCTGAATGTGTGGCACTGGAATGATGCTCAAATGATCCAACCTGTCGTGGGCAGATCTAAATGTTGAATATCAAGGAATCTCCTCCCTAGGGGAGGATTGAAGACAGACATAGGTCCTTGAAACCAGTCTTGTATCATTCCTCCCCATGGGGTCATTATGTTGGGAGATGGTGGAGCCCAGTGAGGTGTAATTGGGTCACTGGATGTGCACATGCGGAGAGAATTAACATCATTCTTATGGGACTCCAGTTAGTTCCTGAGAGAATGAATTAATATACAAGAGCAAGACCAGCCCCTCCCTGCTCTTTGGCTTCCTGTCTAACCATGTGATCTCTCATACAATCCCTCCACGATGCTACCCACCATGAAGTTATGTAGTCAGGAGGGCCCTTGCTAGAGCCAGAGCCATGCTCTTGGCACTTTCAGCCCCTAAACTATAAACTAAATAAATCTCTTCTTTAGAAAATACCCAGCCTCGGGTATTTCATTATAGTAACAGAAATCAGATTAACACAGTGTGCCCGTATTGAAAAATGGTTTTGGTACTAATTTCAAAATATATTGGAAAATTGCTTTGGTGCTAATTCTACATACAAAATGTAAAAAGTAGTCCGGGCCTGGTGTTGCTGCCAGACACTCAGGCTGCTTGTTATAATGCAGAGTTCCCTCCCCAAAAGTGATTAGCAAGTACACAGAAGAGTTGGGACCCAGGGCCTTCATATTTTAAAAGACAGGTTGATATAATAAATAACTTCTAGAAGATAGGCTAAAATTCCCCAAGGATGCAGGAGGATGGTACAGGTCTTTGTTGAAGGGGGCAGATACCGCATGACCCCTGACTTTGTTAACAAAGTAACACATTCTGGTCTTAACAAAGACCAGGACCTACACCTGCATCAAGGCAGGAAGAAGACTTTTGGTCGAGCAAGAAATCTCCATAATCATAATCCCCATAATCATAAAAAGGGGCCTGCACGGAGTTAATGAGCGGGCTCACACCTAGTCAGGTCAGGAGACTATTGGTTGGGCAAGATGAAGGATAATGGATCTTTATAAAAACTGTTCTATATATTCAAAGCCTCAGTGCCTTACCTTCAAGGCACTCCACTGCACTTATTTCTCTAATTCAGTGCTTTGTTCTGTCCCTTCTTTCTGCCTTTGTAATAATAAAAATTGCTTGAGCTTACAGCAGTAATGTAGTTAAGAATAAGAACTCACGGCTCGATCTCACACCGTAACAGTCTCGGTGCCCAGCGAGGGGCACCCTCACAGTTTTGGTGTGGCATCTTAACAACAGAAACCATGGGCACCTGGTCTTCACTCTTCTTCTCCACCATCTTCCTATCGTTTGTTAACACAAGTGGATAGCATCATTGGAAACAGCGAGGACCGTAGGGTAAGTCAAATGTCAGGTGCTTTCCATTGTTTCATTCATCATGGTCTCCAGGTCTGGGTACATTCTCACCCCAAAATTTACTTATATGAACCAGGGAAGCAGGACCCTGGAGGCATTAAAAGTGTGGGCTCTGGAATCAGAGGGCTGATTTTCAAATATTGGCTCCACCACTCACTGGCTCAGTGGCCTTGGGCAAAACATGCAGTTTCTTCTATAAAACAGGAACAGAAATACTGCTTACCAAACACAACTGTTATGACAAACAATTGTTACATAACTACCATGCGTCATTTAACACAGAGCCTGACCACTATAAATAGTTGCCCTGAACAAATACATCAGGATGGTTAAGAGTTGGGTCTTTAGGACTGGGGTGCAGCTCAGTGACAGAGCACTTGCCATGCAGGAGGCCCTGGGTACAATCCCCGGCACTGAGGGGGATTTGGTTTGGGGAATGGATATGCCTGGGTTCAAATTCTAGCTCCCCTAAGCCAGGCGTCGTAGTGCATGTTTGTAATCCCAGCGCATGGGAGGCTGAGACAGGAGGATCGCACAGGTTTGAAGCCAGCCTCAGCTACTTAGTGAGGCTCTCAGCAACTTAGTGAGACCTTGTTTCCAAATAAAGTATAAAATAGGTCTGGGACTATATAGCCTTGAGGTAGAAAAGCCCCTGGGTTCCACCCTCAGTAACACACACACACACACACACACACACACACACACACACACACAAATCTACCTCTCCTAGAAGTCATCTATGAAAACTTGGGCATACTTCTAACTTCCTTAATCCTCAGATTTTTTTTAATCTGTAAAATGGGGCTAATCATTCACATAAAACTCATAGCACAGCCAGGCACGATGGCACAAACCTGTAATCCCTATACTTGGGAGGCTGAGACAGACAGAAGGATCACAGGTTCAAGGACAGCCTCAGCAAGTAGTGAGACTCTAATCAACCTAGTGAGACCCTATTTACAAATAAGAATTTCAAAAAAATAGGGCTGGGGGTATAACTCGAAGTTACAATGCCCTGGGTTCAATCCCCAGTACCACAGAAATCAATCAAACAAACACACACACACACACACAAAACCTCACAGCACACTACTTGGTCTGAGGTGTGTGCTCTGTAAATGTGATAGCTCTAATTACTTGTTATTAGGCAACCACACCAGGAGACAAGACAGCTTAAACTAATCGGTAAAAGGAGTGCCTGAGGGCAAATCTCCAGGGCTGCCAACTCTCTGTGGTAACCGGTAAAGGGAGCTCCATCTCCAACATGTGGCAGTAACATAGCTGCTCAGATTGATAATTTTCTGTGCTAGGCAATGAATTGAGTGTGTGTGTGTGTGTGTGTGTGTGTGTGTGTGTGTGTGTGGAGAGAGAGAGAGAGAGAGAGAGAGAGAGAGAGAGAGAGAGAGGGAAAGAGATATACATACATACATACATATGTTGGGGTGTTTGGGACTAGGTATGGAAAACCTTAATATTCACGAGCTACTGGTACAGTATCAGTTGAGATCTAATCAAAAGAAAGAAACCATAGAGTAGTTATGCAAGAAAGTTTTATAGAACTAACCACTAAGCTATGATAAAAGAATAAAAATGTGATATAAAGAGAACCCAAGGGGGCTACCCTCTCTACAACAGAGGATGGGCACCCCAGGAAGGACAACCTTGCAAAGGTACCTTCCCTAGGATGGGGGTCAGGTGTTGTTGGAGAAAGCATCATTGTAGCACCCTAGGTGGCAGAGAAATCTTCTGGGTGGCCTGAATCAGAGCTGGTCTGCAACACTGACACACACAAAAATAAAACTCCCAGGCCCACGTGGGCCACCACCACCAGAGGTTGGGTGTATGGCGTGTGGGAGAGCTGTGTCTCCAGGAGGCATGGATTGTGTGGTGGCCACACTGGAAGGGCACTAAGGAGATCATTACTGGGCCAGCCTGAAATCTCCTGGCATTTGGGGGAGGTCGATGGGGCAGAGCCACCAGATATTCTTGCTCCACTAAAACCAGCAAGAGAATCCCCTTCATCCTGTGCTGTTCTCTCAGAACCTTTACTGAGAAACTCTACCTTATGTTCACTGTCAAGGGGAGATGGTACGGGGTTCTGCCCAAATTGCAGAGCAAGTCCTGGCGGGTGCTATAATTTGGATGAATTTCCTCCCAAACTTTAGTCCCGGGTGGGGCTACTGGGAGGTGGTGGAATTTAAGGAGGTAGGGCCCTGCGGGAGGTGTTTAGGTCTGTGAGGCATTCTCTAGAAGGGGCTGTGGGACTCCAGTCTCGTCCTCTTCTCCTCTTTTTTTATTTTATTTATTTTTGCGGTACTGGGATGGAACCCAGAGGCATTCTACCCCTGAGCAACACCCCCAGACCTATTTTTTATTTTTTATTTTGAAACAAGTTCTGAGTTGCAAAGGGCCTCACTAAGTAATAGCTGAAGCTGCCCATGAACCAGATCCTCCTGTCTCAGCCTCCCCAATGCTGGGATTACACCATGCCCAGCGCTCTTCCCTCTTGCTTCCTGGCTCCCGAGGTGAGTAGTTTGGTCCTCCAGGCCTTCCTGCCATAAAATGCGGCCTCACCAGAGGCCCAAACAACTGGGCCACTTCATCATGGACTGGAACGTTCAAACCATAAGCTACATAAACTTTCCTTTAAAAGTTAACTGCCTGGAGCATTTCATAAGAGTGACGGAAAGCGTATGATTCTAAAGGGTGAATTTGGAGCTGTGAAGTCAGAGTTTAATAACGAGCACAGATACCTCAGGGGCATTTTAAAAAAAAAGCACTGCAGACCCATGTAATCACACCGTGCACATGTGTATAATTATCCACCCTCCTCTGGTGGATACGACTTGCAAAGTGTTTTTCAGACTAGGCGAAGAGGGCCTGGAGGGCCGTTATCCAGGGCAGGCCTGCTCCCGGTTCCAAGGCAGCTACAAGGAGACTCTGAACGCTCTGAGCTCTCAGGAGAGGTATGTCCTGACACCGGAGAACTGGCCGTGAGAGCTCTGAACCCTGTTCCAGGTGTGCAGGGCAACATTTCGCCTTCCTCTTCCACTCCCTCCATACTGCTGTTGCACCAAAGCAGAGACTTGGAGACTAACAGGGCGAGAGCATTTTACTTTTGCATTCTTACTTCTCCTAAAGCAGGCACTGTGCTGTGAATAGGCTTCCTGGAAATAGTTCACAAACTCATGGCACATTATTTTGCTCCCCCAACTAAACAGTGAACTCCTGTTAATAGTGATCCCCATGTTTCCCGCTATTTCTGGAACAATAAGTACCTGCTCATGGCCCAGCTGGAAGTAAGCACCCAGATGCTGGAAACCCACCTCCCGTCTCCCACCTCGCTCCAGCCCTGTCAGTGGGACTGAACTCTGACCGTGGTCAGAGATCCCTGAAAGATGCGGTCAGTTCTGCTAGGTGCTCATTAAATGTCAATGCATAAGTGAGACTCTCCACCTCTGTCCACACCTGCCGGAGCGGGGAAGCTGCGTAGTCAAGAAGCTGGGTGTGTTCTGGCTGAGGCTGCCCCTCCCTCCGCTGGCCACATCTCCTTTGGAAGAGGAAGAAGGTCTCTGGAACTCCATGTATTTCCAGCAAAGCCCTGCCCTCCTCTCCTGTTTTACCTCTGGACATCACTACTTGTCTTGAGAGCATCAGGACCACGTCATTAGGGCCGTCATCCCTGGTTGCACCAGTCCTTCCAAGAAGCCTCCTTGGTCATCTCTAAACCCTAGGCCTTCTCTTATACAGGCCAATCCCAGGCTGACCCCAAGCATCTGGCAGATTCAGAAGGCACCGGCTTGAGTGTGAATCCTGGCTCTGCCACTGTGTTTTCCTTTTTCATAAAACTGGAAGCGTCCCTAACTTCAGAGGTTTGTCTGTTAAGAGGAAGGTGTGTGTAAGGGGCTCAGTGTAGATTATGCACACAGTAGGTATGCAGTATGGCTGCTGAGGAGCCAAATAGAGCAGGGTGAAAGAGCACACAGCTTCCCCGTGTGTCATTTGCTATTGGCTGATAGGGGGTGCCTGGTGCACTATGATGCAGTGGACCCCAGGCAGGCCCTCAGTTCAAAGGGGAACAATCCTACAATTGAAATGATGTGTGTCATGGGCTTGAAAGCTGGAGAAAGAAAGATGTGAAAGAAAGCTGGCAGATTCAGACCATACATTTGCAATCCTGACCTAGGATTTTCACCATTGCGCCTTTTCTTTTGCATGACTCGACTGTTTTTAAGGGTGAGGACTTCTGTATTTCCAGGAATTCTTCCCCGACCTCACAGTTCCTTCTACACCCACACCCTGGAAATGGTACCATCTGTTCCTCAGAGCCTAACACTCTTCTCTAATATGAGACTAGAAGACTATAATGTACCAATAAAAATTTTAAAAATTTCATGCCTCCTTGCTGCATACCTAGGCTGAGAATGTCTTCAGGGTAGATTTTTACCTTCCAGAACTGACACAGCAAAGCAGAGAACACACTGGATCCAAGTCAGAAAATATGACCCTGCTCTGTGAACTTGAGCACATCTGCTTGTCCCCGAGCCTCAGTTTCCCCAACTAAAAAGGAGAGCCTTAGGGCGCTTCTCCTGCCCACTGTATCACAGGGCTGCTGTGAGAATCTGCCTTTCATGAGGCCCTGCAGAGGGTAGAAAGTTTTCTGTGCTGGTTGTGTTCCCACACGCCCTCTTCTTGCAGTCGTGTCTAAAATCAGAGCTCCTCCTGCAGGTGTTCAATCAGTATTTTTTCAGCAAAGGAGCAGGAGGATGAGGCTTCCAATGGGAGTGATGACATTCAAGAGGCATAGAACAAAACAGTTTTCAGAAAGAAAAACTAACTTTTCTTCCCCTTCAGGCTGCAGTGGCAGATGCTGGGAAGGCTAGATGCTGCCCTCTGCTGGTCTCTTTCTGTGTAGCAGTATCAACGTGGTCACGGGTTTACAAAGTTCTGTTTTAAGTCCAGGCTGCAGAGAGAAGGTGACATTTACCTAGTATCTGCTGTTTATAAGGGACTGTGTTCAAGGGTGCTGTGGATACAGATGTGAATTAGTTCTGGAGGCAGCGGATAAAGAGCACAGGATCCAGAGAGCCAGGGTTGCCCCGTAATGACTGCGTGCCCTAAGCATGTCCTTTGACCTCTCTGAACGCCAGTTCCTCTTACGGTGGATGGACTAGGACAATCATCAAGGAAGGGCCTTAAAAGGTGAAGCGTTATGAATACAGTGCACCAATAAAATAAAATTTAAAAAAAAAAGGTGAAGCGGTAGTTGACAAATGGGGACTTAGAAGGAAGGACAAGGGAGTCTAAGGCAGAAGAAGAGGAGGGTTTAAACAAAGGCCTTTGGAACTTCTGGCAGGTGTCTTCCCTGGTCCTCTTCTTTTTAAATTTTATTTTATTTTATTTTTTGCAGTAGTGGAGATGGTCCTCTTATTGGGGAAGCTAAGGGTTGAGTTACAGATCCATAAACACGTGTCCTCTCACTGCTGCTTAGGGGAAGGGACAGGAAAGTTGGAAAGAGTGTGTGTGTGTGTGTGTGTGTGTGTGTGTGTGTGTGTGTGTGTGTGTGTTTCTGGATATTAAACCCAGGGACATTCTACTTCCGAGCTGCACCCTCAGCCTTATTTTTTTTTTTTTTTTTTGAAACAGGATCTCACTAAGTTGCAGAGAACCTCATTAAGCTGCGGAGGCTGGCTGTGAACCTGTGATCCTCCTGTCTCAACCTCCCAAGCACTGGGACTACAGGTGTGTACTACCATGGCTGGCTGTGCGTCCAGCTTTCATATAAAAGGGTCTGCACTATTATTTGGATCCTGAGTGTCCCCCCAAGGCCTGTGTGGTGAAGGCTTGGTCGTCAGCCTGTGATGGTGTTGGAAAGTGGTGGAAACTTTAGGAGACTGGGCCTTTAAAAGGAAGAAAGTAGCCAGACTTGGTGATGCATGCCTGTAATTCCAATACGTGGAAGGCTGAGACAGGAGGATCGCAGGTTCATTGTCAGCCTCAGCAACTTAGTGAGGCCCTCTGCAACTTAGTGGGACAATGATTCAAAATAAAAGATCAAAATTTGGGCTGAAGATGTAGCTCAGAGGTAGAATGCCCCTGGGTTCAATCCCCAGGACCACAAAAAAGAAAGAGGAAGGGAGTGAGGTCGTGAGGGCACGCCACTAAAGAAGACACTGGGGCCTCGGCCCCTTCCTCCCCTCTGTTTGCTCCTCTGCAACTCCCTGCCCTGACGTTCGGCCTCACCACAGGCCCAAAGGCACAGAGCCAACCAGCCACAGACCCAAACCTCCAATACTGGAAGCCAAGATAGATCTCTCCTCCTTGGGAGTTGACTATCTTGGTGTTTGTAACAGTAACAAAAAGCTGACTATCCTGGTCTGTTTCTGGACTTTTTATTTTGTGTCATTTAAAAAAGTTGTCCATCATGAATAAATTGCCCAAAACATACTGCCTGAATTTCTGTGGCTTTCTAGTTAATTTCTATAAATTTGATAAGGTAATTTACCCATCTCATTGTTGTTGTTGTTGTTGTTGTTGTTGTTGTTGTTGCAGTACTGGGGATAGAACCCAGGTGCATTCTACCTCCGAGCTACACCCCCAACCCTATTTTTTAGTCTTTATTTTGAAACAGGGTCTCACTGGGATTACACCTGTGCACCATTACTCCCCGCCCCCCCCTCTTTTTTTTTTTTTTTTGCTGGTCTGGGGATGGAACCCAGAGGCAGTTGACCTCCTAGCTACACCCACTGCCCTATTTTTTATTCTTTATTTTGAGACAGGGTCTCACTAAGTTGTAGAGGGCCTCACTAAGTAGCTGAGGCTGTCCACAAACCGCGATCCTCCCGTCTCAGCCTCCCAAATGCTGCGATTACAAGCGCGCACCACCACGCCCGGATTCCCCCTCTCATTCTTTAAGAGTGTCTTGGAGCCAGGTTTAGTGGCACACCTGTAATCCCAGTACCTGGGAGGCTAAGACAGGAGAGTCACAGGTTTGAGGCTAGCTTCAGCAATTTAGCAAGGCTCTCAGAAACTTAGCAAGACCCTCTTTCAAATAAAAAGTAAAACAAGGCTGGGGATATAGCTTAGAGGTAGAATACCCGTAGGTTATTCTACCTATGTTCAACCCCCAGTATGAAAAAAATGTCTTGGCTTTTAGTTCTTTTAAATGAAACTTAAAACATTACCAGATTTAATAAGAAAGCCCATTAAGATTTATTTGAATGGTAGAATTATATCTATAATTTAGTGTGGGGAGTTGGCATTTTTAAAATACAGACTATTCTAAATTATGAATATGGTCCACATTTTCCTTACATAAGTCTTCTTTAATATCTTTCATAAAGATTTTCAATTTTCTCACTTGAATGCTTTATTAAATTTATTTTGGCACTATGCATTCTTTATTGCAATTATAATAGCATATTTAAATTTTTACCTTTCCTCTTTGTGTTGACTAAAAACTCAAGTGTGTGTGTGTGTGTGTGTGTGTGTGTGTGTGTGTGTGTGTTGGTGGTGGTGCTGGGGATTGAACCCAGGACCTTCCATACACTAGGCAAGCACTCTCCTATGAGCCACACCCCCAGCCTCTGAAAGTAATTTCTTTATTTTGATTTTTCATCCACAACCTTGCTAACTATTCTTTCTAATAACTTAATAGATATAGGACAATTTGGACTTAGAAATTTGTGTTTTTTAAATAAATTTTTCATTTATGTTGTCAAGCTTATTGGCATAAAGTTGTTCATAATAGTCTTAGACTTTTTTGTGTGTGGTACTGGGGATGGAACCCAGGGTCATTCTACCTCTGAGCTACAACCCCAGCCCTATTTTTTATTCTTTATTTTGAAACAGGGTCTCACTGAGTTGCAAAGGGCTTCACTAAGTAGCTGAGGCTGTCTGTGAACCACAAACCTCCTGTCTCAGACTCCCAAATGCTGGGATTACAAGCATGTGCCACCAAGCCTGGCTTAGTCTTTTACTTTTAATGTCTGTAACATTTAAGCAATATTTTTTTATTCACGACATTGGCAATTTTTTTTTAACTTGATGAGTCTTATTAGGATTAGTGCTTTATTTTTGCCAGAATTTTTTTTTATTTTTTTGGTGGTAGTAGGGGTTGAGTCCGCAGGTTTTCTACCTCTAAGTCACACTCCTGGCCCTATTTTATTTTGTTTTGAAATCAGGTCTCTCTAAGTTATGAGGCTGGCTTCAAACTTAGGATCTTCCTGTCTCAGCCTCCCAGGTACTGGGATTACAGTTGTATGCTAATACACTCCGGCTTTTTGCAAGAATTTAACTGTATACTTTCGTTGTATTGTTCATGTTTTTGTGTTGCTCTCTAGTTGTTCTGCTCATATGTGATAAGTACAGGAGATCAAAAGAGTGACACCATTGGCCTTGCTGCCACTGTCTAAAATCCCACACTTTTTCTTTTAAAATATATTTCAAGAGGCCGGGCGTGGTGGCGCACGCTTGTAATCCCCGCGCTTGGGAGGCAGAGACAGGAGGATCACGCAGGTTCGAAGCCAGCCGCGCGCGCTGGCTTAGGAGACCCTGTTTCCAAAAAATGTAAAAATAGGTCTGGGAGTGTAGCCCGGAGGTAGAAGGGCTTCCAGGAAGCCCAGTACCACAAAAAAAAAAAAATATATATATATATATATATATATATTTCAAGGCCGGGCGTGGTGACGCATGCTTGTAATCCCCGAGCTTGGGAGGCAGAGATAGGAGGATCGCGCAGGTTCAAAACCAGATGCGCACGTTGGCTTAGGAGACCCTGTTTCCAAATAAAAATGTAAATATAAAATAAAATTTTATATTTATAAAAATTATATTTATAAAAATTTCCAAATAAAAATGTAAAAATAGGTCTGGGAGTGTAGCCCAGAGATAGAAGGGCTTCCAGGAACCCCAGTACTACATATATATATTATATATATATATAATATAATATATTATAATATATTATATATATATATTATATATATAATATAATATAATATATTATATATATATATATTATATATATATATATTTCATTGGGTATAATTATATATATTCATTGGGATATATATATATATATATATATATATATAAAATTTCATTGGGTATAATTGTATATTGGCAGATTTTTTTCAGACCTAAAAGTACCATTCCATGGCTTCTGGCTTCCATAGGTTCTTTTTTTTTTTTTTTTTTTTTGTGGGTCTGGGGATGGAACCCAGGGGCATTCAACCTCTGAGCTACACCCCCTGTCCTATTTTTTAGTCTTTATTTTGAAACCGGATCTCACTGAGTTGCAGAGGGCCTCACTAAGTAGCTGAGACTGTCCACGAACTGCGATCCTCCAGGTCTCAGCCTCCCGAATGCTGGGATCACAAGCGTGCGCCACCACGCCCGGCTCCATAGGTTCTTATGAAAGATCATTACCTCACTTAGTACTGATCCTTTGAAGGTGATATGTGTTCTTGTTCTCAGACTGCTCTAAATTTTTCTTTGTATATTTTCTTTTTTAGCAGTTTAATAACGATGCCTTCTGGTATCCATTGCATTTGTCTTGTGTGGAGTTTATAGAGATTCCTGACTCTGAATTAATGTCTTCCATTCATTTTGGAGTTTGGGGCATGTTCTCTTTAAACATAGGTCCTGTTTCATACTTTGTTTTTTTCTTTCAGTGATGGGGATTGAATCCACAGCCCAATATATGCTAAGCAAGCCCTCTACTCCTGAGTTACACTCCAAGCTCCCCAAACTTTCTTTCCTTTCCTCCTAAAGACCTAATTATGTACACATTTTCAGTGTCACGTCTTTCATTCACTTTTCTATATTTTGCACCCTTTTATTTTTCTTTGAGATTCTATTGCAGTGTTTTCTACTGCTCTAACTTCCACTTCCCTGATTTTCTCTTCCATTTTGTCTAATTTGCTATTAAACCTATTTAAAATTCTTATTATTTTTCTCAATTCTATAATTTTTATTTCATTCTTATTTAAAAGTCCAGGTATTTGGTAAAATTTTTCATATTTTATTCTGTTCTTTTTTTACTATTAATCATGGTTATTTATTTGCCCTTTTAGTAGCCACTCTAGTTTTTTAATCTTTCATCCCTTGTGAATACAACCTACACAATTTGGAGACTGGCAAATGCTTTGTGGGGAAAGTTCATGAAGAATCAATCTCTTCCTCTTCCTCCTCTTCCTCTTCTTCCTTCTCCTCCTCTTCCTCCTCCTGATTGAACCCAGGGGAATCCTACTTCTGAGAAACACACTCAGTTCTTTTTATTTTTGAAACAGGATCTTGGTAAGTTGCTAGGGAGGGCAGGGGTCTCAGTAAATTGTTGCAGCTGCCCTTGAACCTGCAATCCTCCTGTCTCAGCCTCCCAAGTAGTGGGATTATAGGAGTGTACCACCATGCTCGGCTCACACTCTCTTCTTGATGGTCTTTTTTCTGGGCTCACTGCCTTTGAAAAGATGGACTCCAGTTTTAATTTCCTCAATTAAGTAAGACTTCTTCAAGACCGAGTCCAATAGTTTTTGCTTGGCCTCATGCCCAGGGCTGCAATTTGGTAAACATTCCAGGAGAAAATGGAATAGCAGCGCGGCGTGGTGGCACATGCTTGTAATCCCTGCGCTTGGGAGGAGGAGACAGGAGGATCGCACAGGTTTGAAGCCAGCCTTGCTGGCTTAAGAGACCCTGTTTCCAAATAAAAATATAAAAAATAGGTCTGGGAGTGTAGCCTGGAGAAGGGTTTCCAGGAACCCCAGTACTGCCCCCCCCAAAAAAAATGGAACAGCAAATTCTGATTTCTCCTCAAGGTTCTTTCCTGCCTCCTCTCCAGTTCCCTAGTACTTCATGTGTCAAGATCACCATGTTCTACTTTAGTTCCCCTCCTGGCAGTGTGGTCCAGAATGGGCCTCCCACTGGAAAACCAGGCTGGTTGCAAAGTCGCCTCGTTTGCTTTGTTCTTTCAGGAAACAAGGTCTCGTACCACTTGCAGCCCAATGTCTGCCACATATTATGCTAGTTTTCTTTTCTTTTCCTTCCTTTTTTTTTTCTTTGAAGCTAGGGATTGAACCCAAGGGCATTCTACCTCCATTCTATACCTTAGTCCTTCTTTATTATTATTTTATTTATTTATTTTTGTGGTGCTGGGGATTGATTCAGGAGCAGATCTACTTTCAAGCTACACCCCCAGCCCAAATTTTTATTTTTTATTTTGAAACAGGGTCTCACTAGGAGTGGTGGTGTATACTTGTAATTCCAGCGCTTGGGAGGCTGAGACAGGAGGATCACACAGGTTCAAAGCCAGCCTCAGCTACTTAGTGAGGTTCTCAGGAACTTAGTGAGACCCTGTTTCCAAATAAAGTATAAAATAGGTCTGGGAGTGTAGCCCAGAGGTAGAAAAGTCCCTGGGTTCCACCTTCAGTGGAAAGAAAGAAAGAAAGAAAGAGAAAGAAAGAAAAGGAACAGAGTCTCACTGAGTTCCAAAGGGCCTCACTAAGTAGCTGAGGCTGTCTGCGAACCATGATCCTCCTGCGTCAGCCTTCAGAATGCTGGGATTGCAAGTGTGCGCCACCACACCCGGCTGCGTGTGTGTGTATATATATATATATATATATATATATATATATAATTTTTATATTATATATTATATATATAATTATTTTTAGCTACTGGGGATGGAACCCAGGGGCATACTACCTCTAAGTAACACCTCCAGCCCTATATTTTATTCTTTATTTTGAAACCGAGTCTCACTGAGTTGCAAAGGGCCTTACTAAATATCTGAGGCTGTCTGCGAACTGTGATCCTTCAACCTCAGCCTCCCGAATACTAGGATTACAAGCGCGCGCCACCACGCTCGGCTCTGCTTATATTATTAAAAAATTGTGACAAGTACATCTCTGTATTTTCCTCATGATTGTTAGCTCTTTTTTTGGTTCTGGGGATTGAACTCAGGGGCATTTTTTCCTCTAAGCTACACTCATCCCCAGTACCTTTTTATTTTAATTACATACGTTGTGGTACTGGAGATGGAACACAGTGGCATTTTACCACCAGTTCTATTTTTTATTCTTTATTTTGAAACAGGGTCTCACTGAGTTGCAAAGGCCTCACTAAGTCGCTGAGGCTGTCTGAACCGCGATCCTCCTGTCTCAGCTTCCCAAGTACTGGGATTACAAGAGTGCACCACCATGCCCGGCTACTCCCTTACTTTTCTGAAGTATATCCTCCAATTCTTCCCTGAAAAAGAAGGCTTAGGAGATGAATTTTTTGGAAGTCTTGCATGTGTATAAATATATCTATCCTGATACTTGAGTGTTATTTTGGCTGGATATCTAATCCCATTTTGGGAAACATTTGCTCCTTTCAATTTTGAAGGCATTCCTAAATTGTCTATGAAGGTCTAGTGACTTTATTAATAAGTCCATATCCTTTTGAGCCTTGATTTTGTAGGTTTCTTATTTTGTTTTCTAAATTTTGTAGGTTTCTTATTTCATCTTATAGATTTCTTATTTTATTTTTTAACTTTTATTTTATTCTTGGAAATCTGAAACATGACAGTGATGTGTTTTGTGTAACTCGTTCTTCATTCATTCCATAAGAACACTTTGTGACTCTCTTTTGATCTGGAAGCTCATGGCTGTCAATTCTGGGAAGAGTCTTTTTTTTTTTTTTGGACTGAAAATTGAATCTAGGGCCTTCTATCTTTAAGTTATGCTTCCAGACCTTTTTATTTTTTAATTTTGAAACAGGGCCTTGATAAGTTACTAAAAGTCTCACTAAATTGCTGAGGCTGGCATTGAACCTCTCATTTCAGCCTCCTAAGGACTGGGAATACAGGCATGCACCCCCATGCCCAGTTTGGGAAGATTATTTTATTTATTATTATTATTATTATTATTATTATTATTATTTTTTTTTTTTGGTGGTACTGGGGGTGGAACCCAGAGGCTTTCTACCTCCGGGCTATACTCCCAGACCTTTTTAAAAAATATTTTTTTGGAATCAGGGTCTTACCAAGTTGCTGAAAGCCTCACTAAGTAGCTGAGGCTGGCTTCGAACCCGTGCGATCCTCCTGTCTCAGCCTCCCAAGCACAGGGATTACAAGCGTTTTCTAGACTACTTCTCTGTTATTTCTTGCTGGGATTGCCGTTAGCCAAGTCTTTGACCTCCAGACTGACCTTGTGAATTCCTCGTCTTTTCCCTCCTATTTTCTCCTTTACTTCTCATACTAGTTTCTAGAAGATACCTAGACATTTATATTGTTTCTATGGAATTGTCATTTCTGCTAACTTTTAGAATCCTTTGGATCTTTTTTGTCCTGTGACTCTTTCTCTTAGTTCTTATATTTTAACAATCTGCTTGTTTTTTCACCTAAAAGTATTAGTGACATAATTTTAAGGATTGTGTGCATGTGCGTGTGTGTGTGTGTGTGTGTGTGTGTGTGTGTGTGTGTGTGTGCATATGTGTGTGTTGCTGGGAATTGAACCCAGGGGAACTCTACCTCTGAGCTATACCCCCCAGCCTGATTTTTTATTCATTATCTTTTTTTGGTGGGGAGGTCTGGGGATGGAACCCAGAGGCATTTGACCTCCGAGCTACACCCCGCCCCGCCCTATTTTTTATTCTTTATTTTGAAACAGGGTCTCACTGAGTTGCGGAGGGCCTCACTAAGTAGCTGAGGCTGGCCACAAACCCGGATCCTCCTTGTCTCAGCCTCCCAAGTACTGGGATTACAAGTGTGTACTACCATGCCCAGCGTTAAGGATTTTTTTTTTAAACCTATATTGCTTTTGTCAATTCCTAATTGCTTTTTGTTGTTAAGTTTTGTTTGCTTATTTGTCACTGCCTCCATATTTCATGTTCAATGCTTTCTGGTAGCTTTGAGGAACCCTTAGCTGTCTATTTCTACTTAGCAAGCTAATAAACTATTTATTGGGAGGTCCATGGGCATGAATAATACTTGCCATCAGTAAGTTGCACTGCAGGGCATTAGCGTGGGGACCCTCAAATGCAAACTCTTATACATTATTTTTGTGGGCAAGGACTATCATTTTAGATTGGAACTCACTAGACGAGAAGAGATTTTGTTCCTCAGCTGGCCATCTCTGCCACATTCTCCTTGGTGCTTGTGAATCCTGACTCCCTGGATTCTGCTACGTGAATATGAGCTTCTCGGCCTCCTTCCCAAGAAAGCACTTACTGTTCCTTGTCCTGTCTGCTGGATCAATTTCCACATATCTATTTGTTTTTCAGTCTGTGGAATCTTTTCTGCTGTTGTCTCTTCTCTGTTCTCTTGTTCTTGTGGACCTACAGCCTTTTGATGGCTTTACAATCATTTAATGGTATTTAGGGAAGAAGCAGAAAGTACTTAGGTTTAATCTTCCTTGTTCCAAAAGCTTTAAGTGAAGCTGGGCGTGGTGGCGCACGCTTGTAATCCCAGTGCTTGGGAGGCGGAGACAGGAGGATCCCGTAGGTTCGAAGCCAGCCGCACTGGCTTACGAGACCCTGTTTCAAAATATAAAATAGGTCTGGGAGTGTAGCCCGGAGATTGAAGGGCTTCCAGGAACCGCAGTACCACCAAAAAAAAAAAAAAAAAAAAAAAAAAAGCTTTAAATGACACCTTTAAATATTTCTCTAAGTTTCTTTAGTTTCTATTATGTGTTGCTGTGTTCCAATTTTTCCTGTATTGGTTATTTCTTATCTGTCTTCTATATCTATACTTTTCTCTCTAATCTTTAAAATTGTTTGTTCATTTAAACATGTGTCTCTTGGTTATTGATAAGAAAAAGAAGTCCTCTGTCATTTTGTGTTCTGCAGGATTGCTTCTCTTGCTGCGCCCATGCATAGTACCACTTGTTTTGGGGACATGTCTTTTCTCCTGAGCTCTTTTCAAGATCTATGCTGGCGTATGTCTTATCTGCTTTGTCATCTTGTCTGCTTTTCTGAGCTTTTAGGGACATGCTCAGAAGTTTTGCCTAATAGAAGCACTTGCTTATTATATTTATAAATACAGTGATGTATTTGAAAAGAATTTTTATTTGCTGTGTAGTATTTTTGTGTGTGTGTGTGTGGTACTGGGGATAGAACCCTTCCTCCTCCGGGGCACACTCCCAGACCTATTTTATATTATATTTGGAAACAGGGTCTCTTAAGCCAGTGAGGCTGGCTTTCAACCTGCGTGATCGTCCTGTCTCTGCCTCCCAAACGTAGGGATTACAAACGTGTGCCACCATGCCTGGCTGTAGTGATTTTTTTTTTTTTTTTTTTTACCATTCTTTCATTCAATTGCCAAACACACTGACCTTTTCCTATCTTTTTGTTTTGTTTTATTTTGTACTGGGGATTGAATCCAGGAGCATTCTACCTCTGAGCTTTACCCCCAACTCCTTTTACTGTTTATTTTGAAACAAAGTCTAGATAAATTGCTGAGACTTTCCTTGAACCTGGATCCTCCTGTCTCAGCCTCCCAAGTACTAGGATTACAGGCATGGAACACCATGCCTGGCATTTTATTTTTTAAATCTTTATGGAGTATCTTTTTAGGGATGCTGTGGTCCTCTTTGATTATTTGTAATTAATGTGATGAGTTGTTCCTCAACTAGATGTTTGTAAGCAGCTCACTAAGAAGGAAAGCAGGGATGTGTCCCAAGGCAGCCGGAGTCCTCTCTATGACACAGGGCTGTGTGTCTGAGTTATTTTAGCCTTTATGCTTTCCAGGCCAGCAGAGCTTGGCAACTGCAGGGATGTTCACGTTGCACAATACTTCTTCTCCGCCCTGCTTCACTGACAGAGGACCTCATGCAAACACGACTTGCACATATATATTTTCTCACTGAGTTCCGCCAGCTGTGCTTCTCTTTAGAATAACACCAGGGACTTAGAAAGTTCTTCTGTCCTTGGATTGTATCCTCTTTCTAATGGCTTTCAATGGAAAGTGTTCTGTATACTAACAATCAACCATCCCAAACTGAGATTTACAAAATATTTCCATTACAAAAAATAGCACCAAAGGGAATCTGATCCTGTGGACTCAGTTTAAGAAGTGGAATGATTTATTCTGAGCATAGCTGGGAAGGCTGAATAGTGTTAGGACGACAGTATTCCTCGGTATTAGCTATAGACTCAGTGCAATCACTCAGAATCTCACCGTGTGTGTGTGTGTGTGTGTGTGTGTGTGTGTGTATGTGTGTGTGTTTCTGGAGATAGAACCTAGGGCATTCTACTTCTGAGCTGCACTCCCATTTTATTTTTTATTTGGAAACAGGGTCCCACTAAGTTGTTGGGGCTGGCTTTGAACATACAATCCCTCTTTACCAGCCTCCTAAGTACTGGGATCACAGGTGTACACTACCACCCCTGATTTATTGAACTTTTGTTCAGGAATTGACAAGAAAGCCTAAAATTTATATGAAAGCTTGAGGAACATCAAATAATCAAAACAATCTTGATAAAGAACAAGCAGGGAGCTGAGCGCGGTGGCACATGCTTGTGATCCCAGCATTCGTGAGGCTGAGACAGAAAGATCGCGGTTCTCAGACAGCCTCAGCTACTTAATGAGACCCTGTTTCAAAAATAAAGAATAAAAAATTAGGGCTGGGGGTGTATGCTGGAACCCAGAATGCCCCTCGGTTCCAACCCCAGTACCGAAAAACAAACAAACAAACAAGCAAACAAACAAACAAACAAAAAAAAAAAGCAGGAGGATCAGCACTTCCTGATTTCAAATGTCAAAACTTACTATAAAATAACAGTCATTAAGATAATATGATGCTGACCTAAGGACAGACATAATGTAAATGGAGCAGAATTGAAAATCCAAAAAGAAACCCTTACATATATGATCAATTGATTTTTGACAAGGGTGCCAAGAAAATTCAATGGGGAAAGAATTCAACAAATAATGTTGGTACAACTGGTTAACCACATGCAGAAAGAAGTTGGATACCCTCCTCACATATAGAAACACCCAAAACAGATCTTAGACCTAAGTGCAAGAGCTAAAATTATAGAACACTTAGAAGAAAATATAGGAATAAATTTTTGTGACCTCAGGCTAGCAAAGCCTTTTTTGATATGCTATCAAAAGCACAATCAACAAAAGAAAAATAAACAATTTGGATTTAATAGAACGTAAAGACTTTTATGACATAAAAATGTGAAAATATAACCCACAGAATTGGGGAAAACTTTTGCAAATCATAAAAGAGACTTGCATCCACAATATTTAAAGGACACTCACATACAACTAAACAATAAAAACACAAGTCAATTTCTTTCTTTTATTTATTTATTTTTTTTTTGGTGGTGGTACTGGGGGTGGAACCCAGAGGCTTTCTACCTCTGGGCTATACTTCCAGATCTATTTTATGTTTTTATTTGGAAACAGGCTGTCACTAAGTTGCTGAGAGCCTCACTTAGTAGCTGAGGCTGGCTTTGAACCTGTGTGATCCTCCTGTCTCAGCCTCCCAAGAGCAGGAATTACAAGCGTGCGCTACCATGCCCACCTTAACACAAGCCAATTTAAAAAGTGGGTAAAGAATCTGTATAGAAAATTCTATTTATTTATTTATTTATTTATTTATTTATTTATTTATTTATTTATTTTGCGGTATTGTGGATGAACCCAAGGGGCATTCTACCTCCGAGCTACACCCCAGCCCTATTTTTTATTCTTTATTTTAAAACAGTCTCACTGAGTTGCTGAGAGCCTCACTAAGTAGTTGAGGCTGGCAGCAAACCGGGATCCTCCTATCTCAGCCTCCCAAATGCTGGGATTACAAGCATGTACCACCACACCTGGCTATTTTTTTTTAAATAGACATTCTCCAAAGATGATATACAACTGGCCAACAATCACATAAAAAGATGTTCAACATCACAAGACATCAAGAAAATGCAAATCAAACCACAATTTGATAATATTTCTCTACCAATAGAATGGGCAAAATGAAAAGATAGATGTTAGCCAGGTGTGGTGACTCACGCTTGTAATCCCTATACTTGGGAGGCCGAGACAGGAGGATTGCAGGTTTGTGGCCAACCTCAGCTACTTAGGCCCTCTGCAATTTAGTAAGACCCTGTTTCAAAGTAAGAATAAAAAAAATAAGTCTAGGGGTATAGCCCGGAGTTCAATCTTCTGAGTTCAATCACACACACACATGCACATACACACGCACACTATTAAATAAATAAATAAATAAATAAATAAATAAATAAGATAGATGTTGGTGAGGATGTGGATAAATTAGAAGACTCCTACATCAGTGGTGAGAATGTAAAATAGTACCACTGCTGGGAAAAAGTTTGGTGAGTCCTCAAAAAGTTAAACATGGAGTTACTATTTGACTCAGCAATTAATTTTTTTTGTACGGGGAATTGAGCCCAGGGGCTTTCGTCCTCTGAGCTGAACCCCCACAGACCTATTTTATTTTTTAGTTTGAAAGAGGGTCTTGCTAGGTTGCTTCAAATCTTGCTAAGTTGCTGAGGTTGTCCTTGAACTCACGATCCTCCTGTCTCAGTTTCCTAAGTGCTGAGATTAAATGTGTACACCCCTGTGCCAGGCTCAGCAATTCAATTTATGGGTACAGACTCAAAAGAAACAAAAACATTTGTCCATAAAAAAACTTGTACCCAGCCAGGCATGGTGGCGCACGCTTGTAATCCCCGCGCTTGGGAGGTGGAGACAGGAGGATTACGCAGGTTCGAAGCCAGCCGCGCTGGTTTAAGAGACCCTGTTTCCAAATTAAAAAGTATATAAAATAGGTCTGGGAGTGTAGCCCGGAGGTAGAAGGGCTTCCAGGAATCCCAGTACCACAAAAAAACAATAACTTTGTACCCAGATGTTCATAGCACTTCTATTCATAATAGCTTCAAATGTAAACAACCTAAATATCTACCAACTGATTAATGAAATGTGATTCATTCATACAGCAAAATACCATTTACCAATAAAAAGGAATGAAATACCAGTATATGTTACAACATAGATGAACTTTAAAAACATTATACTAAGTGGAAGAAGACATTCACAAAAAACCGTATATTATATTTTATTTATACGACATATTAGAACAGACAAATGTATAGAGACAGAAAGTAAATTAGTGGTTACATAGGGCAGAGTGGAAATCAACAGAAATATATTAAATGTTACTAGTTGTTAAAGGGCACAGGGTTAGTTCAGTCACAAATTGTCCAAATATTGATTGTGGGGACTGTGGCACAACTATGTAAACAAACTGAGAACATATAATTATGCATTTGAATGGTCCACAAATTACCTCTCAATAAAGGTAATAGTTTGTCTTTCAATAAATGATCCCTTGCAGCCTTTTCATGACTACCTAGAAAGAAGATATGATCACAGAAACTAACACAGCCATCTTGAACTACTGAGATAGAAAACTTACATGATACATAATAGAGCAAAAATCTAGAAAGAGTCCGAGTTTCTGGCATGGTGAGACACCTGGATTGCCTGCCCATGCATCACGTGAAAGAGAAATAAGCTTCTAGGTTGCTTAAACTCCACAGATTGAGGCTTCTTTATTACAGCAACGCAATCGGTGTCTTTACTTAAACAGTACTGATAAATGTTTCCTGGTTTAATTGATGAATACAGGTAGCTAGTGCTACCTGTACATGGATGATAGACTCTCTCCCTAGAATGAATAATAGTTTTTTTTTTTTGGATGCATTCTTGTTCTGTTTATGGTTATCCCGGGAGAGCTGAGACACTACCTTACTCCCTAAATATTTCAGGAAAGAATTCCTGTAGAATTTTTAAAAGCTTGGATAGAAGGACTACATAACACAATTACAGCATCTTGTAATCATTCACTTGCTCTTCTTTATTTTTGTTTTTAGCCCTTTGTGGCAGGAACTGTCATTTTTTAGACACTGGTGAAACTTTAATATATTTTGTAAGTCTATGTGTCTTCTAGAAACTGTATGTGCAGGGAGCACATTGTCTCTTTGTTAGATCAAAGACTAAGGCAGTATCATGATTGTTGTACAGAGTGGAAGGGAACAACACCCATTTCTTTTTCTTTTCTTTATTATTTTTTTGACTGTTCTTTTTTTGGTGCTGGGAGTTGAACCCAGGGCCTTGTGCTCTCAAGGCAAGTGCTTGGCAGTAGTTTCTGGTAGGAACTCACATTTTTTGGCTCTGAGAAAATTCTGACCTTCTTCCTTCTCCCTGCCCTGAAATAGAGATAAAATGGTCATTGGGCTGATACCTCAAAGGAGTAGCCCAGGAAACTGGAACCCACCGCCTCATGAGGTGACCGAGATGGCTCTGGAGCGCTTGGCCAGAGGTGGCAGGCCTGTGCTACAGGGCGTGTAGGTAGGTGTGCAGCCTCCATGTGTGGAGGGAGAGTGAATGTGTGGTATGTGTGTGGTGGACATGTTCACTTGCGGGTGTGGTGTGTGTGTCTGTGTATGGCTTGTGTGTGTATAACACGCCATGTGGTTGGTTCCTGTGAATGCGCAATGGATATGTGTGATGCATGGTGTGTGTGTGTGTGTGTGTGTGTGTGTGTGTGTGTGTGTGTGTTATGTGTATATGGCTTGCATCTATAAGTGCATGTACATGTGCTGTGTGGCACATGTGGGTGTGTGATGAGTGTGTGGTACGTGTTCTTTTTAGTGTGTGTGAGATGAGTATGCTTAGGGATCCTGAATCATGCGTGCAGGGTGTATCCTCATGTGGGCAGGTGCACATGGAAGCTTGGGTTTGTGTAGCGCAGTGTGTGAGGTGTGTGTGTGTGTGTGTGTGTGTGAGAGAGAGAGAGAGAGAGAGAGCGAGAGCGAGAGCGAGCGAGAGAGGCAGGTCTTGGACCGAGGGAGCTGAGAGGACGTATCTGTGTCCCTAGCAACGTGTGTCCTAGGCTTCTCCACAAAGCATACGCCTCCTGTTTTTCCTTTTATTCGCGGTATCACCGTCTAAGACTGCATGTACCTCCTCTGTAAATCCCACCTTTCTCTCACCACACTAGAACGTAAACTCCATGACAGCAGAAGCTTTATTTTGTTTTTCCATGTGCCTAGAAGAGTGTGAGAGGCATTTTTAAAAAGTGCACAGGGACAGGAAGGCCCTGGCTGTGGACCCCGTCCTCCTACTCTGCCTGGGACAACTGGAGCCAGAGGACAGCCTCTGGTGAACGAGGGTGGGCAGTCCTGTCAGCTCCCTACTGACCAGCCTGATGGGAGGACACAGCTGTGGGAGGGGAGACAGGGGGGAAGAATGTGCTCAGTTCATGGGGATGGAGTTGCTGGGCAGAATGGACTTAATTTAGCCTGAGCCTGGCAAGACAAGGGAGGCTTCATGCGGGGAGTGGGGTTTGGTTCAAGTATATCAGTGGCTTGAGAGGCCTGAAGCCAGGCCCAGAGGGGTGAAGGTAGACTCTCCTGGGGAGAAAGAGCAGACCTCCTTCCAGGAGCACTAGAGAGCTGGACTGCACTCAGCCTGGACTCGAGGACCCAAAGGAGATGGCTATTCATCTCCCTAGTTCAGGGCTTTGCAACCACCAGCCCCTCCCACAGGTATGGTCTCATTTGGCCCCACGGCCCTCAAGTATGTATCAAGACACTCCAGTATGCGCTTCACAGGGGAGGAGGGGAAGCTGAGAGGGTGGCAAGGCTTGCAGGAGCCGCAGGTGCTGCTAGAACCCAGGGCTCCCATTGGTGCTGGCTCTTCTGTCCCCGGCCTGTGGGAAGGAAGCAGCAGATACATTGGTCAGCTTCCTGTGGATGGACAATGGGCCCATCAGGCGGACAGAACAGCCCCTCCAAGCCTGTGCTGATGCCAGGAGGGCAGAGCACACCAGCACCGGGAGCCAGAACATCAGGGTTTGACCCCTTGCTCTGCTGCAGACTCAGTTTCCCCATCTAGACAAGCCAAGCCTTGCCTAGTTGATGGTGCTCAGTTGGGTTTCTGTGGAATTTGATCACAACTGGGCTCCAATCATCAGCCAAGAGCTTTCAGAGGCTTCTGGGGGAGCCCATTCTCACCCTGCCCCCACCCACCTGCCCTTTCTCTTCTCTCCTTCTGTCCTGGACTAAATAAAAGCCAAGGCTGCTCAGACGTGTTCTTTAGGACCTGCTGCCCAGCTATAGAAAGCCACATGGCCAGCACAGCAGCCTCCTGGACCGGCCGGGTAGGTCCCATGAGAGGACCAACATTTAAGGGTGAGGAGGACTCTGGATGGAGCTATGATGCTTCAAAGTATTGAGAAATAATAATAGGATTTTTATTCAGACTTCCAAAGACTTTCACTTCAAAACGAGGCCAATAAAACAACCCGAATGCTTATCAACACATGAGTAGACACAGAAGATGTGGTCTATCCCTACAATGGAATGTTACTCAGCCATTAAAAAGAATGAAGTCCTGACATGCTACAGCATAAATGAACCTCGAGAACATTCTACTCCATGAAGAAGCCAAACACGAAAGTCTTCTGTTGCATGAATTCAATTAGATGAGACTGAGCGGAAGTAGTGCAGTGGGCGCCCCCTGAAGCAGCCAAGTCATTCCTGACTCCCTCTCATCACTGGACGTCACGGTCTTATAGGATGGCCCAAGGCCATGGCCACATGGTACCCAGCGTCCAGGTGGGGCAGGTCACACAGCTGCTGGCTGCTCCTGCCAGCTGGCAGCCGAAGGGCCCACAGGCTTCAAAGTCATTGCAGCTGGGTTCCTGGCCTTGCTGTGTCCCAGTTTTATGAACAAGTTTTGTTTTGTTTCTTTTTCTTTCTTTTCCTTTCCTTTTTTTTTTTTTTTGTGGTTCTAGAAATTGAATCCAGCATATTTGAACTCTGAGCCACAGCCTGAGTCCAGTCTTTCTTATTTTTTATTTTGTACATTTTTTTTAAGGTATTGAGAATTAAACCCAGGGGCATTTTACCTCTGAGCCATACCCCCAGCATTTTTTTTTTTTTTTTTTTTTTTAGGTCTGGGGATGGAACCCAGAGGCATTTGACCTCCGAGCTACACCCCCTGCCCAATTTTTTTATTCCTTATTTTCAAACAGGAACAGGGTCTCACTGAGTTGCGAAGGGCCTCACTGAGTAGCTGAGGCTGTCCGCGAACCGCAATCCTCCAGTCTCCGCCTTCCAAATGCTGGGATTACAAGTGTGCGCCAGCACGCCCGGCTTCATATTTTGTTTTTATTTTGAAACAGGGTCTCTCTAGGCTGATGAGAGCTCACCACTTGCTGAGTCTCTCCTTGATCCTGTGATCCTCCTGTCTCAGCCTCCAAAGTACTGGGGTTACAAGCTTATTTTTATTTTATATTTTGAAACAAGGTCTTTCTAGGTCGCCAAGGCTGTCCTTGAACCTGTGATCGTCCTCAGCCTCCCAAGTTCTGGGATTACACATGTGTGCTACCGTGCCTGGCAACTTGTTTGGTTTTATTCTCAGCTATTTTGCTTTTCTCTTTGACAAATGAAGTAATGGAGAGCAAGAGAGGGTCCGAAACTTGACTTGTTCAGCCAGATGTGGTGGTGAACACTGTAATCCCAGTATTTGGAAGGTTGAGATAGGAAGATGGCAGGTTCAAGTCTAGCTTCAGCAACTTGGTGAGACTCTCAGGAACTCAGCAAGGCCCTTTTTAAATAAAAAATAATAAGGGCTCAGAGTATAACTTGGAGGAAGCCCCTGGGTCCAACCTCTAGTACCAAAAAAAAAAAAAAAAAGAACACCAGAAAAACAAAAAACCAAGTTTTTCATATTACAAGCATTCAGAAAATGGTAGTGTGTGTGTACGTGTGCCACGCGCGCGCACGCATACACACACACACACACACACACACACACACACACACACACACCTCTGCTTGGAATGGGAAAGTGTATAGGGACAAGGACAGGGCAGGCAGAGGCCAGCGTCCTGGAAGGCAGATTAAAGGAGTACCCAGGGATCCAGCCTTCTGGATCCCCTCCAGACCCCTGGCCAGCCCAGCTCTGCTGTCTTTGACTCATGTGGGGGAAGAGAGGAGAGAAAATGGAGGCAGGGAGGGGAAGCCGCAGCTGTTCCTGAGGGGGGCCTGGGAAATTGGATCTTAGTCACAGGCGCCGCAGGCAGGAGAGGCCCCTGAAAGCTTTCCTCTGAGCCCCTGTCCAGCCTCGCAGCAGCCTGGGGATTAACTCCACAGCCTTCCCTGAGCCCCAAACATCTGCAGCCTGGAGTCCTCTTCCCTGTTTCCAAAGTCTCCAAGCCTGCTGCGATGGGGGAGGGGGAGAGACAGCTGTGATCTGGAGCAGGGGTCCCCAACGGGACCCAGACTCAGCAACAGTACAGGAACCATCTGGGACCTCATTCCAGAAATACTTTCCCCTTCCCCAGACTTGTGAGCCTGAGGCCATGAAGGTGGGGAGAAGAGGAAGGGAAAGAGCATCTGTGTGGGCTCACAATGCTCCAGGGTGGTGCTGGCCACGTGTGTGTGTGTGTGTGTGTGTGTGTGTGTGTGTGTGTGTGTGAGAGAGAGAGAGAGAGAGAGAGAGAGAGAGAGAGAGAGAGAGAGAGAGAGAGACACACTGGGGGTTGAAAACAGGGCATTCAACCTGTGAGCTACATCCCCAGCCCTATTTTATTTTTATTTGGAAACAGGGTGTCACTAGTTGATGAGAGTCTCACTACTTGCTGAGTGTGCCATCATACCCAGCTAAAGTCAGATATTTCTATTTGTCATTTGAGAAGACAGTCTCAGAGAGGTTTAGGGAAGTCACCCATCGTGACCCAGTAACTAAGTAGTAGTGTCCAGATAAAAAAACAGGTACAAGTGAGTTTAGCTCTAAATCTGGAGCCCTCAGTTATCTGGAACCCAAAGAATTATGAGGCAGGTCAGATTGAAAGGTAGGGGTGGGATTTGTTTGCATGCTGAAGGCTTTGTGCAGTTCATGGCTGCATCACTGAGAAGGGGGGAAGAGGTAATAGGTTTTGCAGATTGCTGCTGGTGACCAGGTTTTGTTCTCACGCTGTGATGGGTGTAGAAGAAAAGATCACATGAGAAGTTGACAAATTGGAGGTTCGGCAGAATAAAAAATTGGAGTGATATAGATTAGAGAAGACTTAACAGAGGCCGGATAGTTGGGGTCTCTGAGCAGACTGCCTTGTTCTATGGACTTGATTTAGCCAGGGTAGGCTAGGTTTTGCTGCAATAATGAACAACACACAGATGTCGGAGGCTCACACAACCAAGGTTCATATCTTGTTCATATTACTTATTTAGCACAGGCCAACAGGGTACTCTGTTCATCCTACTGGCTCAAGTCAGGCTTCAAGCGGACATGAGCTTCCCCCAAACCTGTGGCAATAGCACATGAAAGGGGCAAACTACAAACTGGTTGTTTACATTTTAATTTAATTTTTTGGTACTGGGGATAGAACCCAGGAGTATTCTGTTTCTGAGCTACACGTCCAGTGATGATCCCCCCTTTTTGAAATGGGGTCTAAGTTGCTAGGGTTCTTGCTAAGCTGCTGAGGCTGACCTTGAACCTGTGTGCCTCTTCTGTTTCAGCCTTCCAAGTCTGGGATTATAGGTGTGTGCCACTGCACCTGGCTGCACACTGGCTTTTAAAGCTTCTGCTCAGATTTTACTGGCCAAAGAAGTCACACTGTGTATTAGTCTATTTTCCATCACCGAGACAGAATACATGAGGTAACTGGCTGGGAAGCAGGGAAGGTTACTTGGGCTTGCAGTTTTGTAGGTTTCAGCCCGTGATCGTTTGGCGCCGTTGCTTTTGGAGTCAGTGCATCATGGTGGAAGAATGTAACGATAGAACATCCTCACTTCATGGAAGCAGAGAAGCAAAGAGAAAGACTGGAGGGCCCAGGTCATCGGTGCCTCTTTCAGGGGGGCACCTTCCATACGACTGGAAGACTTCCATCTAAGCTATGTCTTAGAGGTTCTACCTCCCCCCCCCAAAAAAAAGTGCCACAGGCTATTGACACATGCACCTTTAGGGACCCATATGTAAGCCACAGCACATGGCAGTGACCAACTTCAGGGGGCCAGGAAGCACAGCCCACCCAGTGCTCGGGAGAAGATGGAAATGTCTGAGGGGCAGCACTGATGACCATCCGGAGGCCAGGGGGGCCCAGGGGCTGTGAGTGAGTAGGCTTGCCAGGCCTCTTGAATCCACTTAAGTATGACTTTCCCAGGGAGACCATGAATGCCCATCAACAGCAAAGTGTAGGCCAAGGCAGGGTGGGTGCTTTGGGGGAAGGTGCTGGGAGGTTGGCCACCAGGCATAACTGCATGGTCTGAGAGGCCACACACAGGGCAGTTAAGGGCGAGGGCTCTGGAGCAGACATACCTGTCCCCAAATCCTGTTCTCTTTTAATTGCTGTGTTACTAGGGGCAGACTACCTAGTACCTCTGGGCTCTGGTCTCCTCTGTAACGTGGGGATGATACGAAGCCCATGGGATTGCTGTGAGGCTTAAATGAGATGCTCTATATACAGCCGATGGGACACTGTGCCGGGCCCACAGCAAGCCCTAATCAAGCTCTTGTTGTTCTCATTCCTCCCTGAGATCCTGTGACCGCCCCTCCGGGGATCCTTGGCTGCCTGCATCTCTTCCCTGCTGGCTTCTCAAATCCCTAAGACATTAGTCAGCAGCCAGGGAGGGGCTGGGAGCTATCTGCTTGCCGGCCAAGCTGGCTAATCTTTCCCCAACTGCTGTGGCGACTCCTGTGTCTACTGAGCGGGGAGCTTTCTCTACCCGACTCCATTCCTCCAAAGTCTTCCCCCGCTTGCCCCTGGGGACCAGCAGGGCCCTCAGGTCCTCCTCACATCTCAAAATCCAACCGTCTGGTTCATGCTCCTGTGTTTTTGCCTTTTGCACAGTCATGTAAATGGAGCCAGTAGATTTCCGGAGGCCGCTGGATCTCTGCTTTACTGACCTCTGGCCTTGGCTATGAGGACCCTTCCCCTCTCTATGTCACTGGTCTCGGCTGGCTCCTTAGTTGCTGTCTTTGTCCTTCTAAAGTAGCTATTCTGCAGCTTGGATGATGTCTCTAAGAGCCCCGCTTTCTGAGATAAAGCTGTTCCTACCCCCACCCTTCCTCCAAACTCAAAAATGATCCTTTTAGAGACTTGAGGAGGAGGTGTGGTGGAGGGAGCTGTGGGTCAGAGATGGGTGTTGCTGGAGTTCTAGAGGAGGGGCGGAAGTTAAAAGAGGCTATCTGGAAGAGGCGGGCTTGAGTCAGGCTGCCTCCACTTAAGTTTCTCGCGGCCAGAGGCCGGCCAACCCCTCTGTAGGTCAGCAAGTTCTGGCCGCAGTACCTTACTTTGGACACCAGGGGGCAGGCGAGCGGCCCTGCTGGGCTCGCCTGGGCTCGATGGGCCTCAAAGGAGCTGTGGGGCTCCTAGTTCTCAGCCCTCCAGCAACTTCCACCTCCTTCATCGCTTTCTGAAAATGTCCCTAGAGAAGGAATCAGCGAAGGAACCAGCTCATTGAACAGTCCGTTTCAGGAATCTGCGTGTTTAACACTCAGCCCACATTCCCCTGCTGCACAGGGTATATCTGAGCGCCTGCCTAATCTCCAATCCTCTCCCCCATTTTTCACAGCAGGTAAAAGATTTGTAATTCTGGGAAATACATATTTGACTTCTGGAGATTCGTGGCTCATGGATGTTGAAAGCCGCAGAGTGCCAGGTGTGGGGTGCACACCTGTAATCCCAGTACTGGGGAGGCTGAGACAGAAGGGTCACAGGTTTGAGGCCAGCCTCAGCAACTTAGTGAGACCCTCAGCAATTAAGCAAGACCCTGTTTCAAAATTCAAAATAAAAATATAAAAGGGTTGAGGGTGTAGCTTGGAGGTAGAATGTCACTGGGTTCAATCCCCTGTACCAACAAAACTGTAGTAACAAATATGTATGACTCTTTAAATTTAGCATTTCCCCAAGTTATTTGACAGGAACCTCTCTTTTTTTCCTCTTCTTTTTTCTTTTTCTTTTTTTTTTTTCTTTCTTGGTGGTACTTGGAATTGAACCTAGAGGAGCTTTACCACTCAGCTAGAAGGTTGATTGGGAACCGAGATCCTTCTGTTTCAGCCTCGCAAGCACTGGGGTTACAGGTATACACCACGGAGCCCCACTAACGCTTCACGCAGCACACTTTGGAGAGTGGCCACCATCACCGCCTTGGGCCTGACCCTTGCTCCCTCCATGGCCTCCCAAGCACCACGCCCCTGCCACTTCTCCGTCACCCCTCGGTCCCTAGGAAGGCTGCCTGGGTCTCTGAGGCACACCTGCCTGGGGCTCCTTGGGGCTCGAGCCTCAAGTAAGCCCTGCTTCCATGTCATCTTTGGTCACTTACTAGGTCTCTAGTTTCAGCCATCTTAGTATAACACAACCTCTTTTCTCCTCATCCTCTCAAGGAGAGGCAGAAGCGGCGGCCCTGCTATGTGCCATCTCTAAGAAAGAAAAAGGTGAGGTCAATTCTGCCCCTGACCCTGCCTGGGCCAGCCCCGGCAAAGGACCCTGCCCGTTCCCCATTCACCATCTCGTCCATCAACCACCGGCCCGTCATCCCTCCCTGCACCGACCTCCAGAGCAGCAAGATAACTGCACCTGCTCGGAGGGGACAGGAAGTCACTGCAGCAAAGTGACGTCACCTGGATTTCCATTCTCTACTCAGTTGATCTGGTGGGTCCTGAACTGTCAGGTTTCAAGGGTTGACTATGGGGGGCTCTGTCCTCCAAAACTTCATATGTTGGAAGCTGAATCCTCAAAGTCCTTTGTTAATGGGGCTTGGGAGCGAGGCCTTTGGGAGATAATTAGGGTTAGCTGAGGTCATGAGGGTGGGGTCCCCAGGATGGTATTAGTGGCTTTATAAGAAAAGAGACTCAAGCTCACACACTTCCTCTGTCGTGATGCAGTTTGAGGCCCTCACGGGATGATGGCACTGTACTCTTGGATAGCCCAGCCTCTGGAGCTGTGGGCTAAATAAACCTCTCTTCTTTATAAACTACTAAGCCTGCAGTATTCAGTTATAGCAACAGAAAATGGATGAAGATAATCTATAAATAATCTGTACTCTGGACTACAGGAAGTGCCCAGTAAGGTTCCCAACTTTTTATTTTGCCAAGGATCCCATTAAAATATTATTTGAGCTGACCAGGCATGGTGGCACATGTCTGGAAGGCTGAGAAGAGGGGGATCACAGATTCAAGGAGAACCTCACCAACTTATTGAGACCCTGTTTTAAAATAATATATAAAAGGACTGGGGATATAGCTTGGAGGTAGAAAGCCCCTGAATTCAATATATACATGTTCCAAAGTGGTTCTTGGAGCCTTTGAATGAAAATCACCTTTTGTGTGTGTGTGGTACTGGGGATTTATCTCTGAGCTACACCTCAAGCCCTATTTTTTTTTTTAATTCTTTATTTTGAAACAGGATCTTACTGAGTTGCAAAGGGCCTCTCTAAGTAGTAGCTGAGGCTGTCTGCAAACCGCAATCCTTCTGTCTCAGCCTCCCAGATGCTGGGATTGCAAGCATGCACCACCACGCCCGGTGAGAGAATCACCTATTTTTATTTTAATACCAAAAAGAAAAAGAAAAAAGCGAAAGGGAAAGACTCTCAGAATTAAGTCTCTTAAATTAACAAATCTAACTTTATTGAAAATGTACCACATCATCTCCAATGTTTTATGTAACCAAATGACAACTGTCCCTCAAGCCAGCTTGTCCTTGGCTGGGGCTTGGGGAGCAAGGAGGTGTGAGCCACTGTCTTGAGCACAGGGCCGTGCTGGGGGCTGTGTTGTGACTACAGCACCAAGATGGAGGGGCGGTTCTGGCTTCCAGTGCACACTGCATGTGATGTAAAGACTTGGCACTTTACAGGAAAGGGGGCTTCTGTTGCTGTTACCTTCTATATGTGGTCCTCACACTGCTCCGAGGATTGAGGATTTATGAAAATTCAAGAAACAGAACCCTCTCGAGCGGCACAGGTCAATGACCTGGAGTCCGCGGGCAGCTTAGGCACCACCCTTCCAGCAGCATCGTCATCATGATGGCTGGGACCTTGCATGGTAGGGAAGAGGGAGGTTCTAGGCTATGATGTGGCTTCATATCGCAGAAGGACCAGCCCAGGCAGCAGTGAGCTGCAGACCTCTCCAACTCCAGCAAGAAGAAGTTACAGAGAGGCTAAAGTAAGCTTAAGAGAGAAAGGCGTTCTGGAAGTAAAAGATGCCTGAAATAGTGTCTGAGCTCCTCAGCAGGGTGCAGTGGTCCACACCTCTAATCCCAGTGACTTGGGAGGCTGAGACAGGAAGATTGTAGGTTTGAGACCAGTGTGCAGTAACTTAGTGCGACCCTGTTTCAAAATTTAAAAAAAGAAAATGAGGCTGGGATAAAGCTCAGATGTAGAACATCCTGGATTCTATCCCCAGGACAAAAAAGAGAGAAAAAGGCAGAATGAAGCCGGGCGTGGTGGCGCACACTTGTAATCCCAGCATTTGGGAGGGTGAGACAGGAGGATCACAGTTCGCGGCCAGCCTCAGCTACTTAGTGAGGCCTTCCGCAACTTAGTGAGACCCTGTTTCAAAATAAAGAATAAAGCCGGGCGTGGTGGCGTAAGAGACCCTGTTTCAAAAAAAATATAAAATAGGTCTGGGAGTGTAGCCCGGAGGAAGGAGGGCTTCCAGGAACCCCAGTACCACAAAAAAAAAAAAAAACAAAAAAACAAAAAAAAACCCAAAATAAAGAATAAAAAATAGGGCAGCTGGGAGTGGTGGCACATGCTGTAATCCCTGCGCTTGGGAGACAGAGACAGGAGGATCGCGCAGGTTCGAAGCCAGCCTCTGTGGCTTAAGAGACCCTGTTTCCAAATTTTAAAAAAATATGAAAAATAGGTCTGGGAGTGTAACCCGGAGGTAGAAGGGTTTCCAGGAACCCCAGTACCACACACACACACACACACACACACACACACACACACACACACACAATTAGTGCAGGGGCTGTAGCTCGAAGGTTGAATGCCCCTGGGTTCCATCCCCAGACCCACAAAAGTTCATAAATAAATAAATACATAGTAAAAATAGGGCTGGTGGTGTTGCTTGAAGGTAGAACCCCCCTGGGTTCCATCTCCAGTACCACACACACACACACACACACACACAAAAGCGAATGAATAAGCTTCTCATTACTAATATAGTGGTTGGACAGTCATTTGTGTGGAAGAAGATGGAGAGGATTACTGCATTTAATTAAAATTAATAAAATAAAATTAAAATAATTTTATGTCTTGTACCTGACATTTACATTTTTGGTACTGAGGATTGAACCCAGGGACATTGTACCTCCAGGCTAGAGCTCCAGTTCTATTTATTGATTTATTTATTGTGGTACTAGAAGTTGATGAACCCAGCGGGTTTCTACCTTTGAGCTATACCCCCAACCCTATTTTATTTTATTTTACTTTTTATTTTGAAGTGGTGTTACTAAGTTGCTGAGGCATAAGTTGCAGGGGCTGGCCGAGAACCTATGATCTTTCTATCTCACCCTCCTTGAGAGTACTATAATCCCTGTAAGTACTAGGATTACAGTCATATACCACTGTGCCTGGCTTTACTTTTTATTTTGAAATGGGATCTCACTAAGTTGCTGAGGCTGGTCTCAAGCCTATGATCCTCCTATCTCTACCTCCTAAGTACTGTGATTACAGGCATGTGCCACCACAGCCAGCTCATATTTTATATTATTCTTAAGAGATTGGAAGAACTTAAAGATAGGGTAAAATAAGACAATATAAAAGAAAGGCAATTATAAACTGCAAGAAAAACAATAAAGGCAATTTAATTTTAGCATACTATTGATTACATAGTAAACAGTTCTTACATAGCCATAAAGAAGTAAACACTGTTTTCAAGTTTTTATATATTTTTTTTAATTTATTTTTTGCGGCTCTGAGGATAGAACCCAGAGGCATTCTGCCTCCGAGCTACACCCCCAGCCCTATTTTCTATTCTTTATTTTGAAACAGGGTCTAAGTTGCAGAGGGCCTCACTAAGTAGCTAAGGTTGCTTTGAGAACGGAGATCCTCCTATCTCACCCTCCCGAGTGCTGAGATTTCAAGCGTGCACCACCACGCCTGGCTTGTTTTCAGTTTTTGAAATGACCTATAAACAAAGCACGGACACTTAGTGATTATTAAAGAAGAGAATGTAAATAGCAACTATCATGAAAATAAATGTATAACCAATGTAATACCCAATTAAAAATATAAGAATACATGTATGGCAAACTGAATACTCAATTAAGATGAAGGAAAAATGTAAGAAAGGGTGGAAGGAGTTAGTATCCTAAGCCTTATATAGGATTGTTGAGATGTTGAATAGAGTTAATTAAAAAAATAAAGAAGTAGCAGCAGGGCATGGTGGTGTATGTTTATAATCCCAGTGCTTGGGAGGTTGAGACAGGAGGATAGCACAGATTCAAGACCAGTCTCAGCAACTTGGCAAGATTCTCAGCAACCTAGTGAGACTTGTTTTTGTGTGTGTAGGGGGTCTGGGGATGGAACCCAGGGGCATTCGACCTCTGGGCTACACCCTCTGCCCTATTTTGTATTCTTTATTTTGAAACAGGGTCTAAGTTGCAGAGGGCCTCACTAAGTAGCTGAGGCTGTCTGTGAACCGTGATCCTCCAGTCTCCACCTCCCAAATGCTTGGATTACAAGCGTGTGCCACCACACCCGGCTGAGACTTTGTTTTAAAATAAAAAATAAAATAAGGCTAGGGGTGTAGTTCAGGGGTAGAATGCCTTTAGGTTCAATCCCTAGTCTGTTTGTCTGTCTGTCTGTCTGTCTGTTTGTCTGTCTGTCTCTCTCTCTCTCTCTTTCTCTCTGTCTCTGTCTCTGTCTCTCTGTCTCTCTCTCTGTCTCTCTCTCTCTGTCTCTCTCTCTGTCTCTGTCTCTCTCTCTCTCTCTCTCACACACACACACACACACACACACACACACACACACACACAGAAATAATTCTAAAAGCATTTTATTTAGAATTCCAGACCCTGACCACCTAAATAAACCAAAGTACAAATGGTTAAAAGAAGTTGCCCACGGGGAATGAGAACAGAGCAGGGAGGGTTGGACCAAGAAACTTGTTCTTCATCATAAACACGTGTGTAACATTTCTTGGTTTAAAAAACACAGTGTAATGTCTTACTTTCCTGTTGTTTTAAAATTTAAATCTTTTCTTCCCTGTTAAATAGATGAAGAAACTGAGGTTCAGAGAGGGGAAGAGTTTTCCTGGGTTCAGGAAAATTCTTGGGAGAAGAGGGACCAAAACCAAATTCCGTATTTCCTGACACCAGCTCCTTGGAGCCACCCCAAAGAGCCCTAAGAGCCCTTCTCTCCCTGCCCCTGTGAGTCACCAGCCGTCTCCGCAGCACCTGCTCTTTTCTCTGCCTGGGGGGGGTCCCTCCCAGCTTCTCTGCTTGGCTTGGGTCTATGTGTTTCATGACGAGGCCCAGTGTCGGGCCCTCCATGACTAACTCTTTGATTCCCCTCTTCCCATCTTTGTTGACCCACAAGGTAACAAATTCCTGGTTGTCCATCTGTCTGTCCAGCTTCCTGGTTCATTTTCCTAGACTGTGTACCTCTCAAGGCGGAAGTTTGTGTCTTATTCAACAGGACACTCCCCCCCTGCCGCTGGGCTTTCACTGTGAAATCGTGATTGGGCAGAGCGCGTGTACTTTGGACTTGAGGCTTTTGGGCTGGTGGCCCGAGGCCCCCAAATCCTGGCCATAGGCCTGACAGCTGTGGAGGACACTGTTCTCCAGGTCCACACACATCCCTAAGTGCCTCTCACACCCCCAGGCCTCAGACTGTGTCACCCTCCAGTTTCCTCCTTCTCCTCCCTGGTCCCAAGGCTTATCTGCAAATCTCAGCAATCCCGAAGAGAGCCTTCCATCTGGATTGCATTAAATTGCTGACGGAGTTATGTCCCCCAATCAGCAGGAGCTGGAGGAAGGCTTTGGGAAGCAGACTGGACCTTTTCTCATTAGAGGGATTAACTTGGAAGAAAAATGGTGTGCTGGTAAGGGCTGCTTGAAGAATAGGTGAGGGGGATGCAGATGGAGTCGGTCTTGTACTTGCTGTGTGTCCCCAGGCAGCTTCTCAGAGTCTCTGGGCCTCTTTTCTCACCTGGGTAGTAGGGGCAATGATACATGCTTGGGGGGGGTGGTAAAATGAGGCAAAACGTGGGGAGGGGGCTGGAACAGCACTGGTTTAGAGTGGGGTCACAGTCTGTGTGAGTTTGGTTTCTTTTCTTCTCTTTTCAGCTTCATTTTTTAATCACAATTATCCATGGACATAAAAAGACAAATTGTTATTTTGTTACAACAAAAACCAGCCTCCTACACTCTCCTCACTATTTCTTTTTACCCAGAGGCAAACCACTCTCAACACTTTTTAAAACAGTTCTTCTGGTATTTATTTCCATAATTTGAAATAACTAGTTGGTATTGATACTTTTTGCATTTTCCATTTTGAGCCTTTCCAGTTGACTTTTTATTATGGAAGACGAGGGGCTGGCCTCTCACGCACGCCTTCCATCCTCATCCCCATCTCTCTCTATCTCTCTCATACACATACGCATGTGCACACACACTCACACTTCCTCCTCCCCTATGATTGTGTTATGATTCTGGTTAGAGCCACTTTCATGGTTCACATCTATTTTGATTACATCAGCACCATCCACAGTTGAGACATGAGTTAGACCACAGTTGCCTTTTCTCCTCTGAACAAAATTTTCCCTTCTGGAATTAATAATTGTCATTTTGTTCAATTGTTTTCTTTTTAAACATTTAGTGTACTTTGTTTTATCTACCCAAACACTAACTCGGTTGTGTACGTCTCCTCTCTGGTTTGGCGCACACTGGGACTCCTGTATTTCTTCCTTGGAGCAGTCGCCCCTCTGCCGGGCCCCTGGCCAGCTCCTCTTTGGCCGGCAAGCTCTTGGGGCTCCCTGCACAGTTGGCTGCAGGGGTATCTTTTGCTTTTGTCCCTCATGTCTCATGTTACATCTTTTGTTTCCTGGATCCCAAGTCTTTCTCTTTCTTGGCTCAGCCCTCGTTCGGTGGGACACATCCTGTAGTAGCATCTTGGGAGAGGAAGCATGTATGCGCATCTGTGAGTGAGAAGGTTCTCTTGGCCCCTCACACTTGATTGATGGCTTCTCTGGGCATACAATTCCAGTTTGGGAATAGCATCCACTGGAAAAGCTGAGGGCATGGCCACACTTCCTCTGGGCTTTCCATGTGTCAAAGCCATTCTGGCGAGTGGGTCTTATTGTGTAACCTGATCAGTGTCTCTGGAATCATTAAAGATCTTCTCTTTGCTCCATGTGTTCTGGTATTTCACCCTGTGGCTTCCCAGTATTTTTTTTTTTTTTTTTTTTTTTTTTTGGTGTTAGGGATTAAACCCAGGGGCCGTACTACTGTGAGCTAGATCACCTAGCCTATTTTTTTTTTTTTTTTTTTAAACAGGACCTCACATGGAGGCTAGCATGGAAACTGTGATCCTCCTGTGAAAGTCTTTCATCTAAGAATTCATTCCTTTCAGTTCTGGGAACATTTCTTGAGCCATCGTCTGATGACTTTTCTCCCAACATTCTCTCTTCTCTCTGGCGCTAGGTGGTCCTATCAGTCGATATTGGAGCTAGACTCAGGCCTCCAATTTTCTCATGTTTTCTTTCCTGATTTCTTTTTTTTTTTTCTTCTTTTTTTCTTTTTTTGGTGGTACTGGAGTTCCTGGAAGCCCTTCTACTTCCGGGCTACACTCCCAGACCTATTTTGTACTTTTTAATTTATTTATTTTTATTTATTTATTTTTTGGAAACAGGGTCTCTTGGGCCAGCGCGGCTGGCTTCGAACCTGTGCGATCCTCCTGTCTCCACCTCCCAAGCGCGGGGATTACAGGCGTGCGCCGCCATGCCCAGCTTTCTTTCCTGATTTCTACATGTACATTTTCCTCCCCCTTTCTGGGAGAGTACCTCAACTTTATTTTCCTTTCTAATGAATTCTTTTCCTTTTTACAAACGATATATTCCTGTTTTCTTTAAGTTAACAGATCTTAGGCTGAGATAGGAGGATCATAGGCCCGAGGCCAGCCTCAGCAACTTATCAAGACCCTATGTCCAAAGGAGGGAAAAAAAGGACTGAGAAGTGTAGCTCAGAGGTAGAATGGCCCTGGATTCAATCCCCAGTATTCCTACCACTACACACACACACACACACACACACACACACGCACACGCACACGCACACATGCACACACACATCTTATTTTTAAAGCAATTTTATATTTAGAGAAAAATTGAACAGAAAGTACAAAATTCCCACCTAGTGCATCTTCACTCGCAGATAATTTCCCGTTACCAACATTTTGCATTAGTGTGGTACATTTGTTTCAAGTGATGAGCCAAATGAGACATTATTAACTAACGTCTGTGGATCTTGACAAATGTATGTCATGCATTAACCAATACATACTTCCTGTAGAATAGTGTCAACACTGAAATGCCTCTGAAAAGGCCCCAAACCACATTATCTAGTCATTTTAGCATCTATATAGTTTTGTCTCTTCCACAACATAGTTAGAATCATAAAGCCTTGTTGCTGGCGTCGTGACATACACCTAAAATCCTAGTACTTGGGAGGCTGAGACAGAAGGATAACAGGTTTGAGGCAAGCCACAGCAACTTAGTGAGGCCTCCCACAACTTAGTGAGAACCTTTTGCAAAATTAAAAATTACAAAAAGGGCTGGAGGGGTGTTTGGGAGGTAGAATGTCCCTGGGTTCAATCCCCAGTACGAAAATAAATAAATCATTGAGCCTCTTAAGACGAGTGTCTTTCACTGAGAAAAATGCATTTGGGTTTCCCCTGTGCATTTTTAGAACTTTTTATTGCTGGATAATACTCCATTATATGCATGTACCAGGTTGCTTTATCTAGTTAGTTGTGGAAGGTTCACAGCGGCACTGTCTGCTAGCAGGTCTGGAAGTCTCTTTGACAGAGTGATTTCATTTCCTTTGAATATATACTAGTGGTAGGATTGGGGATTTGTGATCACGTGGTAGTTCTATTTTGGGGGGAACCTCGATGCTGCTTTCAATAATGGTTATTTTAATAAGAACTTCCCTTTGCTCTTCTCAGTAATCCTTACTCATCTGAGCCTGGTGTCTTCCAGTCTGGATGCGCCCACCCTGTTCTCCTCTGATAATGCACCTTCAGAATACTGCTGAGGTAGGGAATGGGTAGTCCAATAGTCCCCACCTGCATGGTGAGAGGAAATGAATCTGGGGATCTAATTGTTGCTAGACTTTTAAAGGTACAATATATTATTAATACATTAAGTGATTCCAAAGGAACAATTTCACTTCTCCCTAGAGTTTTAACAGAATGCAAGAATAGTGTGTGTGTGTGTGTGTGTGTGTGTGTGTGTGTGTGTGTGTATGTGTGTGTTACTGAGGATGGAATAATCCAGGGGTATTCTACCTCTGAGCTACACCCCCAGCCATAATTTTTTATTCTTTCTTTTGAAACAGGGTCTCACTGAGTTGCAATGGGCCTCAGTAAGTAGCTGAGGCTGGCCGCAAACCGTGATCCTCCTGTCTCAGCCTCCTGAATGGTGGGATTACAAGTGTGCGCCACCACGCCCGCCTAGTGTTTATATCTTTTCATGTTATTTTTGGATTTAAATTCTAAAATCAGAAACAGTGATGTGTGTGTGTGTGTGTGTGTGTGTGTGTGTGTGTGTGTGTTTTCTTCTCCATTGATTTATTTAAACATCAGTTATGTCAGTGTGGACTAACGTTTTTATTTTATACTTTGAGTATAAAATAAAAGAGTATTAGTTCAATACTCTTTTTGTTGCTCAAATTGCTCTGGCTTTGGCTATTAGAAGCTCTTAGAGTTTGCATACAGTCATCACTGTGTGTTGTATGTGTGTGAATCTGCCCACATGTGTGTAATTGAGCACTCCCCTAATTTGGGGCACTGCAAAATGCTCTAGGCTTATTTGTGTATTTTTGGCCCAGAAGAAATAGCCATTTTTCCTAGGAGTTCTGGTTCCGCTTACTGGAAACTTGTATCAAGAACCACGATATGGGTACTGGGGGTGCTCACTGGTGTTGAGAGGTCATTACTTCTAGACCTTCTCAGCAGACAGCACAAAGAATATATGTGTACATACCCATGGATACACGTGTGCGCGCACACACACACACACGTGTAGTAAATGAAGTTGACGTTGATTGACTGATTAGAAGTCTCTCGCATGAACAGCAATAGAGCCATAATGATTTTATAGAAAATTATTATTATTAGAGAAGCAAGACAGCAGAGGGACCTGGGAAGGAGAGCGATATCTCTCCTCTTGTCCTTTTATCAGCATCTTGCTTTTATTTAGAGTTTTAACCAAAACATTGTAATCACAGAAGACAGCAAAGCAATCATGGAGTGAGTCAGGGAAAAACATCAAGGTAGTCATGGATGAATTAGGGAATGAAAGGGTAAAATTCTGGGAAATAAGAAAGTTGTCAGGGTCTTTGCTTATCAGTCTCATTTGGTCCTTGGAGAATTTTCTGCAGGCGGAAATCTCCACTTGGGTGGGCAGTTTGTGCCCCTCCTGAGCTGGACTGAGGTGACCTCAAAGCTGATGACTAACAATGCTCCCAACGTGTGTGTGTGTGTGTGTGTGTGTGTGTGTGTGTGTATGTATTTCTATATGTAACCATCTATATTGTATCTCTGTTGAGCTAAACATGAGCTCATACTGGCATGTCTTAATCTAATCCATGAACAAATGGATCATTCTAGCTCCTTCCCCTACTGATCTGTATCCCTTTACTCCAATAGTGAAAACCAGGGTCTACTCACTCACCCCTAACTGTTCAATTCTAGTAACATGTATATGCATTTGATTTTTTTTTTTTTTTTGGTGGTACAGGGGGTGGAACCCAGGGGCTTTCTACCTCTGGGCTATACTCCCAGACCTATTTTATATTTTATTTAGAAACAAGGTCTCACTAAGTTGCTGAGAGCCTCACTAAGTAGCTGAGGCTGGGTTTGAACCTGTGCGATCCTCCTGTCTCAGCCTACCAAGCATGGGGATTACAAGCGTGCGCCACCATGCCTGGCTTATGCATTCAAATTTTAAAACTGCATTCCCATAAGAAATAGCTGGAATATAACTGGAGCCCAGTGGTCATGTGCAGGTTCCTCCACCCCCATTAGTGTTACAGACTCCACTTATTCCCAAAGATACATAGATATGTGAGCCCATCCTCACCCCCTTCAGTCAGGTGGGCCCCTGTACTTATTATACAGTTAGGTTATTTTATCACATTCCTCATTGCATCCTAAGCTCTGGTGACCTCCTGAGCAATTTTTTATTTTTTGTTTTTCATACACTCTTAGTTGGAGCCTCAGAGCAAGGTCCTGTGTGACATGTGGCTTGTCCTGGGGAAGTGATACATAAGGAAGAGGAAAACCTAGCCAGACCCCTGTGAATAAACAAATGTCAGATTGAACGTTTTTCTAGCCCCTAGCGTGTCCACTCTCGTTTTCTCTAAAAAGTCTTGCTGCAAACCTTCTGGGGAAAGTGACAGAGGTGACAAAGTCTGGGGTCAAAGCCAAGCAATGAAGCAGTCATCACTGAGGGGAATCACTTCCCCTTGCTCACCCCTAATATCCTTGCCCTTAGCTCTTAGCGCTTCCTCTCCACGCAGGGCACCTTGCCCTGCGTGCCATCCACTTGGTGTGCTGCGGTCTGCATCCTAGGATCCCAAGGAGACAGGTCCAGACACAGTCCCATTCATAAGCTCTAGCTGGAGGAGGTGGAGTGCTTTTCTCTCAGGTACACAGGTATCATGGCCATGTGCATCCCATGATATTCTTCCCATGTATTAGTCTGCTTTGTAACCTGTGCTTATATTACCACACAGTAGACCAAATGATTAATCTATTTGGTACATAGTCTACTAATGGGGTTAGAGTCCTTATAACTCAATTGTTTCACCTCTGAACATTGGTATGTTGCCAATGCATGAGTTTTTCTGGGGAACATTCCATATCCAAACCAGAACACCCCTCTTCAGATCACACTCCGTCTGTTTTGGGTTTCTGAAGTATTTCTCAACATTTCTGGCTCACTTACATATAATCTGTTGTTTTTTTTTCTTTTTCTGTTTTTTCCTTTGTGTGTGGGGGGGTACTGGATATTGAACCAGTGGTTGGTTCATCATTGAGCCCAGTGGTTCAGGCATTCTCTAAGCTATACTCCCAGCCCTATTTTATTATTTATATTTTGAAACAGAGTCTCACTAAGTTGCTGAGGGCCTCATTAAGTAGCTGGGGCTAGTCTCAAACCTGCGATCCTCCTGTCTCAGTCTGTCAAGTACCAGGATTACAGGCATGCAACACCACACCTGGCTTCTTTTGTTGTTTCTGAGAATAGTTATATATTTATTTGGCTACCTTAAATTATCTTTGCTTTAATTTTTTTAGGCCTTTGGGTGGGGGAAGGTAGCTGTATGTCTTAACACTAGAAGAGCACATCTCTCCTTTCCTCTTCTCAAAGGGCCTCATAGTCCTCCTTCAGCCCCTAAACCTCCTTCAATTGAGTGCAAGTCTATCTTCTTCAGGGAATGATTTCAAACCCCTCATCAGAGCACAATTTAGGGGCTTTGAACCCCCTGAATGTTTTCCTTAGAGTTTATTTTACCCTTCATTCTTCCTCCTATATGCTCAGCTCATCTCTCTGGGGTCAAGAGCCTCCCCGTTCTCTGGTTTCCTCTTTGGAAAATACACTGGAGGTTTTGTTCCCATGAGAAGGCTGGGATGAAAATCTAGTTCCTAGGATGACTCCACAGCTATTTAACCAATTACCAAGAGCTTATGCAATGTTCTCACTGTCCCTGGACCTGTGCCAGTAAACTTTTCCTGCTTATGAGAGAGAGCCTAAATATCTCGTTCTGTAATCAAAGCTACCCAACATCCACAGAATTGGCCTTATCTCAGACTGCAGAGAGTCAGGGGAACAGAGATACTAGGTGTGGGGATCTGCAGCCAGATTGTCCTGCTTCAAGGAATATTTGCCATGAGATCTTGTAACTCTCTGTCCCTCTGTTTCCTTCTCTGTAAAGTGGCAAGTGATGGTCAGAGTACTATGTGCCTGAAAGGGTTTTAGGAAGATTAAATGAATTGGTGAATGAAAAGGGCTTGGAACAGTGCCTGTTCTCTGCTGTTATTAGTTACTATCTTTAAACCCTTACTTCCCGCAAACAGGCTGTCCTCAACAGTTGGATGGAACTACTTCTTCTCCTCAGCTTTGAAGCTTCTTTTGTCCAGAGTCTTCAGGGGCACAAATTAAGTTCTCCTCTCACTTCTTCCTTTTTCATTTCCTTTATCTATTGTCGGTGATAGCTACCATTTTTGAAACATCAGCTACATGCTAGCTGCTTTCCAAGTATTATTTTTTCAGCCTTCATAATGACCCTGAGAGGAGGCTGATGACATTACTCCTATTTTATAGATAAGAAAAGTCAGCCTTAAAGAAGAAAAGTAAACCGGGCGTGGTGGTGCACGCTTGTAATCCCCACGCTTCGGAGGCGGAGACAGGAGGATTGTGCAGGTTCGAAACCAGCCTCTCTGGCTTAGGAGACCCTGTTTCAAAAAAAAAAAAAAAAATATATATATATATATATATATATATATATATATATATATATATATGTCTGGGAGTGTAGCCCGGAGGTAGAAGGGTTTCCAGAAACCCCAGTACCACCAAAGAAAAAAAAAAAGAAGAAGGAAAGTAAGCCGGGCATGGTGGTGCATGCTTGTAATCCCAGTATTGGGAGGCAGAGTAGGGAGGATCACAGTTTGCAGCCAGCCTCAGCTACTTAATGAGGCCTTCTGCAACTTAGTGAGACCTTTTTTCAAAATAAAAAGAATAAAAAAATAGGACTGGGGGTGTAGCTTGGAAGTATAAGGCCCCTGGGTTTCATCCCCAGTACCAAAAAAAAAAAAAAAAAAAAAGAAGGAATGTAAATGTAAATGGGTTGAGTTATTTTGTTGTTCAGAGGCAGAGCTGAGAGACCAAGTATTCTTCTGGCCAGGTCCCTACCTTGTCACAGCCATAGTTCCTTGTTGCGACCTGAAACGTCACTGTCTTAGCCTCTTTTGTGTTACTGTATCAGAATGTTATTGACTGGGAAATTTATAAGTAATAGAAGTTTATTTGTGTCATGGTTCTGGAAATAGGAAGTCCAAGATTGAGGAGACATATGCAGTGAGGGCCATCTTGCTGTGTCATGGAAGAAGGCAACACATGGGTGATGGGGGGGAAGAGAGGGCTGAATTTGGTTTTATAACAGACCCACGCCCATGATAACAGTGTTAACCTATTTATGAGCACAGAATACTCATCACCTAAACACCTCCCAATAGGCCTCACCCCCAATAGCATAGCATTCCAACACATGAACTCTGGGGGACTCAGTCCAACTGCAGCAGCCATGCTTGGGGTCCTCCATGTTGTGAATTATATCACTGATAATATCTTTGGTTGCAAGTGATAGAAAATCCAACTTGAGTTGGGTTGAACTACAACCAGAGTTTGTTGTTCATAAAAATGAAACATTTAGAGTAAATAGGCTTCCAGGAAGGTGTTCCACTGCTCACCACTGTCCCGCGGTCCATTTATCACTGCTCTTTCTACCCTGCCTCCCCCACGGTCCTGGTCTAAGCTTATGGTGGCTTCAGGATGCTGTGCAAGAAGTAAAGGGGGCTTCAGTTAGATGCCCTCCAGATCCTGATACAAATGTGTGAGGATAAGTAGGTGAGTTGGGAAGGGATACCAGGAATCACTAGTTGGGAAATGGGAAACTACAATAGGAAAATAAACATTGTTATCTACTGGTGTGGTGGCGCATGCCTGTAATCCCAGTACTTGGAAGTACAGGAAGATTTCAGGTTCCAGGCCAGCCTCAGGAACTTAGCAAGACACTCAACAACTTAGTTAGATGCTGTTTCAAAAAACAAAATAGGGGCCGGGCGTGGTGGAACACGCTTGTAATCCCAGCATTCGGGAGGCTGAGACCCGGAGGATCACTGTTCATGGACAGCCTCAGCTACTTAGTGAGGCCCTCTGCAACTCAGTGAGACCTGGTTTCAAAATAAAGAATAAAAAATAGGGCAGGGGATGTAGCTTGGAGGTCGAATGCCCCTGGGTTCCATACCCAGACCTGCAAATAAATAAATAAATAAATAAATAAATAAATAAGGCATGGGCTCAGAGGTTGAATGTCCCTGGGTTCAATACCCAGAACCACCACCCCCCCCAAAAAAAAAAGAAAGAAAGAAAGAAAAGAAAAGAAAAAGAAAAAATCATCTAGAAAATTATCTCTGGCTAGGAATTTGGGAGAACAATGTATATCCATGTGTCAGAATTACTCCTGCCTAGTGGCACTGGGTACTTCTGACCTGCCACAGGAAGCAGGTAGAAAAGGATTCAGCTGGCAGAGAAAACCTCAGGCTCAAACTCAAAAGGGTGAAGGGAATAATAATTTTCGGAGGAATGGGAAATGGAGTGAGGGCATCCATTACCCCATGCATACTTCCCTGTTCCAGCCCTGGGATAGGGAACAATCTTTCCCACAGCTGTCCCACAGAGAGCCTGGGCTTGCCTCTGGTCGGCCCTGCAGAGGTCCTGTGTCTGCACTTGAACCAGGCCCTGTGTCCAGGGGAACATCCCTGATGCTTCAGTCACCCACCACTGCAGCAGGAGATGGGGCCACGCTGATTGGCTGAGGCCAGCCAGGGCCTGTCCAGCGCTGGAGGTGGCCAGTCCCAAGGGAACTGGATGGCAGTCACCCTGGAACCCTGGGAGAATGTTGGGGAGTCAGATGCAATGCTCATCACAGAAGTGCTCCCTAAAACAAAAGGCAGCTGTTGAGTGAAAATGGAGCTGAACACGGAAGGGCAGGGGAACCTGGGGCTTGAGGCTGCGAGAGGACTCAGGCTGTCTCTTAGTTTCACCCATGTGAGCTGCTGCCTCCCTCTCCTCCTCCTGTCTTCCAAGGTGACATTTTATCTCAGCTCATGCACCCACCACAAAAGGGTCCCTTGAACCCGTAGATCACCCCACAGATGTCCAGAGACATCTACAACCACTAGAAATCCCTCTTTAGAGAGGGGTTGAAATACTCTGTCTTGCGCCTTCTCTCCTTGGTCCCAGCCTGCCCCCTGGGGTATTCAGGACACATCTGCTTCATGTGCCCTCAATCTGAGTCCAAAAGGGATGTGTAAACAGTGATTACATCTCCCCGGGACTGGAACAAACTGACTATTCCCAGGCCTATTGCCACAGAGACGGTGGTCACAGAGGGCCCCAACGCCTAATGTGGGGAGCTAGCCAGCCCGGGGGGCAGGATTTGGGAGCTGGTGGGGCAGCTGATGAGTTCCTTCCTGGGAAACTTTGGCTGGCCTCCAGGTCAGCCACAGTTTACTGCTCAGAAACAAATGGCCCCATTACAGGGAGGAGCACAGCTCCCTAGTGGACGTGTTTATTCAGAGGAAGTGACCTTCCCAGCAGACAAGCACTCTCCCCCACCCATCAGCTCCGACAGCAGCTCTGCAGTGCCTGGACCATGCGCCCATGGCTTCAGTTTCAGAGTCTAGACTACACTCATCTGTCCATGTACATCAACGGACCCCTCAGTCCTGGTCCTGACCACCATGACCCAAGAGGCCTGTAAAGGTCGTGGCAGTGCCCAGTGACGGGGTGAGCATCCTCCAGGGAATCCTGCTCTGCTGGGGTAAGTGACTTTGACAGTCGGAGCCTAGGTTTCCCCTATCTGAAAACTGAAAGGAGCTCCTCTGGGGAGCTGCTCTGGGAATGGGGAAGTGGAGAGCATCTGGCGGGTTCTTAACAAGTGTGTGTACTACAGTGCTTTATCGGCAAAGGTTCCCTTATTCTCAGAATGTGCTGAGACTGTGTCTAACAACTCTGTGGCTCTCATGGCACCAAATGGTAGCTCTGTTGCCATGGAAACATGCCTGCCTTTGTTCCAGGAGTCCTCACCTGCTGGCTAGATAGGCTAGCAGTCCTTCACTAGTCTTCAGCCCCTCACCCCAACTTTTGTACAGGACAATAGTTTTTCTGTCTTCCTCTCCCCCAGCTTAGGAACTGTTCTGCCCCTCGTCATGTGTCTACTCCATACTTAGACTATCACCTATCCCTGGGTCCCCATGACCTCTTGACCTAAGGTTGGTTAGACAGAGCACTTCTCTCTGATTCTTGGATTTACAGCTGACACATAGAAGCAGAACTCTAGACATGGCATATTTGAGTTCCTGGCCCAGGTGTTCTCCAGCCCCATCTGTCCCATAGTCCAGTGGCACCAGCCATCCTTAGGATACAGGAGGGGTAGCCCATTTCCCCAGCCTCTTCTGAGGTCCAGCTGGTTGGATTTGGAGGGGACGTTTGACCAGGGAGAGTGAATCCAGAAGAATGATCAAGCATCTAGAACTGGAACAGCCAGGGTCAGATGCCTGCAAGTGCAAAGCTTGTGAGGTGGGTGGACAGAGCTTCCACAGAGACATGAAAAGCCTTAAGTAGCAGAGAAGTCAAACTCCGGAGCCCAAGGAGGCCAGCGTGGAGGCAGGAGGGAGGCTGGGAGAGGGCTGTGCTGGATAGCTTCTTTCTTTCGGTTCTCACTTCCTCAAATCCTGCACCTCGAGATACCCCTGCATCTACCTGGAAGAGCCTCCCTTTGCTAGAGCCGCTTTGCCAGAGTGCCTGTTCCTTCAACATAAAGCAACATGGACAGCCCATGATCACCACAGGGGGCAGTGGGCAGTGGGCACCTGCCATGACACAGTCTTCTTTGATAATTGAGATATAATCCACATTCAGAAAGTTTACCATTTTAAAGTGTGTGTAATTGAGTTGTTGTGTTCAGAGTGGTACAACCATCACCACCTTCAAACTCCAGAACATGTTCATCACCCCAAAATGAGACTCCGCACCCATTAGCAGTCACTTGCTCCCCTCCCCCAACACTCCCCAGACCCTGACATAACATAGATAGCTTTCTATGTCTGTGGATTTGACTATTCTGGATATACAAATGGACTCCTACAGAAGACACGACCATTGTGTATGGCTTTGTTCATGTGCCCTAATGTTTTTGAGGCTTATCTATGTTGTATCATGTATTAGTTCATCCTTCCTTCTTTCTTTCCTTCCTTTTTTTTCTTTCTTTCCTTTTCTTTTCTTTTCTTTTCTGATACTGGGGATTGAACCCAGGGGCATTCTACTTCTGAGCTACACACCCAGCCCTGTTTTATTTTTTATTTTGAAACAGAATCTCACTAAGTCATGGAGGGCCTTGCTAAGTTGCTGAGGCAGGCTTTGAATCTGTGACCCTCCTGTCTTGGCCTCCCAAGTACTAGGATTACAGGCGTGTGCCACCATGCCCAGTTCATTTCTTTCTATAACTGAATAGTATTTAAATTTTGCTAATGCATCAGCTGGTGGACATTGGGGTTGTTTCTACCTCTTGCCTGTTGTGAGTAGTGCTGCTGTGAGCATTTGTGTATAACTATTTGTTTACGTGCCTGTTTTCAATTCTTTTGGGTAAGTATTTAGAAGTAGAATTGCTAGGCCCTAGAGTAATTATATGTTTAACTCTTTAGAGAATAGCCACGCTGTTGGCTATAGTGGCTGCCTCACTTTGTATTTAATTCCACCACATTCTCCCAGCCTTAGTGAGTGTGAAGTGGTATCTCCTTGTGGTTTTGATTTGCATGCTCTTAAGGCCCAGGGGACATTCTCACTACCTATTGGTCATTTGTATACCATCTTTGGAGAAATGGTTATTGGAATACTTTGCCCATTTGAAAAAATTGAGTTATTAATCTTTTATTAATGACTTGCCACCGTGCTGTATATATTGTGAATACAGGTTATTTATCAGATATATGATTTGCAAATAATTTCTCCCAATCTGTGGGTTGTCTTTTCACTTTGTTGATAATATGCTTTGAAGTACAAAGAACTTTAACTTTTATTTATTTATTTATTTATTTATTTTGCGGGTCTGGGGATGGAACCCAGAGGTATTTAACCTCCAAGCTATACCCCCTGACAAATTTTTTTATTCTTTATTTTGAAACAGGGTCTCACTGAGTTGCAGAGGGCCTCACTAAGTAGCTGAGGCTGTCCGCGAACAGCGATCCTCTGGTCTCAGCCTCCCGAATGCTGGGATTACAAGTGTGTGCCACTATGCCAAGCTTGAACTTTAACTTTTATGAAGTCCCATTTGCTTACTTTTCATTGTTGGGCTTTTGGTATCCTACCTAAGATATTTGTCTTTTCCCTCAGTTCAAATTCTTTCCATCTGCTGAGTTCGAGACTCTGCCTGATGTTTGCAAATGTCTGCTGCTTGCATTTTGAGCAGTCTGTCTCTCTCAGATAACAAATCCTACAAGAGAAAGTGACCAACTCTAAAACAAATAAACAAAAAACAAGCCCACACTGTGTCATAGATTAAAGCTTTTCATGAAGATTGTGATAACGACTCGGGGTCAATAAGCTCTCTCTTGGGTCTAACTTAATATTGTAGAATTGATTCTGAAGAGGACTTTGTCATGAAAAACCCAGAGAGAGGGGGGACCCTGGCACACAGTGGAGGGGGGCTGGAGCTGCTGCCCTTCTTAGAACAAGACCACCAGTAGCAAGCATCTTCACTAAGCTTGACTTTCCACCAAGCGCAGGGTGGCACTTTGTGCTGGGAAAGTTGGCACTGCCTTTTTTACTCCAAGAAAGAAAAAGATGGTGGCTGTACCGAATTCAGACCCTGGTACTGTCCTCTCAGGCTCAGGAGTGACCCAAGCGGGATGAGCAGGAAGCAGGGATGAGGAAGGCGTGGCTCAGCTCCTCCTTCCAGAGTTGCTTTGTGAGCTACAGCTCCTTTTGGTCAGCTGACTCAAAGCTGACCTCTGTAGGAAGCCTGTCTCTGGACATCTTCCCAGGCCAAATGCAGGCGAGGCAGTCCAAAGCAGGCACGTCTTCTGCCAGCGGGCAGGAGACACAGTAGACCAGCCTCAGATTCCAGGCCGCCTCCACTCTCAGCTTTTGCTCAACCCATTAGCACGCTCTGTCTGTGGTCATTGAGAGAGCTCCCACCGCGCCTGTGCTGGACTCCACGGCGCCCTTGGCCTTGGGCCACAGCCCCAGACCAGCACACTCTGGGGTTTTTGGTTAATGCTTCAGTCCAACATCCCTGCTCAAGTTCAAGGATAAGAAAAGAGTATGGGCTCTGAACACTGCATTGTCACTTACCTAGGTGTGACTGTAGGCAAGTCACTTACTGCCTGGGAATGTCTTGCCCACACTTCCAACAATGTTGTTACTGGTGTCACAGGTGACGGTGAAGTTCTCCAGAGAAACAGAGACTATCAGTTATAGATAGATAGATGATGGATACTTGATAGATAGATGATAGATGCTAGATAGTTTATTATGGGACTTGGCTCACATGATTATGGAGGCTGAGAATTCCCATGAACCATCTGTAAGCAGGAAAACTAGGGAAGCCAGTGGCATGACTCTCTCTCCAGAGCTCTAAGTCTGAGACTCTGGAGGACCCTGGTCTGAGCTGAGGAGTCCAAAGATTCTGGCACTCGGAGCTCTGATGTCCAGGGGGAGAGGCAGATGGGTGTCCCAGCTTCAGAAGAGAGAACTTTTATTCTATTTGGGCCCTGAATGGGTGGTGATATCCCACATTGGTGAGAGTAGATCTGCTTTATTCAGTCTGTTAATCTCTTCTGGGAGCTTCCTCACAGACATACTCAGTGTTAATCATCTGTCTATAAGGAAGGCACAATTGATAGCATGGGCTTGATAAATGGGAAATATCATTACCATTAACTACAGAGTCAACTCTCCACTCTGATCCTACTTCTATATCACTTTTACTGAATCAGCACCCAAGTCCAGAGAGCTCTCCTGATGACTGAACTAACCAGTCAGTCCTAAACATTCACCTGGAATCTCAAGGGACCCCAAACTCAACACCCCCATAATGTGCCCCTTCCCAGGTTTATAGTCTCAGTAAGGCCTCATCATCCAGCCAGTCACCAGAGTCAGAAAGCTAGAGCTGGGCATCTTCCTAGAACTTGGCTCCTCAAATTTCCCATAACCATGCCAAGCATGATGGCACATGCTTGTAATTCCAGCATTCGGGAGGCCAGAGGATTGTGGTTTGTGGACAGCCTCAGCTAATTAGCGAGGCCCTTTGCAAGTCAGTGAGACCCTGTTTCAAAAAATAAAAAGACTAAAAAATAGGGTTGGGGGTATAGTTCAGATGTAGAATGCCCCTGGGTTCCAGCCCCAGTACTGAAAAAAAAAATTCCCATAACCAATCAATTGGCAGACCCTCCCTTGGCATCTCCTAGTTCCATCCTGCCTGCTCTGGCCCATGGCTCATGTGCAGTGAAGGTTCCGCAGGGCTTGCCAAGCATTTTCACTTCCTATCTCTCCCCTCTCTATCCCCTAGCATCACTCTTTACCAACTCTAGTCAGCCTTCTGTCTACCCTACTTCTCTAAACTGTTCCCTTGAAAATCCCCAGTGACCTCCATGGTGGTAAATCCAATGGTCAGCTCCTAGATCCTCATCTTCCCGAAGCCACTGGCAGCATTTGACGCATGGCCCTCCCCTCCTGAGACGCCCTCACTCCATCTCTAGGAAACGCTCCCCTCTGCCTGATTTTCCTTGCAGCCCTCAGGCTGCTTCTCTTCCATCTCTCTTGTTGAGGATCTTGTTCAACCTCATTTATCTACCTTCTAAATGTTGGAAGTTCCTAGAACTTAGCGCGCTCTCTCTCTCTCTCTCTCTCTCTCTCTCTCTCTCTCTCTCTCTCTCTCTCTCTCCCTGTGTTACTGGGGATTGAACTCAGGAACATTCTACCTCTGAGCCACTCTTCCAGACTTACTTTATTTTATTTATCTTGAAACAGGGTCTTACTAGGTTGCTAAGAGTCTTGCTAAGTTGCTGAGGCTGGTTTTGAACCTATTCTTTTTCTGTCAGTTTCACAAGTACTGGGATTACAGGCATACACCACCACACCAGGCTTAGAACCTAGTTCTTACCTCCTATTTTCTACCTATTCATTTGTCCACTACGTCCAACTTCCCTGAAACTTTTCAATCTGCAGTTGATTGAATTTACAATTGTGGAACTCATGGAGACGAGGCTGATGATTCTTACTCTACAGGAACCTCGTGCTGTCCCACAGATCTGAATAGTACCTACATGTTTGTGCTAGTCAGCTTTCCTTCACTGTGACAACATACCTGAGATAAACAAACTTATGAGGAGGAAAAGTCTCAGTTCAGAGGTTTCAGTTCATGCCCATTTGGCTTTGTTGCCCTGGGACCTGTGACGATGTAGAACATCATGGTGGGAGTGTATGGTAGAGCAAAGATGCTCATCTAAGGGTGGCCAGGAAGCAAAGAGAGAGAAAAAGGGGGCGGTCTCAATATTCTCTTCAGGGACACGCCTCAGTGGCCTCACCTCTTAAAGGCCCACCACCTTTCAATAGCACACAGGTTGGCAATGAAGACTTCAAAACTTCTTGGGGTCTTGAGGGACACTCACCCAAGCCACAGCAGTGTTGACAATTCTGAGTTCTAGCTCAGCCCTCTCTCTCTCGAGTTTCTGTATAACTGCCTACTCAGTACCTCTCTGCGGCTAACAGGACTCTCAGGTGCAGTTTGCAAAGCCAAGCTCTCATCTTTCCTCCAGCCTGCTCCCCTGCAGCCCTCTTCCCACCTTGGTCAGTGGCAGCTCTGTTCTTTCCATTGCTTAGGAAAAGGGGAAAAAGATGAAAACACAAAAGGACATGGCACTGATGCCAGCGCTGCAACAGGAGCCTACAGGAGCCCTGGTCAGCTCTGCTTGCAGAACACAGCCAGAATCCAGCCACTCCTCCTCACCAGCGTCTTGCCTGGACGCCCATGGTGGCTGCCAACCAGCATCCATACTTCTCCCAGCCTGCTGCTAGGGTGGAAAGAGTCCTGTCACCCACTCAGAACCCTCCAGCTCACTCACAGGAAAAGCCACAGTCTTTACAATCACTCACAGAGCTCTGCCAGTGCCCCAGCTCTTTCTACTGGGTCACCCAGGTTCTAATTACTGTCCCTTGAACATGCCCCACCCATTCCACCTTGAAACCTTTGAACTCCTGGGATTCCTGCTCTGGAGTACTCTCCTCCTGATGACTCTAGGCCCCACTCCCTCCCCCATTCAGGCCCCAGCTTGTCACTTCCTCAGAGAGGCCCTCCCTGACTGCCCCATCGCACATACCAGTCCCTGACTTTCCTGCTTTGTTGGTTTCTCCTTAGCCCTCATCACTTTCTAATACGCTCTTTATCTTTCTTATTTGCTTGTTTATTGTGTAAACCCCTCTGGTAGAATGTAAGTTGCTGAGGGCAAGAATTTTTGTACATATTGTTGACTATTTTGTTTCTGGTATTTGGAATGGTATCTGCATAAGGCCGTGTTGAGCTGTGAGCTGCCCCTTCCCAAGCCCCACCTCGAGGCTCAGAGAGGCAGCCACTTCTGCGGGGGCCAGGAGAGAGGCTGAGGTGCTGCCCCCCCCCCCCCCCCCCCCGTCCTTCACTCTGTTTCCAATGCTTCTCCCCAGGAGCTGCATCTCAGAGTGGATCAATCCAGGGCTGCTGGCTTAACTGGAGTCGTGGGAAAGTTGGGCGTGGGGGCTGGCAAGAGCTTAGTGTGTCTGTGCTGATGGGTAGGTGACGCCTGAGTGCAGAGTGGCCAGATGGGTTCTTCATTTGCTGAAAGTTGGCCTGTGGCATTGGGCAAGTCAGATAGCAGGGACAAGTCTCAAATGGATTCAGTGGATCATAGTCCATGGACTCAGTGGGGAACAAAGGAAGTGAGAGAGGGGTGTAGAAGAGGAAGAGTTCAGTTCTGAGTGGCACGTGGAGCTCCAATAGAAAAGACAACACTGTAGCAATTGAATGCATGAATTTTGAACTTTATAGAGATATAAAGTATCTCTCCACCCATTCCTCCTTCTGTATTAGAATCAGAACGGTTGTTGTTAGATGGGCACATTAAGCCTGGAATAAAAGTCTACATCTCCCACATTCCCTTGCAATTAGCTATGGTTATGCAATTGTATCCTGGCTTCCAAGTTACCATGACATGATGGCTGGAACTTGAGCAGTCATCTTGGACTGTGAGGTGACTTGGAAGACAGAAGCCAGTACCTAGGTTAAGGAGCAAAAAGCTAGGGATCCCTAGGGGCACATGCAACTTTCCTTCATAGAGAACTAGAAAACTATCCTTCATAGAGAAGATAAATAAAGGGCTATGTTTTTTAGGATATTATTAGGTTGAGGTTTTCTCCTATAGACAAATAGACCTATTTATAACTGATAAAAGAATTATGATAGCTCTTACTTAAAAGATACCCCTGGAAGCTATGACTATTTCCTTATTTGAGGAAGGGGCCTTTGCCAATGTAATTATATTAAGTCTCTTAAGGTGGAATCATTCTGGGTTACCTGTGTTGCCATAAATTCATTGACAAAGGTCTTTTTAGAAGACATACAGAATAGACACAAAGTAAAAGAGATGATGTAATGACAGAGGCCGATTGACGTGGCCACAAGGCCACAGTCAAAGAACGGTGACAGCTACAAAGGAGCCCAATCAGGCTGGGCAGGGGACAGTGTGAAAATGAGATTGGCACATGGTGGCCAGAGAGGAGGAGAATAAGATGGTTACAGGACAAAGTGAGCAGCAGTGTCGGGTACCGCTCAGGTCAGAGCTGAGATGTGGGTCAGAGAGAGTGAAGCAGCCTGTCCTTGGAGCATTTTCAGTGGAGCAGGGGAAGTTGGATTGAGGAAAAGAGGGTATGAGAGTGAATGTGTGTGTGTGTGTGTGTGTGTGTGTGTGTGTGTGTGTATGTGTGTGTGTGTGTGTGTGTGTGTGTAGAGAACTTGTACAAGTCTGGTTGTAAAGTGATAGAACAGCTAGAGAAAAATAGAAGGATTTTCTTTAGATGCCAGTGTCAACGATGCTCAATTGCTGATGAGGAGACAGAAGAGAGAGGAAGATCAAAGACCTAGGATGACTGCAAAAGAAGAGAATGGTTCCCAAGTCCCAGGGGAAGCCCCCCAAATGAATCCCAAGACAAGTAAGTAAAAAAAGGTTTGTGGAAGGATGCTGAGGGACCATCTACCCAGTGGCTTCTAGACCCTAATATGAAAGGCAAGATCACCTGCCCAAACAGATGAAAAGGTAGTGGGATAGAAAGTTGTGAGGAAAAAAGTGGGAAGCTCTTACATAGCCTTTGAGAAGCGTTTAGAGAAAGTTGAAGGCTTTCTGAACTCTGATGTGAGCCAGTTGAAACTGGAAACCAAGAATGTGGTGGCCCCGCCCGTGTGATTGTGTAAAGGCCTTTGAAATCCCTGACAACCCGAGGCTGGTCTAGAGAAGATGGACGGCAGATGAATTGATGCTGGAAGGTTTCCAGGCAAGTGAGACACCAGGCCAATAGGACTAGCTGGGTGCTGATAAAGATACAAGTCTGGCTGTAAAGTGATAGAATAGCTAGAGAAAGCAGAAGGATTTTCTTTAGATCCTAGAGTGTCATCGAGGCTCAATTGCTGATGAGGAGACAGAAGAGAGAGGAAGATCAAAGATTGACCAGATAATGGACAGAAGGAAGAATGGGAAGAAGGGAAGCTGAGAGACAGAGCTGGAAGGGGAAGGGTTATGGTCAAAGAGAGATGTTTACATTTTTCAATGTCAGAGGTGGAGCAGTTCTGAGTGACAAAACCCAGAGCTTGGCCGAGGGAAGTTGGAGGACTGGAGTTCAATGGAAGTGACAATTCCTGGAGATGAAGTGATGAAGGAACTGAGAGGGCAGAGTAGTGATGGCTCATCCTTTAATTTATTGTCCACTTTTGAGAGCAAACAGATGTATTAATAATTTATCATCCACCCTAAATAGCAGGCTAAGTCTACATGGTACTAAGCAAACCATAAGGTTATCCCAGTGCTTAGCCACTCCGGCTGCTGGCAGACCTCAGGATAGAGGAAAAGATAGTACCTCGGCTATCTTTTAATGAGGCCATTAGGGACAAGGGGCCTTGCAGGTGGCTGAGCAGAGAGTGGGGGAAGGTGGTGTGGCTCAGGCTGGACAAGAGAGGTTGGCTTGATCTGTTTTGGGCTGCTATTATGGAAAAGCACAGATTGGGCTCACTGCGGAGAGCAGCGGAGGGTGGAGGGCGAAGGCAAGAGCACAAGAGAGCCAGGCTCCAAGCTGGCTTTTATAACAAGCCCACTCCCTCTATAATGCCAGCAATCCGCTCCTGAGGCCCTAAAGACCTAATGATGTTTTGTCTGTTTATGTGCTTGGGTTTTGTGGTGCTGGGGATGAACCCAGAGCGTGTGCACACCAGGCTGTCTACCACTGAGCTCGCCTCTCCCTAGTCACCTGCCGTGTAAAGGTCCTATCTCCTGACAGGGTCTATTGAGGATTAGATTTCCAACACATGGACTTTGGGGGCACATTCAACCTGAAGCCAAGGACATGATACTCAGTCATATTGACTGTCCCTGCTAGAGCGCCTCTTGGGTTTCTACACTCCTCTAAGTCTCTGAGTATTCTAGAACAGATCTTAAAGTCATCTGTCTGTTAAGTCTATAAACCACAAAGGCTTTGAGTTTATCCATTGGTTCCTTAAGTAAACACAGACTCGATTTGGCCCAGCACTGGGTTAGGCAGAGGAGATTAGCACTCCTAGAGGAACTCTTGGTCCAGCAGTGGTGCTGGGCAGAGAGCAGTGTGGGGAAGGAAAGACTGGCCCTTTCATGAATGCTGTAATTCCACATGCACCCGAGTCAAGGAGAGGAGGGAGGGAACCTAATGGGTGTGTGTGAGGGTGGGCATGGAGTGCAATCAGGAAAGATTACATTTTTTTTTTTTTTTTTTTTAGTGGGGTCTTGAAGGGTGAGAGGAGACTGCAGGGAGAACAAGGAGGGTCTTGAACCTGTGATCCTCTTGTCTCAGCCTCCCAAGTACTGGGATTATAGGCATGCACCACCCTGCCTGGCAAAGCTGAGTACCTTAATCTCTAAACAGACATTCTAAAACAATCCCCCCTGTGTTGGCCTCCCCAGGAGGACAGGTTCACATTTTAATCCCTGCAACAAGTGACCAGGGACACCTGGAGACAGGCATGGGGGGGGGCGCTCAAAGTCAAGGCTAGCTAAAGGCTGTTAGTAAACTGTATATGGCATGCTTTTTTTCTTTTCTTTTCTTAGAAAAGTGGATGTGAAATTGGAAGAAGGGGAGAAAGTAACTTTCACCCCTGGTTCCAATGGAGGGAGGGCCCTTCCAGGCTACACTGCTTTTCTGAAAATAGCTTGTTGGGATCAGGGAGCTTACCAGGTCTCTTCCTGTGACTTCCAGGAGTCAGAGGTCCAGGGGATCTGCAGGCTTGCCCAGACTACACATAATCTAGGCCCCTGATATCCAGGCTATGTCTCTCAGGTGCTCTCAGAGGGGCCTCAGAGCATCCCTTCTCTGACATCCTGGTGTTCAAGCAACAATGGGGAGATCTCATTCATGAGGAAACATCCCAGTCAGGAGACAGCTAGGAAAGACACAGTCTCAAGGACCCACACACTTTTCACAATTCACATGCATGCAGTGTCTGACTGAGGTTGAGTTCAAGGCTCCAGGATCTATCCCTCTGTCTTAAAGGCTGCGCAGGAGCCTGTCAGAGGGCCCTGGAGTAGTGGGGCTTTCCAATGGCTTTACCATCTGTGTTCTGCAGGACCTCTGGAGTTATTGGAGACAAAAACCCAGCTAGTATTCTCCAAGTTGCATGCCCCAGAAGATGGGGGCTGCATACATGGGGTGAGGTAGCTTTCATGTGAGTGCAAGTGTGCATGTGCATGTACACCACAAAGAGGCTCTATGATCAAGATTTCAGCCCCCTGAGGGTTGTGCATCCTCTTGTCTAATTCTGCACAGGGTCACCAAGTAGATTAGAGAGCGCCCTGGATGGTCAGAAGACTGAGATGGCAAACAATTTTCACCTGGGGGGTCAACTGCAGCTTGTTAGTGGACATGTTGGCATTGAGGAGGAAGCTAAAGTAGGTCTGGGCAGGAGATCTGAGTTCCCTGATGCCTGTCCTCGGTGGGGGAGGGGACAGCGGCCCTGGTAAGGAGAGTATTTGCCATTTTGCCCTCTCTGCTGTAAGCTGACACCTTCTGTGTCAACACACAGCCCAAAGACACCCAATGCCCCAGCAAGGGCCCAGAGGAGCAGGAATGGCAGCCCCGCTGGCTTGTGCTCTGCTGTTTATTCTTGAGGCAGGGAGTGAAGGCAGGCTCAAGAAGGCTAGGGACTCCCCTGCAGGGGAGATCACCAAGAGGTGCTTTTCACCAAGAGATGCTTTTCAGAGTGAAGCCTCATCTTCTTCCTGGCTTACTTACCTCTGCCTCAGAGGCCCAAATGGAAGGCTGATTCCCTTACAAAGGCCCCTGCTTCCTCTTCTTTCTCAAGTTTCTCCTGCTTTTCTGAGCTCCAAGTGGTTGGTCTGAAATGCCACCAAATATCAATTAGACCCTTGGCCTGAGCGACTTCAGAGGCAGACACTTCTCTGCTCCCTCTTCCCTCGTCTCTGCAGATAGACTGAATAGCAGTGTTCCTGAAGTGATCAACACCATTTCTCACTGCCCCATGACTGCTTGCTCATGGCTGGTGAAATACCATCCTGTTTGCATCCTTCCCTGACCTTCTTGGTCACTGGAGAGGTGGGTAGGGAGGTGACAGACATTCTCAGTTGTTACTGGGAAAACCAGAGTCCTGCCCCAGGTTGCTTGAACAGGTTCTCCAGATTCTGTCTCCATGACCCCAATATGGAGACTGTGGAGTAGATGGAGTCACCAGATGAGAAAGGGGGCAGGAGCTGGAGCCTCAGCTCGGAGGCTCCCTCCCACCTCACACACAGGGCCAGGGCCTCCACACTGGGAGTCTGCCAGACTGGAACCTACGCAGGAAGAGCTGGAATGTGCTTAGGAGAAGGTAACTTAGCTCTCTGGCTTACTAGGTGACTCTTGCAAGTTTCTTTCCTGGGTCAGGGTGACTTCTTTGTAAAATGAGTGCTTGGGCTATGACCTTTGACATTTTCTTTCTTTTTTTTTTTTTGTGGTACTGGGGTTCCTGGAAGCCCTTCTACCTCTGGGCTACACTCCCAGACCTATTTTTACATTTTTATTTGGAAACAGGGTCTCCTAAGCCAACGCGCGCATCTGGTTTCGAACCTGCGCGATCCTCCTGTCTCTGCCTCCCAAGCACGGGGAATACAAGCGTGTGCCACCATGCCTGGTGACCTTTGACATTTTCTATGCAGGGCTTCTTAGTATGTCCATGATAGAATAGAGAGGCACAGAGTTTGGGCCTGGCCCAGTCTTTGTCCTCTGATGCCCATCTGGTCACTCACACCCATCCCACAGGACATGTGTTGTCGGTGACTTCTGGAGCTATTCCTAAGGCACACTACCTGTGACTTTTTCACATGTATTGATCATCTGCTGGTACAGAGGTGCCTCTCTCTCTCTCTCTCTCTCTCTCTCTCTCTCTCTCTCCCTCTCCCTCTCCCTCTTTCTCTCTCTCACGTTGAGCTGTGTTGTGAGCATGGGAAGGAGAAGAGTTCAAGGGGGCAGAATCCAGCCAGCCAGCCATTAATCCATCCATCTCTCCAATCATCAATCCAGCTAGCATTTCCCAATCACAATTCTCTATACACACCAGGCTCTGTGTAGAAACCATGGGGGGATGGAGGAGAGAAAGAGGCAAAGGTCACCAGTGGGGTCACTGGGTGTGCCAAGCACCCTCATGGCACCAAATCGCTCTGGAGACAGAGAAGGCATCTCTCTAAGTAGGCACGAGGCTCTTGTGTTCTATCACTATCTATTTATTGCCTGTGGCTACCAACTTGACCCCTAAAGAAAATTAGATTTACAATCTACAATAGAAAAAAATTGGTTTTAAATGTAACAGGGCTACTTTTTTCCCTATAAGATGGGAATGCAGAGACAGAAAGCTCTAGGATGGGGCTGGGAACCTTGGGGTCTTCTCTGGGCTCCCAACGCTCTACTTGGACAATTAGAAAATAGCAGCCCTCTGAAAAAAAGTTTTCTTTAGCAAATCTAGGGAAAGTCTAGATGGTGATTCCAAATCCTACTCCCACCTTTTGGAAGCTCAAAAGCAGGAACAGAATTCCAGAGGGGACATCAAATATCTTTGAGTGGAATGGCTGTCATGTCGCTCCCCATCAGCCAAGTACCTTTCCTTTAAACAAACTGTTTTAATGCTGTTTAAAAAAAATATAAAATGTACTGTATAGGTACTATTGAGTTGTGATTGTATGTGTTGTCATTTGTATTACTAATTGCAAATTGATAAACTCTTTCAAAACATGCATATATGAAATCAAAGGGAACTTCGGTTGGGGAGACAGGACAACATGGTCACCACCGAAGGTCATTCTAGGAGGTCCAAGCATCCACAGATGTGCGTAGGGGAGCCGGGTGGAGGACAGGCCTGTGTGGAATATCTTCTGCTTATCAAACCTGAACTGGAAACCTTGCCAGCACCCCCAGAGTTATCAAGATGACCACTCCCATTTTACAGAGGAGACAAGGCTTGCTTGCAGATCTTAGGCTCTACTTCAGAGGTCACTCAGCTGGAAGGTGGCCCAGCTGGCGCGTGAACGCCAGGCAGAGCGGGAGCGGAGGCGGGAGAGGTGACTCGGTTCAGCCAGGCGGTCGGTTCCCCTGCATGGGCTCGTGAGTCTGCGCCTCCACTCTAGGTCCCCCGCGCTGGCTTTGCGCTCAGAAACCCAGAGCCTGAGCGGGCGACGGCCCCGGGGCTTCGCGGGCCCCCGCCAGCCAGACCTTGTTCTGGGTCTGGGGTCCTGGCGACTGGCCAAGGCACCGGGGCAGGCTGAGGATCCGGCCGGGTGGAAGAGGGGCGAGAAGCGAGGCGGGCCCACCGTAGAAATATGAGAAGGGAGAGGGGGAGGAGGGAAGGCGAGGAAAGAGGCGGGGAGTCCTTCCTGGGGCAGGAACCCGGGCCCCCCTTGGCGCAGCCGGCCGGCGAAGCGATTCTGCAGATGGAAGGAATTAAGTGGGAGGGGAGGGTCCCACGGAGATAGCGAGAGGAGGGAAGAAGTGTGTGTGTGTGTGTGTGTGTGTGTGTGTGTGTGTGTGAGAGAGAGAGAGAGAGAGAGAGAGAGAGAGAGAGAGAGAGAGAGAGAGAGAGAGACGCAACCAGGCCCACAACCAGGAGAGACACAGGACAGAGAACGAGAAGCGGGTGAAAAATAACTGTAAAGGGCTTGGAAAGAGCCGGGTAGACGCGATCGGCCGGCAGAGCGGGAGGAGACCTCGTAGGCCGGGCGGGGGTCGCGGGGACCCGCCCCGCTCCCCTCTCGCCCCACCCCGCTATCCCATATTCAGTGAGACAGCCAATAGCGGGCGAGGACGGGGCGGGCGGGGCCTCCGTGGACCCCGCCCTGGGAGCGGCGCCGGGGGTCAGCGCCGAGGCAGATAGCGGATCGCAGGCGGGCGGGGCGGCGGGAGGGCGGAGCCAAAAGTTTCCTGCCCAACTTTCGCTGCCTCCTTCCTCGCCCGCGCGCCCGCGGCAGTCGGGGAGGCGGCGGCGGCGGCGGGCAGCGCGGAGCGCAGGGCGCCGGGCGGTGGCCGCGGGGCTTGGGCGGCTGGCGAGTGGGCACAGGCTCCCCGGTGCCCGCCCCTCCGCTGGGAGGGGGGCGCGAGCGGGCGGCCGGGGAGGGGCCGGCACGGCCGCGGCAAAATGAGCCTGCTGTCGGCCATCGACACCAGCGCCGCCTCGGTGTACCAGCCGGCCCAGCTGCTCAACTGGGTCTACCTGTCGCTGCAGGACACGCACCAGACCAGCGCCTTCGATGCCTTCCGGCCAGAGCCGCCGGCTGGCGCCGCGCCCCCGGAGCTGGCCTTCGGGAAGGGCCGCCCGGAGCAGCTGGGATCGCCCCTGCACTCCAGCTATCTCAACAGCTTCTTCCAGCTGCAGCGCGGAGAGGTGGGTGCCCCGCGCGCTCCCGCCCTCGTCCTGCTGCGCCCGCCGGGCCGTTTCCTATCTGCCCGCTCTTCCTGGCCTGGCACGGGCCGGCTCCGCGTTGCCCGGCCGGGATTGGCTTGGCTTCGTGCAGCTTGGCCAAACTTGCCGCCCAAAGTCCCTGGGGCGGCGGGAGCGCGTCACCTCCCGGCAGATCCCGTCCCGGAGCAGCTCAGGCCGGGGCAGGGCCCTCCCTCTCCCTCTGCCTCTCCCTCTCCTAGCCGAGGGAGCCCTGCTCCAAGCGAGCCCGGGCGGGGGTGTCTCCGGATTTTCTCCAGACAGCCGGGGTGCGGCCGGCCAGGGCGGGGACCCCTTCCAAGTGTCTTTCTCTCGCCCAACCTTATCCCCTCAGGGTGACCTCAGCTGGGACGAAAGTGCAGATTCTGCTCCATGCTCCCCTGGAAGGGCCTAAAATCTGGAGAGGAATAACTCACCCAGAGGACTTTCCCTGCCGTTCCCGCATGGGGACCCCCAGATCTGTCCTCCAGCTGCTCGCCCTCTCCCAGCCACATAGGAAGTGGTTTTTGAGGGCTTGACCCCGCAGACTGCGCTGTCCCCTGCCCTCGCAGCCTGGAAGGAAATGAAAGGGAAATCCTTAGAGCTGCGGGGAGGAGGGGGGGTAGATGGGGGGGCAGTTCCAGCTGCCCAGTGCCTTCTCCAGAAACCTGGGCCGCCTGTGTTGCAAAGGGCCTGTTTGCTGGATTCAGTTACAAAGTCTACTGGGTAGCGCCTCTTCCCCAGCTACATAAACACACAGCTCACCATGACTCTTAGTGTCTTTTGAGGGTTCTTCTGCAGAGGCTCCCAGATTGCACTCCGCTCTCTGGCTGGACCTACTCCTGTCCCACACTACACCCTCGCTTTCTCCAACCTCACTGGAGAACTACAGTCTGTGGCTTTCACTTAGTGTCCTGTGGCCTCTCTGCAAAGGTGTAAGAGTACTCGTGAGGGTCACGTTCACTCTTCTAGACTTAGTTTGCAAGGCAGTGCTGGGCAGGTGGGAGAGGCTGAGGGCCTCCCTTTCTGGCCTCCTGGGCATGTTCAACTCTGCTATTATTTACTGGGTGATTGATGGATTTATAAAAGGCTGCCCTAAGGCCGATGCCTCCAGAGCTGCCCTGCTGACCTGTGTGAGCAGGACCAGTGTGGGGAGACTAGGCAGAGTGGAGAGATGAGTCTGGAAGGGTACCCTGCTGTGCAAGCCGAAAGCACTTGTATGCCAAAGCTCTTTGTAAACTGTAAAGCACCCTCTCGGCATGAGGAATCGCTCTTGGCTGGGATCTTTCTTGTAAAAGACTTTACTGCCTCTTCAGGGAACTGGCTTCAGGTGAGCCAGTGACTTTGGAGTGTTTCTTCAGGTCTGAGTCTTTCCAGGGGCACAGGCAGCTGGCACTGGGCACAGGCACCGTGGTGCTGCCCCGCTACTGGGATGAGGGTGCCAAGGAAGGCCAGCATTGCTTCCACAAGAGACACTGTCAGTTGTTTGTTCTCTTACCTAACATTTGTTGAGCTCTGTGTGGGCCCCTGGGGTTTCACAGGCACAGCTAAGGGTGGCTACAGATAAGTAGATGTGTGTGTGAATGGCATGTGGTTGGATGGGGTGCTGTGATGGTGGGGGCTGGATGAGTACTGCGGTAGTTGAGTGATTGGATGGGTGCTCTGATGTTTGAATGATTGAATGGGTGCTATGGTGAGGTGTTTAGGTGGATTTTGTGATGGTTGGATGGGTGCTGTGGTGTAGTAGTTGGGTAGATGCTATGATGGGGTGGTTGTGTGAGTGCTGTGATGGTTGGATGGTGCTGTGATGGGGTGGTTGGGTTGTGCTGTGATGGAGAGTGGTCGGATGGGTGCTATGATAGGTGCTGTGATGGCTGGATGGGATGGGGTGGTTGGATGGGTTTGTGATGTGGTGTTTGGATGGGTGCTATGATAGTTGGGAGGGAGCTGTGCATGATGGTTGGATAGGTTCTGCAGTGGTTGGATGGGTTCTGCGGTGGTTGGATGGGTGCTGTGATGGGTGGTTTGATGGGTGCTGTGGTGGTTGAATGAGTGCTGTGGTATTTGGATGGGTTCTGTGGTGGCTGGATGGGTGCTGTGATGGGTGGTTGGATGGGTTCTGTGGTGGTTGGATGAGTGCTATGGTGGTTGGAAGGGAGCTGTGATGGGTTGGTTGAGTGGGTGCTGTGATGGGGGTGGTTGATGGGTTTGTGATGTGGTGTTTGGATGGATGCTATGATAATTGGGAGAGAACTGTGATGGTTGGGTGAGTGCTGTGATGGATGGTTGATGGGTTTGTGATATGGTGTTTGGATGGGTTCTGTAGTGGTGGGATGGGTGCTGTGATGGGTGGTTGGGTTCTGTAGTGGTTGGATGGGTGCTGTGGTGGTTGGGAGGGAGCTGTGATGTTTGGATGAGTGCTGTGATGGGTGGGTGGGTGCTGTCATGGAGTGGCTCAGTGGGTGCTGAGACGGGTGCCTGGATGGTGCACGCCCAGGGGGGTATCTTATCCAGGCAGAGTGAGCATGACCTACAAGTCAAGTGGGGCCCTAATCAGCCCCTACTAGCCCCCCTCTGCTCCCACCTTATAGTGATCTTGTTCCTTTTCTGCTAAGAGGTCCTTAGAGTTCGGGGTCATCAGGAGTCCCCTGTGCAAGCAGGATGTTGTTCCTCTTCTTGGAAACTTCTGGCCTTCTTGAGAGCCCCCTCCTGCCCCTTTGCTGCTGCGTGCCTGTTTCCCATTTAGGAGTGGGTAAAGGTAGTCTAGAGTGATAGTGGGACATCCTTTCGTGAGCTAACTTGAGGGAGCTTCCTGTCTCTCTGGGCCTCAGTTTCCCCATGTGTTAAATTTAGTTCTCCAGGTGGTAGGTCTGAGATTGGAGACCTGTATGAGGAGAGGCTGTGCTGCGGACCACTGTCTCAGGGGAGACAGGCCTCTCATGCTCCTGGGCCAGGGGCTTCTTGCAGGTTGGAGGCTGTGCCTGCTGGCTTCCGGAAGGCTCTCTTGGCCCCACACTCCCCTGTCTTCACCCTCCACCCACCTTGCCTCTTAAACCCTCTCAGAGCCCAGCTGTGCTCTTGGGACAGGCCTTTCCTGTGTCTAGGGCTTAGCTAGTGACCTAATATGGCTTCAAAATAGCAACTGGCTTTTAGGGCAAGAAGAAGCACACACACCCCAGCTCCACCAAGGAGCCGGTCAGAGACACAGCGAGTCCTCTGTGGGCTGGAGGGGACCTGGGGCCCGGGAGCGTCGTTGCTCTGTGTGAGGCTGGCGGCCCGGTGGCAGTGCCTGCGGATGTGACTTGCATGCTGACCGCTGACCAGAGCCCGTCTGCGCCAGCCCCTGTGCCAAGAACCCACCCCCTCCCACACCACCCCAGGCTGCTCCCACCACAATAGCAAAACACCATGAGTGCAGCTGGCATTGGGGGGAGGTGAGGACATGGGGGCACAGAAGGCCTTTGTGCCCCTGGAACCTTGGTCCTGGAAGTTGAAGATGAGCCAAGGGTTCCGGGTGGCACTCTGGCCCTGGAAGCAGAGAGGGGGATGGCAGAGTCCATATGCAAGTGTACGGGTGAGTGCTAGGAGGTAGGGGCAGGGGCACCTTCTGCAATTTCTTAAAAGGCCTCTGGGTCCAAAATCCAGGCCCTGTGAACCCCAATTTCAGAAACCTGATATGTGGCAGCAACTCTATTTGGAGAAAGGCTGCTAAGGCCCTTGGCTGGGCCCCTCCTCTCTCGCTCCAGGTGCCCAAGGAAGGCAGTTCTTAGAGGGAGTGGAGGTTGGGCTGCACGGGGGTCCTTCTTGCCAAGTTCTGTTTGGAATTTAAATTCACAGCAGTGCAGGGGCTGTGGGAGTCCACTTCTGGAAAAGCAGAGCTAAGCATTACCTCTTGGGCCCCTTAGAGGCTGCTCAGCCTGTCCTGGGTAGGGCTCGAATCTCCCCCCTCGGGCACGTGCGCACACACCTGGGGCAGCGTGGCTGTTTGTCTCTATTTAGGCTGGATTTGCAAGGCAGCCATTCTCCCCCTACCCTTTCCCCAGAGACAGAAGAAACTGGAAGGCATGACCATACTGTCAAGTAAACCCCTACTTTGTGGGTGTTGGGGGAAGGGCTTTGGGGTCAAATACTTTTGGAAAGCACAGCATGCTGTCCTTTCTTGGACTGGTACAATGCCCGCCAGCACAGTAAAGGCTCTGGGAAGTACTGCAGCACAAAAATCTTACCATTCTTCAGCCCAGCATTCCCCTACCTATTTGAGCAGAGACCATCTTTGCCCAGTCCTAACTGCTGTCCTTCCAGACATCTCCAGGCCCAGAGATGTTCCACTGAGCCAGGCCTCGACCCTGTCACATAGCCCTAAACTTTAGGAAACGCCTCGTGGAGCTGTAGACTCCGGTGCCCTCCCCAGTCCTGGCATGCTCTTTTCCAGCATGGCAGACCCCTCCTCTTTGCCTGCGTGACCCATCTGTTGATTGGGAATGTCAGCAAGATGTCATGAGCCTTAACAGACCACTGCTTCTGGGGGTCTTCAGCCCTCACATGTAGACGTGGCTTTTGGAACCCTTAGAGGAGTGACTAAAGTATCCTGCTTGCTTGCTTGCTTGCTTGCTTGCTTTCTTTCTTTTCTTCTTTCTTTCTTTTTTCTTTCTTGGTACTGGGGATGGAACCCAGGAGTCTTCTACCTCCAGGCTACAGCCCCAACCTTTTTTATATTTTTTTATTTGGAAACAGGGTCTAAGTTACTAAGAGCCTCATTAAGTGGCTGAGGCTGGCTTCAAACCTGCATGATCCTCTTGTCTCAGCCTGCCAAGTACTGGGATTACAAGCATGCGCCACCATGCCTGGCTTAAAGTATCCTGCTTTAAAAGGTCTTAACCTTAGTGTCCTGATAGTTTGGCAAAGTCACCTGTGCCTGCAACAGGTGGAGGTGAGATGAAGGCCACACTTCTGCCTGAAGGTCGGAGTTTGCCCGACGGGAGCTGAGCAGGGCTTTCAGGGATGACATTGGTTCCCAGCAGCCTGTAGTCTGTGTTGGACTGGCAGTGGGTAGAGTTAGGGTTTGGGAGGAAGGGCCACTCTAGCCCAGGAGCTGAGAAGATGTCCTCACCTTCCCTGGGAAGCTGAGTAGTGACTCAGGCCAGGAGGCTGTCACTTAAGAGGCAGTTGGCTGAGGCAGCCTGACCCTCCCTCCATCAAGTTCAGTCCACCAGGCATAGGCAGACATGCTCAGTAGGGGGACCACACCTCATGGGCCTTCTGAGTAGGTGGAAGGGAAGAAACAGGCTGCATTGGTAATGAGTGAAGGCCAAGAGCCAGGTGCTATTAGCACCAAGATCAGAGCCTGGGGAATCGCAGTCCCGGACTCTGGGTGCTGCTTAATCTTGGCATCTCTTTCCTCATAGCTCCCATTGTACAGAAAGCAAAGCAGAGACCTGGCAAGTCACCCTGCAGCCAGTGCAGAGCTAGGTCTACACCCTTCTGGGTTCCGGCTGGACATTGTCTCTGTGGCCCTCCTGCAGCTGGTCCCCAGCTTAGCACTCACCCGGTTCCTTCTCTGTGCCCCAAGCAGAGAAGGAAGCAGTCGGGGCCTCTTGTCAAGCAGCAGGGCCTCTGACACTTTGTCCCCAATCTTGACCCTCTGGAGGGGTGGTAGGCACAGTTGGCAGGTGCTGGGTCTCCTCCTGTGCTCCGGCTTTGGCAGGCCTGGTTTCAGAGAAGCAGAGGAGGCAGACTCTGAGCACTTCTGATGCTTTTGCTCCAGATGGCAGCCTGTGTGCAGCAACTCAGTTGTTCTAATGGGGAAACCAAGGCAGGAAACTAAGGAAGATGGTGCACTGCGTAGATGCTTCTGGCACAGCATGTCTTCAGAGCTGGTCTAGCTGTGCACTGTGTACCACACCTGTCCATCTCCATTGCTTAGGTGCCAGCACTCTGAGATCAGGAATTGTGTCCTTTTCCACTTAGCAGTCCTGGCGTCTTATGCTCAGTTACTGCCTGGGACATGCTAGGTGTTCATTTAATGGTCACTAAATGAATGGATGGGTAGACGACTTGCAACCTCTTCCTTCTCCCATCTCCAGATTTAGGACTATGTGAATACTCTCCTTAGTCTATTTGCCTCCTGTTTTATCTCAAGGAAGAACTGTTTACTGATTCCTTGATTAACTGAAATGGGAAAGACATGGGAGACAGGGATTGTCCCTAGAGATCTCTTGGCAGAGGCTCAGGTGCACTGATGGGCCTTACCTTGTTTGGTTATGGACCCTCTTTGAGAATGAGAAGATAGCTGAAGTCCCTGTTGTGTGACCAGAGCACCAACATGTGTGCGCATGTGCGCACACACACACAGATACATATACATACACACACAGATGTTTGCGTATAATTTCTGGGGTGGGGGGCTCATGGACGCATTTATGTGACAGTGGATCCCAGATGCAGTCCCCATGCTACAGAGGCTCCAGGCCTTAGTAGTGCCCCGGACTGGCAAGCTAGCAGGGTTCTTCTAGTCCTGGACTCCCAGATTCATGCTCTCTGCTTTCCCTTGACAAACATAAATAAAAATGAGAGGCTCTAGGTCCCTGGAGCCTGTGGGCAGCTGGGCAGAGGGCGCAGCGCTGTACGGGAGAACCTGTCCGGTGAGTGGCGACCTGGTTGGGGCTGGGGGAGCTGAGGCAGGGGAGAGGACCTCCCTGCCCTGCCGCCACTGTCTGCTCCCCATTCCCTGTCCCCTCCTCATTTATGAAAGAGCTTGGTTGTGTTGATTAGCTCAGCCTTCTATCGCATACTGGCTGTATGGGAAGCGTGTTTACACATGCTGGGGGAACAGGCTCCAGGAGGCAGTGGTGGCCTTGGGGTCCTGGTGAAGGGCCGCCGCCCCAGTCATGGCCAAGCCTGCACCTTCCTGACCCACGGGTCAGTTTATGAGCTTTGACACTGGGGCAGAGTGGGGGCTGAGTTTGGGGAAGCCCTCGATCAGGCGTGGCTTCACTACCCTGTGGGCCTGGCTTGTTTCCTCCTCTCCTCGCCCCCAGCCCACTTCCTTAGTGTGTTTGCCTGCATGTGTTTGACTCCAGACAGGCCCCAGGGACAGAAGCACAGATCCCCGGGGGAGGGGTTGGAGACATTTGTGAGGTGAGTGGTGGTGTTTTGTCCCAAACAGAGGAGTGTGGTTATGTGTGTGTATCCAGGGGTGCCGTGGTGAGCTGGTACTGGGGTGGCCTCTGAGAATAAGAAAGCAGTTGTCCAGCTGACAACAGGAGCTCCCACAGAGCTGGGGAGGAATCGGGAGTCATTCCTGCAGGCCCTCCTCAGGGCTGGGGGCAGGCCTTAGCACTTGCCCCTGCCCTGCCCTGTCTCTCCCCCCATTGCTGGGCAAATCTCTTCTGCTCCCAGAAGCTCTGCCCACCTGTGCTAACTCCTGTCGGTCCTTCCCTCTCCACAGCGCCCTCTGTCTGCCCTGGGGAAAAGCCCAGCCTGCAGGCTTGCCCTGGGGAGGACTGAGTCAGCCCTGAAAATCTCTGCCCCCACACTCTGTATTCCACAGCAAGACCACCATTCCTGGGACTCAGACCTCACACAGCCCAGAAAAACTGGTGCCTTGTCTTGCTAGGGCTGAGGGGCTTAGCATGTGATGTCACACCTGGCATTTTCCTCTGGCTCCCCTTCCTGTAGACAAAGCCAAGCCTTGGAGGATGTGTGGGACTGAAATATAACAGGCCAACACATACTGGCTGTATTGCCTTAGGCAAATTACTCAGCCTCTCTGACCCTCAGTCTCAGGCTCTATAAAATGAGGCCAATAATGCTCATCTAAATGGCATCCTCACCCGGCAAAGGGAAACAGAAAAGGGAAAGGGTCTAGTCAGTTGCAGACTCCCCATTCAGTTAGAACCACTGCAGTTCATACCATCTAATTTTCCCACTGGTTAAGTGAGAACCTTGGAAAAGTTCCAGCAATGGACAGGAGTATGGTGCTCAGTCTCCCAGAGGCATCACAAGGATCCCAGGTTTTCTTCTAGCTGTGGGGTCACTGACATAGGGAGGAAGGAGGTGTGGCCCCTTCTCTAAGGCTGGCCATGGCCCGGAAGCTTTTGCCCACCACCAAGTGGGGCTGGCTCCATAGGTCTATGGGAAGCCTGAGACTCCAGCCTGAATCCTTTAAGGTGGTATCACTTGTGTCCTGAGGGACTTCCAGGCTCCTTCCCACAGTGGACTCTCAGCAGTCAGGATGTTACAGGTGTAATGAGCAGCAGGGGTAGGTTCTAGGCCATGATGCTTCAGCCAGAGCTGGGTCTGAAGCCAGGTCCCAAGGGGGTTTTGGATGGACATAGAGAAGGGCATTCTGGGGAAAGGCAGTTTGTGCAGAGTTGCCAGGAGGGCCATGTGGCTGTAGAAGAGCCAGGGGCCAACTGATAGAGGCCCTGCCCCATCCACCTCACCCTCCAGTCACAGGTGGAAGGATGGGGACCTTCTGGGGTGTCTCTCAGGACCTGGGCTCTGTACCTGAAAACAGCAGGACTTCACGGATGGCTGAGTAGCCCTCCTCCCTGGTGCTCCATTTCATGTTTTGCAGATGGACGTGCAGGAGGCTGGGCCTTGACCTCTGCTCTGTGCAGTCCCCGTGGCCGTGGAAACAGTGGGGACTCGCCTTTCACCTCCATGGCCCGTGCTCAACAGGGCTTTGGAGAGGAAACAGCTGGTCGTCCTGCCCGCCCTTGCTGGCTGGGCACGCAGGACTCCTAGCTCTTAGTCCAGCTGAGATGATGTCCCTCGCCAGGCCTCAGTTTCTCCATCTATAAGATGGGAAGGAGGTCAGGCCAGCTGACCTCTCTATCCTGTCACCTGTAAGGTGGTGTTTGTCTTGAATAGAGCAGCAGTGCCACCTGGGGACAGGCCAGAGGACATGAGTTGGGCAGGGGGAGGCTTTACTTCCTGGCTATGGGCAGGGACACAAACACCACCCAGCGACAGGGTGAGTGGGGCCTTGGGTGGCCAGGAGAGACAGCCTGCTCCACGGTCGAGGGGCAGCGGTGGGTAGGGGAGCATGGCCACAAGATGGGGAGAGGATTTTGTTTTCAGGGTCTGATTAGTGTACTTCAGGGCATCCACCGAACTTCCCCTTCCTCTTGACAATCGGCTGTCAAAACAGTCCTGATTCTTGTGGACTTGCTTAAGGCTTATCCAAGAAAAAAAGGAGAAAGGAAAAGGGGGGCCAGTAAGAGGAGTGTCATTTGTGAGGCTGTGTTTCCAGCCATGAGGTGAGCACACCATTTGGACTCGGTGTGTTGTTTAGATAAACTTTGCTCTGAAGCTGGGGTGCTGCTGTGCGTCCTTTTGGGAACTTGGGGTGTCAGGGGGCCTGGCCTGGGGAGAGCCTTCCAGGGAAGAAAGAGGCCTGATGTGTGGAAGGTCCAGGGCTCCAAAGGGGTGGACTTGGGCTGCATGGGGAGCCTGAGAAATGCAGCTTCAGGCTGGGGGAGTGGAGGGGAGGTGAGGCCTCATGGGTACAGAGCTGTACATGGGTTTAGGAAGATGGTTAAGTTCTGGAGATAGTTGTACAATGGTATGAGTGCACTTAATGCCACTGAAGTGCACACTTTAAAATTGTTAAGATGGTAGCCTTTTTTTTGGGGGGGGGGATTGAACCCAGAGACATTCTACCTCCAAGTTATATCTTCAACCCAATTTTATTTCTTATTTGGAAACAAGGTCTTCACTATGTGCAGAGGGCCTTGCTAAGTTGCTCAGGCTGGCTTTGAACCTGCGATCCTTCTGTGTCAGCCTCCCAAGTACTGGGAATACAAGAGTGCACCACCACACCCGGCTAAATGGTAGCTTTTGCAATGTGTATTTTAGTATGCACTGAAATATGCCCATTCTAGGTCCTGGGTCCCAAGTTGCTGCTTTGGTGGGGCCCAGAGAACTTGTTATTGTTACAAGTTTCTCAGGTCATTCCATACAAGTTTGGACACACTCATTTAATCTGTAAAATGGAGACAGTGACTCACAGGGTGGTGGTGGGGACCAGCTGTAAGTTTCTAGCATTGGAGCAATGAATGCTCAGCCTGCCACCTCAATCATCTAATCTGATGCCTGTTACCACCTTCTTCTGGCCCCGAAAGGGAGTCCCTGTGGGCTGCTCCAGGGCTGGCAGGCTCTGGTGCTGACCTCTCTGTCATGGGCTCACCTGAGATCAGGAGAGTCACGCAGACTGCATGTGGGCCGGGGTGTCACCCTCCACTGTACTGGCTTTTGTAGTGAGCTAGGCGTGGCTGAATAGCATGGGGTATCAAGAACCAGGGAGTTCTCTATCCCTAGCCTGGGCTGCTCCTGGTGTTTGTGTCTTTCCTTCCACATCCCAGGCTCTGGTCCAAAGGTTCATAAGAGGGAACAGAGGTTCAGAGAGGGAAAGGGCTGGCCCGGTGTTACATAGCAGAGTGTCTTGAGCTCCCAAGATCGGTAATGGCACCCAGACAAAAAGGGTTTTGCTTCTAGGAGTGGACGGCAGATCCCAAAAGATGGAAATGTTAAGGAGATACATTTGGGGGCGGGAGCTGTCCTGGTTGAGGCCAGAGGAGGACATGGTCCCGGCCATGGCATAGTTCTCAGCTTTTCTCCTTCTCCTTCCAACACTGAGGAGACATAGAAAGGCCTGTCCCCACTCAGCCTCTATTTGCCCCATCTTCATAAGGGAGCCCAGGCCTTCTCCAGGAGCCCTGCCTCCCCATCAGCCTGAGGACTTCTGAGAACAGAACTTTGCATCCCCGGGAGACCCTGCCCCTGGACCACAGCATACTTCTGCAGTTTTCAGGCACCTGTAGGAGCTAGGGATGCCCAGGTTTGTCTCTGGCCTTCCCAGGGAAGCCCTCTTTCCAGCTGTGGCCTTGCTTGAGGAAAGGGGACCAGGGCATCCCTTGCTGGCCTTACTGTAGGCCCCATCTCTGCTGAATTCCAGTGTGCCAGGCCACCCGCCCGGAGCCCGTGACTCCTATAAATAGAGTCTGTATACACCGGGAGGGGGCCTGGCTGCATCTGCTTTGAAGCTCAAGGGTGTCTGGTTCCTGTCATGGTAAAGTGGGAGAGGTGGGCCACCTCCCTCCTTCGACTCCCAAAGAGGTGGCCTAGGCCCAGCTGGGCTCCCAGGCACAGATCACAGGCCTCAGGCCACAGGAGACTGGATGGAGGGCTGAACTTCAGTCTTTTCTTCTGTAAAATGGAAACTAGATTATAAGTGAGCAGGCCTCTTTAGGATGGGGAAACTGAATCAGCAGTGACTTGTCCAAAGTCTCTCCATTAGTTAATGGCAAAGACCCAAATCTGACAGGTTGCTATCTACTCTGCCTTCTTACCTGGTGACAATGTGTAAAAAGAACTAATGGTAATAATACTAGTCATCTGGGTGTGGTGGTGCATGCCTGTAATACTAGAATTTGGGAGGCTGAGACAGGATGATCACAGGTTCCAGGCCAGCTTCGACAACTTAGCAAAACCCTCAGCAACTTAGTGAGACCCTACTTCAAAATAAAAGATAAAATAGGGGTGGGGGTATAGCTCAGAAGTATATTCAATACCCAGTACCACACACATACACAAAATTATTAGAGTAATAGTAATAGTCGTTATCATCACCACAGTGTATTGAGCAGTTCCTAAGTGCCTGGCATCAAATAAAGTGTTTATATTTGTGAACTCATGTTAGCCCCAGGAAGTCTGATGTGCTGGTACACGTCTGTCATCTCAGTGCTTGGGACACCGACACAGAAGGATTGCAGGTTCAAGGCCAGCCTTAGCAACTTAGTGAGATTCATGGCAACCTATTGAGACGATTTCAAAACAAAAACTAAAAAAGGCTGGAAGATACAGCTCAGAGGTAGAATACCTATAGGATCAATCCCCAATATAAAAAATAAAAAAAGAAGAAGCCCTAGAAAATAACTGTCATCATTCCCATTTTATAGACAGAACCATGGAGGCCCAGAGTGGTTGTATTCTAGAGTTAGGATTTGAACTCAGGCTCGGAAGCCAGAGCCCTCAAAGCAGCTGAAGGCTCAGGGTGTGCGCGCGCGTGCGTGCGTGCGTGTGTGTGTGTGTGTGTGTGTGTGTGTGTGTACTCTCTCCCAAAGCTGCCACTGCCAATGTATGCCTCCGTCCCCCCAGGCACTGAGCAGCAGCGTATACAAGAGTGCGTCACCCTACGGCTCCCTCAACAACATCGCAGACGGCCTGAGCACCCTCACCGAGCACTTCTCTGACCTGACTCTCACCTCCGAGGCCCGCAAGCCCAGCAAGCGGCCCCCGCCCAACTACCTGTGCCACCTGTGCTTTAACAAAGGCCACTACATCAAGGACTGCCCCCAGGTAAGCAGCCCCTGTGGACCAGGATGGCATGGGTCTGTGGGAGGTTCAATGCTCTCTCCAGAACACCTCCCTTCTGGAGAGCGGTTCCACACTCCTGGCCTCTACCGTTTTGTCCCCTCTGCTTTTGCTGGGCAAGGCTGCCAATATGGATGAGACAGAGGCTCAGCTTGGGCCCATATCATTTGGACAGAAATCTGAATGGAGGATTCTGGACCCAAACTGGGCCTTCAGATGAGGTTTGGGCCTGCAGTTTTCCATGGGTTCCTGAAGGGGGTTCTATCACAGGGGGGCAGGAGGGGCCGGCAGCCTCCCCACAGCTCTCTGGAGGTCCCATCTGCTTACACTCACCAGGAAGGAATGCAGGCTCTGAGCCAGGAATCCAGATGTGCACCCCCTCCCTCAACCCCAGCTCTGCTTCCCTGGCCTATAAAGAAGAGGGAAAGGGAGCAGTCCCCGCCACGTACCCCAGGGTAGGTCTGAGCCAAGGCCTTGGGTGCTGAGGGACTGGGCATCTCTCCTGGGTAGGCAGGGAGCCAGGAGATGGAGGGTGTTCAGACGTGCCCCCACTATGCTTAGCCCTGATGAATTGGCACTGTCAGGGCCAATCCCAGTCACGAAGGACCCTGAACTCCCCAAAAGACATGCCCTGGGATCCTGGGGAGAGAAACCAGCCAGCTGTCTTCTTAAATACAGTGTGAGATTATCAGTGACTTTCTCCCGATTATATTTTCATATTTTCCAATTTTTTATAATGTGATACTAGTTTTATTTTATGTATGTAATGGAAATGGAATCCTGGAAACTCTGAGGATGCATGGAGTGTTCCCCTCCAGATGTTGGAAGCTGGGAGCATTGGGGGGAGACAGGGCTGGGTCCAGGGCCACAGAAGGTGGAGGGCCGGGATGTTCTCATTGCTCCTCACAGACTTTAGCTTGTCTCGGAAATCCATGCCTGGCGTTAGGGCATAGAGTGACCTTTAGGAATAGCTGTCAGTGCTTTCTGGGAGCTCGCTAGGAATGCAGAATCCCGGGCCACACAGACCTGCATTTTGGTGGGATTCGCAGGTGACGTGTGCGTCCTATAACCAAGGCCCTACATAGTGGGTGGCCATCCCCAAGGCCCGTGTCCAGTAAGCAGTGAGGCCCCTGAGCAGATACTGAGGCCCCAGCCCATCTGTGGGACACCTTGCAAAAGGGCAGCAAGGAGAGTTCTCAAGGTTTGCTGTGTTCAAGCCACTCAGCAGCCCCTCCTGCCCTCCCCAGCTCAGCCGTTCACCAGGACTCAGAACCCTCCCTCCACCCGCCCATGCAAAGTGGGCAGACAGGCTGGTACCATTGGCCGCATGCTAAACACGCTCTGAAGGTGTTTCCTGCCCCACTAACAGCCACGTTAACCCCATTCTACAAGGTGGAACAGATGCCTCTACGGAGCAGAGAGCTCCACAGGATGAGCACTGAGCTGGTCAGTGGAGGAGCAGGGATTTAACCTGGGCAGGCTGGAGGTCTCTAAAAGCTGAGCAGTGGGTCCTTCATTTTCCAACATAGTGCTAGTACTGGATAATTCTCTCTTAATTCCCTGACCCAAGTAGGAGTGGTGATTTCATTTTACAATTGGACAAACTGAGTCTCCAAGAGATGCAACGCTGAGAAGGGGGCAGATCTAAGAACTCTGATCTTGCAAATAAGCACGCTCTGCCTCCCTGAGCACCCATGCCACTCCAGGCCGAGACCCCCTTCACCTGTGGAGCCTCGCTGTCTTCCTTAAGCTAGTTGAGGCCTTTTGGCTGCATCCCAAATCTGATTCTGTGCGGGATGCCTGCAGGCCAGTGGATCTCCTCTCCCCTTCACAAGCGGTGAAAGGACAGAGGTTCGCAGCCTCCCTTCCATCATCTGTCAAATGAGACTACTGACTAACACACCAGAGTGTTTAGAGCTGTGGTGCAATAATGCAAGGAAAGTGCTTTGCACAATGCCTGGCACACAGCAAGTGTTTAAGAAATGTTGGCTAGCATTATCTTTCATGAAGAGTGCACCCACCAGGTGCTTTGGCAGGCTGGATTTCAATTGGCTGTTGGCCGCTTCTCACCTGACCACAAGCTACGGGAGTTGGGGCTGGGGCTGGGCAGGATTCATCCCTACACCCCTCGATGTCGGGCCCCCATGCCAGCCCGAGGTACCTGCAAGTGCTCAGCACAACTGTTCATGAAAGAATAAGTTGACAAGGGGTTTATACACCGTAGAAGGATAACCTGTGTTTTATGATTATACAACAGTTCCACATATATAATAAGTAAATGTAGGATGCTTTTTTGATAACAGCTATAATGAGACATAATTCACTCAGCATATAATTTACCCATTTAGGATGTACAATTCGATGATGATTAATATATTCATAGAGTTGTGCAGCCTTTATCACAATCAGTTATAGAACATCTTTTAGGAACTCACAGGACAACCTCACGCTCTCTAGGCATGGCCTCCTGAGCTTGGGGCCATGGCAGCCCTCGTCCACATTCTCTCTGTTCTGGACATTTTGTGTAAAGGAAATCGTAGAATGATATGAGAGCTGTGAGACTGGCTTCTTTCCTGAGCTTGTTCGCGGGGTTCAGCCTTTCTAAAGCATGTGTCAGTTTCCACAATTTGGAAAGTGCTCCATCATGTCTTGTTGTCTGGAAGAGATTGTACAGAATTCTTGTGAATCCTTCTTGAGATGTGCTAGAATTCACCCCGGAAGCCATTTGAGGCAGAGATTTCCATTGTGGGAAGAGTTTTGATGGGAGATTCCAGCTCTTTACTCGTTCTAGATCTATTCTGATTGTTTCTTCCAGCTCAGTTGCTGTAGTTTGTGTGTTTTTAGGAATTTGTTTTATCTAATTTATCTAATTTGTTGGCATACAATTGTTCATTGTATTCTCTTATAATCCTTTTTATTCCTATAAGGTCAGTAATAATGTCCCCTTCTTTCATTTTTTACTCTTGTAATTTGATTCTTCTCTCTTTCCTCAGACCGATCTAACTAAAAGCTTGCCAATTTTGTTGAACTTTTCAAGGAGCCAATTTTTTATTTAGTTGATTCTCTTTCTCATTCTGTTTTACTATTTTTACTCTAATCTATTTTTAAAGTTATGATAAAATATACATAACATAAAATTACTATCTTAACCTTTTTAAGGGTACAGTTAAGTGGCATTAAATACATTCACATTGTTATGCAACCATCACTATCATCCATCTACAGAACTTTTTTATCTTGTAAAATTGAAACTCTGAACCCATTAAACAATAGCTGTCCTCCAAACCCCTAACAACTATGATTTTTCTCAATTTTATTTTACTTTATCTTATTTATTTATTTATTTTTGGTGGTACTGGGGATGGAACCCTTCTACCTCTGGGCTACACTTCCAGACCTATTTTTTTATATTTTATTTGGAAACCAGGTCTCTTAAGCCAGTGAGGCTGGCTTCGAATCTATACAATCCTCCTGTCTCTGCCTCCCAAGCATGGGGATTACAAGCGTGCACCACCACGCCTGGCCTTATTTTATTTATTATTAATTATTATTATTATTATTATTATTATTATTATTATTTTGGTGGTACTGGGGTGAAACCTAGAGGTTTTCTACCTCCAGGCTGTACTCCCAGATCTATTTTATATTTTGTTTGGAAACAAGGTCTCACTAAGTTGCTGAGACCCTCACTACGTAGCTGAGGCTGGCTTTGAACCTGTGAGATCCTCCTGTCTCAGCCTCCCAAGTGCGGGGATTACAAGCGTGTGCCACCATGCCCGGCTTGGCTTCCTTTTTTAATGTAGATGTTTATAGCTAGGAACTTCACCTTAAGCTGCAGCCCATGAGTTTTAGTTTGTTGTGTCTTTATTTTCATTTATCACAGAGTATTTTCTTATTTGTCTTGTGATTTCGTCTTTGACCCACTGGTTATGTAGGAGTATGTTATTTAATATCAACATATTTGTGAGTTCTTAAAGTATTTTTTAAATGTTTCTAACTTTGTTCCATTGTAGTTGGAGAACATACTTTGCATTATTACATCTCTTCTAAATTTATTATAGTTTGCTTCAGAGTTTAGCACATGGACTCTACTAGAGACTGTTTTATTTGTGCTTGAGAAGAATGTGCTTTGCTGTTGGGTGGAGTGTTCTATAGTTGTCTGTTAAGACTGGGTCATTTAAAGTGCTCTTTATGAGCCGGGCGTGGTGGCGCACGCTTGTAATCCCAGCATTCGGGAGGCTGAGACCTGGAGGATCGCGGTTAGCGGACAAGCCTCAGCTACTTAGTGAGGCCCTCTGCAACTCAGTGAGACCCAGTTTCAAAATAAAGAATAAAAAAAATAGGACAGGGGGGTAGCTCAGAGGTCAAATGCCCCTGGGTTCCATCCCTAGACCCGCAAAAAAAAAAAAAAAGTGCTCTTTATGCCTCCTGTTGCCTTGTTGACATTCTGCCTAGTTCTATCCTTTATTTTAGGTGGGAATATTGAAGTCTATTATTTTTGAAGTATCTCTCTTCAGTGCATTCAGTTTTTGCTTTATGTATTTTTGTGCTCCGTTATTAGCTGCACCTATGTTTATAATTATTATGGCTTCCTGAGATATTGATTCTTTTATCATTACAAAATGTACTTTTTTATTTTTAGTAACATTTTTGTTTTAAAGTTTGAGCCGGGCGTGGTGGCGCACGCTTGTAGTCCCTGCACTTGGGAGGCAGAGATAGGAGGATCACGCAGGTTCGAAGCCAGCCGTGCGTGCTGGCTTAGGAGACCCTGTTTCCAAATAAAAATGTAAAAATAGGTCTGGGAGTGTAGCCCGGAAGTAGAAGGGCTTCCAGGAACCCCAGTACCACCAAAAAAAAAAAAAAAAAATTTTTTTTTGATAGTTATATATTCAGCTTTCTTTCTTTTTCTTTTTCTTTTTCTTTTTCTTTTTTTGGTGGTACTGGGGTTCCTGGAAGCCCTTCTACCTCCGGGCTACACTCCCAGACATATTTTATATTTTTGAAACAGGGTCTCTTACACCAGCGCGGCTGGCTTCGAACCTGCGCGATCCTCCTGTCTCTGCCTCCCAAGCGCGGGGATTACAAGCGTGCGCCACCACGCCCGGCTCTATACCAGCTTTCTAACAGTTGCTGTTTACATGTTTTAACTTTACCTATACTTTTAAATCTGATCTGTTCATGTGTTTGAATTTAAAGTGTGTCTTCTGGGGACAGCATATTGATGGATCTTGGATTTTGTTGTTCACCTGTTTCTGGTAGCCAAGACAGGTAACCTGCCTGGATCCCAGCTGGCCGGGGTCACTTGCCTGCCTACATAATACCTACATAATAGATAAGCAAACCATGTGAAGAGGAGAAATACATTTCATGCAATTTTATCAAACTAGAGAGAAGCAGCTTATTTTCCCACTATTCCTGAGAAGTGGATACAATTTATAGAAATAAAATTCAGGAAATATACATACATAGATTGAACTAAGCTGTGATAGCCAGAGTGTATGTCAGACAATTTCTCTTTTTGATTTCTTACCTTTTCTTTCTTTTTTCCCCCAGTACTGGTCCTGGTAATTGAACCCAGGTGCATTCTACCTCTGAGCTATACTCCCAGCCCTATTTTATTTTATTTTTATTTTTTTAAAACAGAGTCTCACTAGGTTGCTGAGAGTCTCACTATATTGCTTGAACTGTGATCCTCCTGTCTCAGCTTCCCAAGTACTGGAATTACAGGTGTGCACCACCGTGGCCAGCTATGCCAGATAGTTTCTACTTCCTTGGGGCCCACCTGGGCCAGGAAGTTTTTATTCTCAGCACAAAGAAATTTGGGAGCTAAAACAATTTGGAGCTTTTAATTTTAAAGGGATTCTGTTTCACAATCTAAAAATCTTTGCCTTTTGATTAGACTCTTTAGTACATTCACATTTAATGCTATTATTAGTATAATTGAATTTACACCTGCCATTTTACTTTTTATTTTCTGAATTTCTCATCTTTTTGTGTCTGTTCCTTTCCTATTGCTTTCCTTTTCATTAATGTGCTAATATAACACTTTAATTTTCTTAAGTATTGTTTCATGATTTTTTTAGTTATTTTCTCATTGGTCACTATAGGGATTACCTAAATGTCTTAACTTACCAGAATAATATATAAAAATGTTACTCCTATGTAGCTATATTCTCTCCTTGTTTGGGCTTTCCATCATCATAATATGCTCTGTTTGTGGACATCTCTGTTTATCTTAATTGGAGTCTGTAGTGCTGCTTGGATGTGTTGGCTAAAGTTTTTTGGGTTTTTTTACCCAGATATGGGCAGTCTTTCACCATTATTTCTTCAGTTATTCTTTTTGTCTTTCATCTTCTTTCCTATGGAATAATTTTTAAATGATCTAAGTGTTTTTAGAATCTTCAGCCAAACACGGCAACACATGCCCATAATCCCTGAACTTCAGAGGCTGAGGGACAGGAGGATTGCAGGTTCAAAGCCTTTCTCAGCAACTTAGTGAGACCTTATTTCAAAATTAAAAAAAAAAATTAAAGGGCTGGGGTATAGCTTGGAAGTAGAATGCCCCTAGGTAAGGGTAGAGAAAGAGAGAGAGTGAGAAAGGGAGAGAGAGAGAGAGAGAGAGAGAGAGAGAGAGAGAGAGAGAGAGAGAATATATGAATATGAATATTCTCCATAGTCTGACTGGGGTCAAGTCCTGGTCCTGGTCTGCCCCGGGGCCCCAGGTCTCTGAGGGAGGCAGCAGACTCCCATGGTGAGCCCAGAGCACCTGGCAGAGGGCCTGGCAGAGGGCCTGGCAGGGCTGGTAGCCTGTGAGTTGATTTGCTTCCCATCTTAAGAATAGCATAGAGGTGACCAGAGCTCTACTCAACTGATGAATGGGGGCCTCTCTAATGTCCTAGCCCAGTGCCAGGGAGCTTGGCAATGCAGGAAGACAAGGAGACCCAAAAACAGAGGTGGACAGTGCTAGAGACCAGTTCAAAGTGTTGCTGAAGGAAAGTCCCAACTCATGGCATGAGCTGGACCTGGCCAAGTATCATCTCCAGCTATGTCATCTCTGGCCCAAGAAGGTGCAGGAGCCAAGAATGTCTGCCAGCTGGTTGCTGAAAACCTGCCCTGTGGTCCCCACTTGATCTCCCCGCCACCTGCCCAAGGGTAATAGTCTTATTAACAATGGTGACAAGCCCTGAGCATTGAGCTCACCGTTGGGCGTATCATCCCCTCTGCAGTAGCTCATTTTATTCTCTCGACAGCTCTCTTAGGTAGGTGCTATAGCGACTCAAGCGCCATTTTATAAAACCCAGGCCTGGTAGGTGACTTGCCTCAGGACACAAGCTAGAATCGGAACTCAGGTCCTGCTGATCCAGGGCCATGCTTTTCAATTGCCTCCTGTCTCCATGATCGTGTGCATTGGACCTTACTATTATTCTCAGAGAGTTGGGGTTCTTTATGAAAAATGGTCCACTGGACATAAAGAGGGTCGAGGACCACCATGTGGACAGAAACTATACCTGGTCTGATTAAGGCTGTGTGCCCAGGAACTCCACCATACGTGTAGCCTCCAGGTGTCTGCTGTCCTGGGGAAGTTGGGGAGATCAGGGCTGAGTTGGGACTGCCAGCTCTGGAGGAAGCAGTTGGGGGCAGAATTGGCATCTGCTGGCTGGCTGCCTGCAGCGTCACCTTGGTATCCTGCCATATTGGCCTCTGCACAGGAATGGGGCAAGACCTGAGCAGCAATAAATGCACTGCCTGTGTGGTTTGTGTTTGCAGTAGGGGACACACATGAGTGTCTTTGGGGTGCCAGGCCTGTGCTAGATGAAGCCATCCCCTCTCCTAGGGGAAGTAAGAGACAGAAGCGGTGATGGTCATTCTGGGTGACCTGGGCTACTGCTGCGGTTTACTCTAAGGGACCAGCCCCTCCCCAAGCTTCACCGGAGGCCTTAGAGAGAAAGTTGGACCCGAGGGTGTAAATAAAGGGAATGTGATTTCTGGGCACCATGAGTTGGTAACCAT
>NC_137789.1:95565109-95595109 GCF_963383645.1 Muscardinus avellanarius | reverse complement strand
ACAAGCGGGCGCTGACAGGGAGGGGGTGCGGGTGGGGCTCAGGGCGTGGGGTTCACAGGCAGCCACTCTTACATCCTTCCTGCTGTCTCGCACAGGCAGGAAGAGCCTAGGAGGGCCAGTTTCACATCCTCAGCTGCCAGTTCTCCTTTCACAAGGATCGCAGATGGCAACGAGGCGTCCCCATGAATCCCAGTGCGTCTATGTGTCACCGTCTCCATCCTTTGCCCCTGGCCCCGGGGGACAGGGTGTGGGCAGAGCCTGGGAGCCAGGCCCCAGCCTGGTCTTGAGCTTCTGTGAGGCCCAGTGAGCGGGGTCGGGAGCCAGCGATGGCACCTGCGCTGGTCAGCTTTGTCACTGTGCGGAACACCTGACACGGCCTATGTAGCAAGAGGCTTAGTGAGAAGACAGCCTGCAGGGGTGAAGTCCAGATGGCATGGTGCAGGCTCTAGCCAGGGCCACCCCTTCGTTGCACCACTTCATGGCAAATGGTGATGGTGGGAACTTGTGTAGGAAGCAGGTGACACGTCTAAGATAGAAAACAGGGAGAGATGGAGAGGCCAGGCTTGTGCCCTTGATAACCTCCCTCTCAAGAGAACTACTTTGATTCTTTCAAGGGCACACCCCAGTGACCTAAGGCCTCCTGCTAAGGTTCCGCTGCCTCCTCCTACCACCACCCCTGGCACCAAACTTCCAACGTGTGGGCCCTTAGGGAGACTCAAAAGCACATCCAACCATGGTGAAATCCTTGAGCTGAATAGCTCCCCAGTGTCACCTCCTCTAGGCAGCCTTCTCTGGTTTCTCCTCCAAGTGGAGAAGGGCTTCCCTCCCCAGAATGCTGGACAGACTCATTCATGTCCTTATTCCATACCTGCCAAGGGCCTCCAGCACACCAGGCTCTCGGCCTGACCACTCATGTCTCACTTTCATCTTGGAGTCACTCTGGGTAGAGCCAACTCTACAGGTCCCATGGAAAGTTGTAGCTGGGGCATCCTGTGTTGGTCACCTCAACCTCAGTGAGGATAGAGAGCCCAGGGTGGCTGAGTCTTACTGAGATGGTGCCTGAGGCCACTTGGGGGGTCCTCTGAGGCAGATGCAGAACCCCTGGAGCCAAAGGGGTTGAGGCAGATGAAGCAGGTGGAGGCCCCGGGGGCTTCACCTTGGTATAAACACTGTTGTGTGTCCCTGGGCCGGTGACTTAGTCTGCAGTATGGAGGGAAGATTGGACCAGATCAGTGAATCCCTACTAGGACTTCACTATTAGTATATCCTGGGTGTTTGAGGTTTGTTTATTTTGAAGATGCTAGAAATTTTGATTCAGTAGATCTGGAATAGGCTGGCCGTGGGTATCTTCCCAGCTGACCAAGTGATTCTGATGTGCAGCTAAGCAAAAATTTATCACCGAGTCTGAAATGGGATGCACTCAGACAGGAGGGACTGGGGCTCTGCAGGTGAGCGAAATCCTGGCATCCTTCTGAGACCCTGGTAATGCAAGATGGCAAGGTTTCATGAGCCTCGGAAGTGCACTTTCCGGGGGCCTGCTTCTACTGCTTTCATTAGATTGACTTTCGATCCCAGATTCTCAGGCCATGTAAGCACAAAGTTTGATTATTCTCAGAAGCTAGGCTTCTGCACTGGATCTTTCTGACACGCGGTGATTCTGGAGCCTGAGGCCCTCCCCAGTCTGTATCGAACGGTGCGATCTGGAGCCTTCAGCATGTCTGTGTCCACCGCGCTGTTGTCACTGTCTTTGGAATGAAGAGTCTCCATGTCTGTGATTGTAATCCGTCTTCTGAATTCAAGAGATTTCAAGAATCTAAACGATGGCGGCACTAACATTTTGTAAAATTCTACATTCAGCAACTCTGCGGCGATCTGTCATTCCATCTGGGCAGCTGGCCGCCAGGGCCCCGGGCCCAGCCTCTGTCTCCCTGAGACAAGGTGGCGATTGTGTGAGCCTGGAGGGCCTTTCTTGGGGAAAGGAGCGGGGGTGGGGAGAGCAGAGACCCCACAGAGCTCCCTCGGCTTCCGCTCTTCCCCCAGCACTGGCCACAGAGGAGAGGAAGGCAGAGCCTGTATGAGGGGCACATTCCACTGTGCGGCAGGAAGGGCAGCCGGGTAGATGTGCAGCAGCTTCTCAATTGCTTCCAGCATCAGCCCCATCTCACAGTAGAACTGTCAGTTCCCAGAGTTGCAGATGATACACCAACACTAGAGATGCCTTATCCAGAAGCTCCCTAAACAGACACATACACACACACACACACACACACACACACACACACACACACACACACACATTCTAGATGGGCAAACTAAGACCCAGAAAGAGGAGGAATTGACCTGCCTGGAGGAGCTGGTGCCTAAAGCCAAGATTCCTAACTCCCAGCTACTCCTGCCCCACCTTTGCAGCCAGGTTCTCCTGGGCCTGGCTTCACACAGAACCCTTAGCCTTCTGTAGGACTGAGATGACCTTCAGATCCCCTGCAGGGTCAGGACGAGCCCAGTGGCTCACGGTTTTAGAGTTAGTGTTTACAGCCTGCAGCCTGGTCATTTCTCCAGGTTCAGGAGGGGTCCTGCAGTCCCATGTGGCCTCCCGGGCTGCTTCCTGCCAGCCAGACCACAAAGTTCTCCGTTTCATTACTCTAAAACTGGCATGCAGTTCATGTCTGTCTCAGAGATCAGGAGATAGAGGGCTCGGAAGTCAGGTGTGGGCTGCCCCTCACTCACTGTGTGACCTTGAGACAAGTCCCTGCCCCTCTCAGCCTTTCTATACTGGGAGCTGGTGGATCAAAACTCACAGAATTACCATGTGAGGATTAAATGAGATCCCATGAGGCACACTTGGCATGCTGGGAGGGGACAGAGACTGGCCACATCCACCACCAGCTCACCACTGTCAGCACAGAGCTCATCTTGACAAGGGGCTTGTTTGCTGAAAGAGACTGGGTGGATTCACTTATATTCACTCAGAGGGTGAAATTATATATTTCAGGGGTTTTCCTGGGGGTCTTAAAAGGTTAGGGGCTTTAAAAGGGAGAATCAAAAGGCTTTCGATGTCTGAAATGTTAGGCAGGTAAAATGATGATGGTGCTGCTGCTGATGTGGTGATGTGGTGCTGATGTTGGCCATAGTGGTGCTGGTGATGTTGGTGATGGTGGTTAGGATGATGATGGGGATGGGGATGGTGGTGATCATGGCTACTTTCATGAAATTCCAAACATATGTCAAGCACTTTGTATACAAGTACACAATAAGTTTTCTCAACTGTCCACCTGATAGATATTGCCATCCCCACTTGAATGATGGCAAACTAGACTCAGAGAGATTCAGAAATTGTCCCCAAGCCTTTGTTGCTGGTAAATGGCAAAAGCAGGATTTGAAGCCAGGGCCCCACAGCTGTGCAGACAGAGCCCACCTTTCCTCCTTCACCTTGCCCTCAACTGGATGAGAGGATGCAGGACCACAAGATAGACAATAGCCACCTCCCTGTGGGGCCACAGCAGCCATGGCCAGGGAAACAGGACATTTTTTAGAAGAATGTAATGGTTGCCCTTTTTTCTTTTTCAGAATAATTCACCTAGTTTTCCCTGTGGCTTGGTTGCCATTATTTGATATTCAGAGCTGCCTGGGGCTGACCAGCCCCACCCCTACCCCAGCCTGCCTTGGCTGGTGGAGATGGGCCTGGAGCAGGGCTCTGCGTGGCCATGTGCCCGCACACCACACGGGCTCCTGAGGGGCGAGAGCACACGCAGGCACGTCTGCCCTCCTCCCACGTGCATGTGCATGGCCGGAAGCTCACACCAATGCACCCTGCCACCTAGCCTGGGGTCTGGAGGTTATCCGCAAGCCCTGCCAATGGCCACATAGGCCTCTGTCAGCTCACTTAACATGAATCTGCCTGGTCAGATATGGTCTAGGGAAGCAGGCTGTACCTGTCACTCCCTGTGTGTGTGTCACCTGTGTGTCCTGTGCACAGGCTCATGTCCCATGAGGGCAGAGCCAGGCCCTTTGCCCCAGCACTTCCACAGGCCAAGAATCCTAGGTGGCTCCTTCCACTGCTGGGATTCCAGCCTTTGGGGCTGACAGGAGTGAGCCAAGGGCAGGAGAGACGGAATACAGTGAGGAGCACACGGCGTGGGCTCCAGGGACTGGGACATGGGACTTGGTCCAGGGCTCTGCCTTGGTGCCATCCTAGGAAGGAATGTGAGCTCCTGGAGATGGCCAGCAGCAGACTGAGGAGTCCTCCCCTGTGGCAGGCCTAGCAGAGTCCTGGGTGCAGAAGGCCCCTCCCTTAGCAGGGGCCATGTGTCTGGAAGTTGCCTGGCCCATCCTGCCTGCCCACATTTGCTTCAGATTCTCCTCCAGCACTTTTTTTTGTGTATGTGTGTGGGTTTGGGGATGGAACCCAAGGGCATTTGACCTCCGAGCTACATCCCCTGCCCTGTTTTTTTATTTTATTTTTTATTTAAAAAATATATATTGTTTGGTGGTACTGGGGTTCCTGGAAACCCTTCTACCTCCGGGCTACACTCCCAGACCTATTTTATATTTTTATTTGGAAATAGGGTCTCTTAAGCCAGCGAGGCTGGCTTCGAACCTGCACGATCCTCCTGTCTCCACCTCCCAAGCGCAGGAATTACAAGTGTGCACCACCACGCCTGGCCCTATTCTTTATTTTGAAACAGGGCCTAAGTAGCTGAGGCTGTCCGCAAACCCTGATTCTCCAGTCTCAGCCTCCCAAAAGCTGGGATTACAAGCATGCGCCACCATGCCTGGCTCTCAGCACTCTCTTGAGTCCAAGGGGCCTGAGCCTGTCCTGCCAAGCATGTGCTCTATGGGGATGCACTCTATGGGGCTGGGGGCCACTTGCTTCCCCTGGCTCTGCCTCCCGCTCTGCTGAGTGGAGAGCTGCAGGGGGTGAGGCGAGATCCTGCGGTCTGTGTGTGTTCACAGCACTGTGCCAGGGTGTCTGGCCCCACTTCCAGGTCAGCCTTGGGGTGGACCCTGGCCCTGGAGGTGCTGTGCACAGGCTCGGTGGCAGGGCTGTCCCATCCATCACTGTGGCCCTCCTCCTCCCTGCACCCCACCACACCGCACCGCCGTCAACTCTTCCCAGGGGTGGCAGCAGCCTTCAACTGGTGTCCTCACGTCCAGTACCCACCACCCCACTCCATCTGTTCTCCACACACAGCCAGAGGTCTAGAAATGCCAGGTGGCCCTTGCCATCCCCAATCTGTCCCCATCCCTGTCTCCCATGGCTCGCTCGGGAGATAAAATCCCCCCTGCGATGGTGTCCTGGCCTCTGCGGCCTGAGCCTTTGCCCTCTGTGCTTCGGCCGTGCAGCCTCGTACCAGCTGCCCTGTCTGCACTGCACCTTCACCTGCCTGCCCTGCGCTTCTGGTGGCCACGTCCCAGCTCCTGAAACAGTGCTCTGCTCTTCTGAGAGCTTCCTCTGTGTGTAGACCAGGGCACAGTATGTTACTTTAATCAGGTCATTTATCGCATATTTATTGAGCATCTGTTATGTGCTCAGCATTGTCCGAGGCCCAGGGAAGACAAATGAAGAATAAAGCTGATATTTTTATTGGTCAACAAAGAAACAGATATATATGGATATGCCATGGTGTAAGCCTTTTTTTTTTTTTTTTGTGGTTCTGGGGGTGGAACCCAGGGGCTTTCTACCTTCGGGCTATACTCCCAGATCTTTTTTATATTTTATTTGGAAACAGGGTCTCACTAAGTTGCTGAGAGCCTCACTAAGTAGCTGAGGCTGGCTTCGAACCTGTGCGATCCTCCTGTCTCAGCCTCCCAAGCGCTGGGATTACAAGCGTGCGACACCACACCCGGCAGTGTAAGCCAAATTTAAACAGAGATGTCAGGGACAGCCTTTCTGAGGATGTGGCATCTTGAATAGAGATACATAAAGCAGGGAGCCAATGGAGTGACAATCCGGGAGAAGAGGATCCCAGCAGAGGGGAGGCTAGTGCAAAGGTCCTGGGGTGAGGCAAGGGTGTGCTTGCCTGGCCGCTAAGAGGGAGCTTGGGCTGGTGGGAGGGGCTGAGGCGCAGGGCTGAGAACGTCCCCTGCCGCTACCTCCCTTCCTCCACCTCCTCCCCCAGCTGGGCAGCTCTTCTCTGGGGAACACAGATGGGTGCTTGTCTTGGGAGCCCCCCTCCTCTGCCATGCTGAACGCTTGCAGTGGGGACAGGAAGTGTCGGCCCTCGCCTCCCAGCTGGCCTGGTGAGACGCCACTGAGCCGGGCTGGCCTGCTCAGGGAGGGACAGAGGGCCCATTGAGCCTACTCTCTGAACCATCAGGGACAATAGCCACACTGAGGACCAGAGACATCAGCCGGCATGCTTGTGCAGGAAGTTGACAGCCACAGCCCACTCCTCCCCGACCTCACAGCCCTGTCTGCCTTTCTCCCCGGTGATGTCCCAATGGCCGCTCTGCCCTCTGCTTCCTCCTCATAGGCCCCCTGCCTTGTGCCAGACCTCTCTGGCCCAGGGACTCAGGAGAGTGTCCTTCATGGTCTCTGAGGGGGTAGGGGAAGTGATGGACACAAGCCCACAAGCCTCATAACGGACACCTTCCTATAGGGGGGGCCGGGTGCTTGTGGGTGGGGGAGCCATGTCTGCTGGGAGGCCTGGGTGGAAAGTCTTCCTGGAAGAAGAGAAGCTGTTCTAAAGTGCTTCTAAGATCAGGCCCAGGCTTGGGAGGCCCCATGCCCACGTGCCAGCAATGCGAGAGCTGGCCTGTGGTGCAGGCCCCGGGCCCGTGCTGGGCTCACACTGCTTCTCAAGCCCAGAAACCGTCGACTGCTGTGACATTTGTTCTGGAAAGAGCTTTAGGATTTCCAGGCCAGGAAGACCAACACAAGTCACACCTGCCTGCCACCCACTCACCCATAGCCACTGCGAGGAGGCATCACACCATTCTCACCCACCGAGCTTCGGTATGGCTCCAGGGTCCTCCTCAACACAGTGCTCTGGTAGCTGGTAATTCCAGTGGGCACTCAAGGGGAAGTATTTGCCCTTCCTGGTCCAGCTCATCCCCTCATTGACCAACGGGGAAACTGAGCTCGAGCTCGAGGCAGTGAAGTGACTTGTCCTAGGTTGCAGAGCACACTGATGGATGTGTCAGAGTGGGACTTAGTGTTGGAGGGAGGGGAGAAACGTCCGCCTTCAAGCAGGTTAGCTGGGGAGACTTCAGGCTATGGTTAGGGCTCAGATTGCCCTGGACAGCCCTGTAGTGTGGCTTCCCCTTGAGAAACAGCCCATGCTGGCCTCGGCCCTGGCACCCCATTCCTTCCACACTTTCAGAACAACTCGGATATTTGCTATCTCATGATTTGACATCTCATGATGGTTGCTTCTTGTTCTTTCCCAGTAGCTGTAAGTTCAGGAAGCTGGGTTTCCCTCTGTCTTGTTAACTACCCTGCTCTTGGGTCTCATAGAGAGTGGTACCCAATACATATGAACAAAGGCCTGGGGACAGGAGAGAACTGCATGTGGTGACCGTGCTGGGCCTTCCCCAATCCCTGGCTGTTCACTTGGCCCCCACTGGCCTGCAGAGGACAAGCGGGACCCCTGGGGGACACTTGGACCCAGGTATCAAGCTAGTGAGACACACACTAGCATGTGGAAAGCAGCCAGCCTGGCAGGGGCAGGCCCTGAGCTCCCTGCAGGGAAACTGAGTCCCAGGGAGCTGAGTTGTGAGCATGGAGTCTTATGGCTGAGCTAGAAGCTAACCGGGCCTCCTGGCTTCTGTCCAGGCTCCTGGGCACCCCACCTGGCCAGCAGCCCCCGTGCCTGTAGCTCAGGGCTGACTTTTCCCAACAGCTGGGCCCTGGGGAGCTGTGCGTGCGGGTGCCAAGGCAAACATGAGTGGCGGAGGCGGGGGCGGGAGGTGCCTGCGGGCGCGCGTGCCTTTGCTTTCCTGAGCGGACAGGCCGAACCCTCCATGATCACTGCTCCCTGTGATGGTTTCCAGATGCCCAGGAGCCTCAGGTTTGGGGCTGGGCCAGGAGTGCCAGGTCAGCCCTCCCCCAGCACCCCTGCTTCACCGCTGCAGGTCCTGCTGCTACAGTCGGCCCTTCCGCCCCGCCCCACGCTGTTGCCCTCCCAAGCCTGCAACCAGCTGCACTCCCGCTCCGAGGCCGAGGAGCCCTGGGCTCCAGCCCCAGCTCTGATCCGAACATGCTGTGTAGCTAGAGCAAGTCACTAGCCTTCTCTGTGCCTACGACGGGCACATGGGGGCAGCGTCCTCCACAGACTGACCTGGAGATTGCGGGACTGTGCGTCCCAAGTGCGTCCCCAGCGCAGCAGCAGCCACACCCCAGGGGTTGGCAAGCGATGCCCAGTATCAGGGCCACCAGGGCCTCGGTGTCCATTCAGAGGCTTCAGGGGCAGGGGAGGCCCAGACAGGTTGGGTGCAAGAGCAGGTGTGAGCAGAGAATGGCCTGTGCTCTGGAATCATGAACCTGTTCACCTGGGTCAGAAAGATAGCAGGCTTCGCAGCGGTGTCTTTGGGAAGGCGCACTTCCCAAAAGGAAGCCCCACTGAGGGAAATGGACTGGAACTCCCTCCAGGTGGGCCCAGCCCCCACAGCCTGGGCACCCCTGGGACAGGCCTCGTGGGGGCAGGCCCCTCACAGTGAAGGAGCGGGGCGCAGGTGGCAGGGGCCTGCGCTCCGCTTTCCTTTTACAGAGCAGGGTAGCGACCAGGACAGTCGAGGAAGCTTCTAGAAGGAAGTGCAACCGCCACTGGATTTATGTGGGAGACAGATACGCCTGGCAGAGGGCCTGGGCTGTGCACAGGTGGGTGTGACAGCGAACACCCCTCGCCAGACACCCCCGTTCCGCCATGGGCACGAATCCCTCTCTTCCCCTCCCCGGGCTCAAGCAGGAGCATTGTCAGGTGGAGGCTGCCCACAGATGAGGGCCGGGAGAAGGGCAGCTTCTGTCTGAGACCAGGTGGGAGCAATCCTGGCTGGCCTTGGGGCCCAGCTCTGCCTGCGACTTCCTGCCTGTGTGACCTTGGGAAGCTCTCCCAGCCTCCCGGAGCCTTGGGTTCCTCATGTGGAGGGTGCTTGCTCCCCAGCACTTCATCCTCTGCCTCCTGCAGACCTCCCTACACTGAGCCCTGCCCCTGGGGACAGTTGGGGGACAGTGACTCCCAGCCTGAGCTGCCGGGGTGGGGCACGAGGAGCTTGTTCCACCCACCCCAGGTCTGTGTCCAACTTTTGGCACTAGTAGCTTGTTCTCTGATTTCCAACACCAGCCGGCACCGAAGCATCATGGGAATACTGGCAAATGCCCGCATTGACCACAGAAGCCTCTTAACCCCTGCTCTGCCTGAGTCCAGTTGCCACAGGTGACCTTGGCACTGGATCCCAGAAAGCTCACAGAGCACTGAAGGAGTTAGAGTACAGAAAAAAACAGGAGTCGAAGCCTGCCACTATTTGTTCTGTGACTCTGGACAGATGACTTAACCTCTCTGGGCCTCAGTTTCCACATCTGGCAACAGAGGGCACCATGAAGCTCCCTACAAGTCCAATGCATGGCCAGCTCAGCACATGGTGGGCCTGGTACATCAGTGCTGTGGTAGCTCTCCTAGGTACCCGGAGCGGCAGTGCTCACCTTGTACCAGTTATCAGGGGAGGAATGCTGACTGATGAGGAGACAGAGGCTGGGGAGGGGGGTACTGCAGCCTCCTGCCACAGCCGGCAGCCTTGGGAGCCCCAGCCTCCAGCATCTGCCAGAGTGGCCCCCGAACTGCTGACTTAGCGTTTCCCCAGCCAGGACCGACCAGATCTCTTTTCTGGCATTTGGCCACCCTCCCCACCCTTCCCCCATAGCTATTTTGAGCTGAGCTCCCCTGTCCCCTCCTCCACAGCTGTGGCCCTCACACCCAAAGCCTCATTCCAGACTGAGCGTCTCCTCTGCTTCACCCCCCACCCTCCCCCAGCCAGGTAGGGCTGAGCTACATCTCTTTCCAGGCTGGGCCCCAGACTCAGAGCCAGGAGCCAGCTGCCTGTAGAGCTGGCCCTGAGTGCTCAGCACAGCCCAGGAGGTTGTCCTGGGAGTGGACAAAGCCCGTCCCAGGGTCAGCCCACACGGCCACCTCTGAGGCCTCTGCTCTTGACCTCACACCCACCCATCATGGGCAGGTGCCCAACCTGGAGGACCCCCTCCAGCTGCTGAGAGCTCTGAACCCTGGCCTGGGCCAGGTGCCCCAGAGTGGGGAATCTGGAGGATCCCCCATAGCCACACACTCATGGAGGCTACTGGGAAACTGCCTGGCCATTTGCAAAGTTTCTTTAAATGCAGGATGAAATCTCTGAGCTTGGCGTGCTGCAGGCTGGGTCAGGGCAGGACATGACCCGCAGCCAAGCAAGTGGTGTAGACCACACCGTCCCCAGGGAGTTCGGGGAGCCCAGCCTGCTCAGGGAGGGGGCAGAGGAAGTTCTCAGCCAGAGCTGACCTGGGACCAGATGAACGGTGGAGTGAGGACCCCAGGAGGGCCCTAACCCTGTCTAGGGCAGGGAGATAGGGCTGGTGGCCCTGAAGCTTGTCCTTGTCCTATCCACATAGGAGGACACTTGGGCATTTGCTAGGTGGAAAGTGTTGGGTGCGGAGAATGGCAATAGCAGAGGCACGGCGAGTGGCCTGTCACTTGGTTTTAAAATTCAAAGCGACTTTTGAAGAAGGAATTAACAGTAGCTAAGGCTAGAAGGCTAGGCAGGGGCTCGGTTGCCTTGTGCATACATGTCATCTCAGTCTATAACCAGGGGACCCAAGCCTGGAGAAGCCACTTGAGGGGGACCCTGCCTGGCTAAACCCTCCCTCTGTAGCCAAAGAGAGAGATACGAACAGGGATACAAAGCCCCAGCACCCCCCCCCCACACACACACACACACAAAAGCCAGCAGAGATGGGCCAGCCGCTGGGAGGCTGCAGGCGTACATCCACCCAGGCAGCCCTTGCAGTCACATGTGGGGAGGAAAACCACGGCTGGCTTTGCACGTCTGTGATTCGGATGTTTTCCACCCCTTTGGGCTGCTGTTGCTTGGCTGGTGGAGGGAAGCCAGAGGCAGGAAGCAGATAACCCAGGGAGTGGCCGCACATTTGATTAAAAGGGCTTCACTTTCCAAAAGGCTTGGACTGAGATCCCTTTGAATGGTCTGGCCTTGGTTGGAATTTGGAGAAAGGGGTGCTGCTGCCTCCTAGGCCCAGCGCCCAGAGTTTTCAGGGTGCCAGGGGTATCCACAGGCCCTGGGTCCCTGTGGCCTCTGTTGGCTCTGGCCCTTCCTGTGTCCGTTTCCTCTTTCCCGCTGGGTTGGTGGCCTGGGCATCTTTCTTCTAGCCACTCCCCTGTGTCCTTGGCCATCTCCCTCACTGGCTCTGCTGAGCCCCCCCACCATCCTGGCCCTCTCCCAGCCTTTCTACCTCAGCCCCTCCCCTCCTCTCCACACCCCCACCGTGCCCCCGCCCCTGGGTTTTCCTGAGGCCTTCTCCTGTCACTGTGAAAGTGTCCATTGTTCCCTGCACTTTGACAAACCCTAGTGTTGTGGGATCAGGATGGCATTTTTGTGGTGGCTTTGGGCTGGGAGCGGGTGGGAGGGATGCCGAGGAGACTGGGCCTCCTGGGCCCATGCTGGCTTGCGGCAGGAACCCAGAGAAGGGGAGGGGGCTGGGGCAGGAGGCAAGGATGTCTGCACTGAGACAAGGAGGCCCTTGAGGCCCGAAGGAAACCCAGGGTGGCCTCTGTGGTCCTTCCTCCCTCCCGGCATCCTGTGGCCGGCCCACCTGTCCCTCTGACCGGCTGCTTCCTCTGGGTGGCCTGCTGCCTGCAGCTGCCTGGAGCGGCTGTGACTGGGCCTCCCGCCTGACGGGCGGGCGAGAGCTCTGTGGATGGGTGAGTGTGGCGCTCTGAGGGTCCCTGAGGCAATGCTTAGCACAAAGGAAGGAAAAGCTCCAGTTTGGGCCCTCTAAACACTTGGATCCTGCTCCTCTGCTGACCAGTTATATGATGTCGGACGGCCTGCTGCCTCAGTCTCGAGCCTCAGTTTCCTTATCTGCCATTAGGGTGAAGAGTGGTGATTTTGAGGGGCCCTTGCATGGGGAAGGATAATCTCATCAGGCATTGGCTCTGTGCCTGTCACCTAGGAGTCCTCAGGACGTGTGTCCAGCACATTTCCACCGATATGAATAATCCGGGCTCCAGCCTGGGGCTGTGCGGCTGGAGTTGCCTGTGCTTGGTGTGGGCCATAACTGGAGAAAGGGTTACCAGGCTGACCCCTTTGGAATGTTCCAGACTGAGAGCTTTATGAAGGCAGGTATTCCTTGGCTGTTTTGCTAATTTTCATATTTCTGAATTTTCCCACAAAACCTATCATAGAGTGGGTGCCCAAGAAATGGTAGCTGAAAGAATGTTGAGGTGTTGGCCTGGAGTCAGAGGTCAGAAGAAGGGTCATGTTCCTGGGAACTGTCTTTTTTCTTTTCCACAACCCTGTCACGGAGAGAGGCCCTGTGGGGGGGGGGTGCGAGGCTCTGATGCTGGTGGGTGGGGCACAATGCTGGGGCTCCGTGCAGGTGGCTTGACCACCCAGGGCCTCCAGGGCCGTGGAATGGCAGATTTGTGTATGCCTGCAATCCCAGTACTTGGGAGGTTAACACAGGAGGATTGTAGGTTTGAGGCCAGCTCCAACAACTTAGCAAAACCTTGTTGCGAAATAAAAAATATAAAGGACTGGGAATGTAGCTTGGTGGTAGAATCCCCTGGGTTCAATCCTCAGTACCCAAAACAAATAAAACAAAAAGCACCTGGGACATAGTAGGTATTTATTGAAGGTCAGAGTCACCAGCAACTCCGGAGCAGCCTGGTCATTTGGCAGATGAAGGAACCCAGGATCCAAGATGGGCCAAGTTGAGCCAGGGCCCAGATGGGTGTCTGAGAGACAGGCCCCAGCATCAGGGAGAGACGAGGGTTAGGGCTCAAGAGAGGCCCAAGAGAAGACGCTTCTCTGGGAGGGCCCTGTGAAGGGCCAGTCAGGCCACACAGAGTCCCAGGTGGGGCTGTGACTCTGCAGTCAGCCCCTACCTCCTCTGATGCCCCCTGCAGTGCTAGACTGGACTTCCCGCCCCTTGGCCTCTGCTTCTTTAGAAGCCATCTCAGACTCCTGAGAACCAAGGCCCTTCAGGGCTGCAACAGTGGACTTGGGGCCAGGGCCACCTCAGCAGTGGATTGCAGCCCTGACTGGACAGGGGCCATGGAGAACCTGTTAGTTTTTTTTTTGTTGTTTTTTGTTTTTTGTTTTGTGGTACTGGGGATGGAACCCAGGGGCATTATACCTCCAAGCTACACCTCTAGCCCTATTTTTTAGTCTTTTTTTAGTTTTGAAACAGGGTCTCACTGAGTTGCGAAGGGCCTCATTAAGTAGCTGAGGCTATCCCTGAACCGCCATGCTCCAGTCTCCGCCTCCTGAATGCTGGGATTACAAGTGTGCGCCACCATGCCTGGCAGAGCCTATCTGTCTTAGCTTCTCCTCTGCCTATCTTGGCTCTGGCCAGAGGCTCTCTCCTGGACTCGGGGAGGGTACCCAGTCCTCAGTGGACAGGGGCTGTGAGTGGAGCTAATCTTTGGACTGGCCTTTGACCTTTTGTTCTGGAAATCAAGGCCCAAGGGAAGAAACGCCCCAGCACGCTAGGACTGAAGGTGCTTCTTTTCTTGCATCATCCTGGTTCCTTGCATAGAAATTGAGAAAGCGGGTCCAAGTCAGATAACCTTGGTTCAGATCAGGACTCTTCCGCTGCCTGGCTGGGTAGCCCGGGGCAAGCTGTGGATGGCCATCTCTGGAGCCCAGGGCTTGGTGGGGTCCAAGCCTGTCCTCCCAGGGAAGGACAGTGGCAAGGCTGGAATCCTGTGTCCAGAGAGAAGAGGCTGCACCCTGGTGCAGAATCCAGCATGATGTGGGGAGGGGACAGCCACAGCCCTTGTCCCCTCCCTGCCATCCCCTTTTAGGCCCAGCATCTCTGTGCTGGTACACCTCACGCCACCGAAAGCCACAATTGTCACCTCTATGAAAAAGGGGACTCCCAGTCCAAAAGGATCATGAGGGGATGAAGCTTCACCCTAAGGATAGCTAACTGGCAAGGAGATGGATGGGCAGAGGGACCAGGCTGTGTCAAGCGACAACGGGTAACTACTTCTGGCTTCCTTACTGCAGAGGGAGCATTAAGGAAGGAGCTGGGATGCCTTCCATGGCTCAGGGCAGGGCAGCCCTATGGACATCAACATGGCCCGACCATGCCCCGTACCCAGCCCCAATGTCCACACCTGCAGGGACCAGGGCAGGCCAAGTATGGACAGGCTGCCTTCTCAGAGAGGCTCCCCCACAGGGAAAGCGCAGCACGCCCCCTCGTGGGCAGGAGGGGCTGCAGACCAGGAAGAGGGCTGCTTAACCATTACCTCCATCCAGGTCAAACCTCACTGAAGAAAGACAGAGCAGAAGTAAAGTCATCAGCAGTCCCTGCCCGCAGCCTCTGAAATTCTGGCTGGCTTCCTGCTGGACTTTTCTGGTGTGTTTTCCCTTTTCTCAACTGGGGACAGACAGAGGCAATGTCTCACTGCCTCTCCTGCTTGCTCGGAGGATTTTCTAGACGCCTAACAAAAATCCTCGTGACTATTCTAATGGCTTTGTTGTCCTTCATCCAATGGGTGTAACATAATTGAGGGAACGAGGGCATTGTTGTGGAATGTGCGGCTTGGTCCAGTTTTTTATGTGTCAGTGATGCTGTGATGAGCATTCTCAAGCAACTCCTTTGGCCCACATCTCTTTAGGATAGTTGCCCAGAAATGGATTTGCTTTGAGGGGGTATTTTTTAAAGGTTGGAGGCTTATGAGCAGGTAGCCCTATAGAAATACAGTAGGAAATTAATATCTGTCTATCCTGCCCTAGCAGTGTCTGACTGTACCTACCTTCCATCTGCGTTGGTGACCTTCACCAGCTCCAAGGTCTGTAGGCCTGTACAGTTGGAAGTGGCCTCAGTCACCGGGCTCAAAACTGCCCGACCAGGGCAAAGGTCCCCTTGGCAGGCTCCTTGATAGTTGTTTAGCCAGCCATTGCTTACATACCCACAGTGACAGGGTATGTAGCCAACCTCAAGATGTATCATGAGCTAATGGGAAGAAAGCACAAAATCATGCTGAAGAAATATCCAGAGAGTGTCGGTGTCCTCTGCCTCTTCCCACAATGCTGCCTGGATGGCTGCCTCCTCCCCTTCCCCGCCTAGCTTTGCCTCCTGGGCTCCTTGGTTGGTGCTCTCCTTCCCATCCCAAACCAGCCTCCGCCTCCCACTTCCCAGACTGCCTCCTGCAGGGACTCAAGCCCCAATCTGGAGATCAGAGAACCTTCCCTCCTCCTATCCCTGACCACTGAGTGCCTTTGAGCAAGTCTCCTTGCCGCTCTGGACCCCAGAGGGCCTGTCTAGGCTATTGGGGTGATTTCTGAGCCATGGTGAGCTGTGCCCTGGCTCCTGGCAGATGTGATTCCCCAGGAGGGTACGTGACAGGGCCCTGGATCAGAAGGCCTGGCATCCTGCCTGGCTGGGCGGGTGGCAGACCCTGCAGAGCCAGCATCAGTGACTGCGTTTCATGTTGATGTTTATGAGCAGAGGCCGAGCCTTTCTGGGAGGAGGTAAGGGAGGGCATGGCATGGGGGGGTGGGCAGAGCGCCTTTGTCCTGTTAGAAATGCTGCTCTCTTCAGCACGGCCCTCACTGGGAGCATAAATGTGTCCAGAGGAGCCTTGCAGGAAGCAGCTCCTCGCCCTGCAGGCCGCTTGTGCCTTTGACCCTGGGGGCTGGGTGGGCAGGAGGCCCAGTAATTTTCTCATGAAGTTCCTGCTGGGGATCTCTCCCCCCAAGGGCAGGCTCTGGCGCCCAGGTGTGGTGGGATACAGAGGACAACAGACAGATGTGAGCCAGGCATCACTTAGGAAAGAGCCTGTGAGCCTCTCTCTCTCCCATACACCTCTGCACACCCTTGGCCAAGCCCTGTCCCTCCCCTGGGCCTCAGTTTCTCCAGATGTTAAATGGGTCGGCAATATTCCTGGCCCCACAGGGTTCTGGGAGGGATTGAATGGGGAGCCAGCAAGTGGGTGAACTAAAATCCTGGCACACAGAGGATGCTACTCAAATGTCAGCACCCTCCCCTCTCTCCCTGTCCTTCGCCAGTGCGTCTCCAAGCTTCTGCAGCCTTCCTCTATCTTTCTTGGAACTTCCATTAGAATTCCAGAAGGTGAAGAGACCAAATGCCATGCCTTCTTTTGCTTGCTAATCTTCTAAACCTGGGACAGAGGGCTCACCTGCTACCAGGCCTCCCTCTCCTTCTGGAACCTTCCTCTTACGACTGATGCCTGTGGGTCCCAGTCCTGGCTTGAGCATCACCTCCAAAACCTCATTTCCCTGCCCTGCACTGTTTAAGGAGCTCGTTGACATGTCAGGCGCTCAGCCTGGGCCTTCATGTGTCCAGTCCCTACCCTGTCCTTGGGAGGCAGGCCCTTGACCCTCATCTGGTTTCCAGAAGAGAAAACTGAGGCGGTTTTTCCACAAGTGGCTGCTGAGTGCCCCCGCAGGGCACATCAGAGCCAGCCGTGACCTGGCAGCTGGCCTTGGAGTGCAGGATCTGAGCTGTGTTCTCTGCAGGGATGTTGTGGTAGGCCCCAGTGCCTGGGCACCACTGCTGCAGAGGCCAAGGCCCTGGCCCTGGTTACCTGGGGGTCAGCCCTGGAGGGCTGCGTTTCTAATTCAGAGCTGTGGCTGGCTCTCCAGCTCATCCCATCATAGTCTCTTCCATCTTTCTGCTTCTCCCTGTGGTCTACTCTCCGCACAGCGTTCCTTGTGTGGTTTCTTTCCCTCCCATTTCTGAAGCAGAAATTCTCGAGGGCCCTCGTTTGCTGAGTCTATCTCTAATCCTGCCCCCACTTCCCACTTCCTAGTTTGCTGGGTCTATCTCTAATCCTGTCCCCATTTCTGTCCCCACGCTTGGCTGTGTGTGTGTGTCCTGAGATGACTTGAGCCCTCCCTCTGGTACCTTGACCCCTGTCCTTTGCCCTGGCCGTGTGAGGCCAGGCACCAGGTCCTGTTGGCTCTGTGAGCCAAGAGATCTGCCAGACCAGATGCCAGAGCCAGCCCTGCTGAGGACAGGCCCCTGGTTCCCAGTCAAGGGACACCTGCTAACTTAACACTGCAGAGCTCAGGTGCCTTCAGAATCCCAGACTATCCCCGCTCCTACCAGTCAGCTGACCCTGACCACATGGTAAGTGACCTCTCTCAGGCCTGCCCTGAGCTCAGACCAACCTTCTTCCCAGGATGCTCCAGCTGCCAGAAGTCCAGTAGAGATCCCAAAGACTTTAGGTAGCAGGCCCCAAAGATCAAGGCAGTGCTGTTGCCGCTTTCTAAGTTTAAATTCACACACTCAGCATAGATCTCTCTTAGTATTTGCCTAATATTCCAGTAGACCGTCTCCAAGTGGTAGTAATAGGAAAAAAAGAAACACAGTACCAGAGGAAGAAGTTATTGTTTTGCACACCACTGTTCTGTCCTAAAAACTAATCATAGTAGTCCCAGTACTCCTGGTTTTGCCTTCTGAGTGCCAGGCACTGTTCTAGGTGATTTATATGTGGCGTCTTATTTCATCCTCCATATCATCTTCCATGCAGGTACTTTCATTATCCTCATGAAGTGTCATGCCCAGGCTCACAGAGCCAGGGTTTGGATCCAGAATCGTGCCTGCCCCAAGCCACTGTACACTTTGTAGTTGAGCAGTTACTTGGGGGAAAATACTACAGAAATGGGTCATCTCATAGCCCAAGGCTTCTTAAACTTCCTGGCCTATGAATCTGGTCAAAATGCAGATTCGAGCGGGGAATGGTGGTGCACGCTTATAATCCCTGCGCGTGGGAGGTGGAGACAGGAGGATCGCTCAGGTTTGAAGCCAGCAGTGCTGGCTTAAGATACCCTGTTTCCAAAATAAAAAGTATAAAAATAGGTCTGGGAGTGTAGCCTGGAGGTAGAAGGGTTTCCAGGAACCCCAGTACCACACACACACACACACACACACACACACATGCAGATTCAATTCAGTGGGTTCAAGGTGGGGCTTCAGACTCATCATTTGTAACACGCTGCCAGGTGGTGCTGCCATGGCCAGTCTGGGGAGCGGGCTGAGCCATCACAGCACAGAGCCTGTGTTTAAACCTGTCTCCAACTCAGTGCCTGCAAGGGCCAAATAGGCAAGATAAATGGAGGACGCAGCTGAAGGGAGAGGTGACCAGCAGCCAGCCTTTCCTCTCTGAGGTTAGCAAGTCCTGGACCAGCATGACCTGAGTTCTATGTGAAACTTATTTGCAAACATTGAGGCAACTAATCCAGTTTTTAAAAGCACTGAAGTGTGGCCAGATACAGTGGCTCACACCTGTCATCCCAGCTACTTGGGGGGCAGGGCCTGAGGCAGAAGGATCGAAAGTTCAAGGCCAGACTAGGCAACTTAGCAACTTTATCTCAAAATAAAAAAGCTGTAGTCCAGCGGTAGGGTTCAGTCCCTAGTGTAGAAACAAATAAAATACTGCTACATGTTCACGAACGGTCATAGCACTTGTATTCATAATAGCCACATATTCAAAATGACCTAAATGTCTTTCCCCTGATGAATTGGTAAATAAAACATGGCATGCCATAGAATATTACTTGTTAAAAAAAGGAACAAAGTACTGACACATGCTTTAATATGGATGAACACTGACAATATTATATTAAGGGAAAGACACCAGACACAAAATGAGGAATATTCTATGTTTCCATTTATATGAAATATCTAACATGGGAAAAGTAGATTAATGGTTGGCTGGCCCAGGTGTTATCAGGAGGTGCAGGTAGGGTAGGGAGGAACTCTTAATGGATACAAGGCTACTTTTGGGGGGTAAGAAAAGTGCTCCAAAATTAGATTGTGGCTATGGTTATATAACTCTAAATATAATAAAAATCATTGAATTGTCCAGTTTAAATGAATGAAGTATTGGGTATGTTAATCATATCGCAGTAAAGTTTTTTTTATGCTTGGGGTTAAAAGTGTTTTGGATTCAAGTGGTTTTTATTTTTTAAATAATTAATATACATAATGAGATATCTGGGGGATGAGGACTAAGACCAAACACAGAATTTATATTCATATATATATATATATATATATATATATATATACACACACACACACACACACACACACACACCTTATGTACATTCCCCAAAGATATTTATTTTATTTTATTTTTTATTGGTGCACTGTATTCATACATCATAGTGGGATAAAAAAAAAAAAACTTGTGTAGACATACATGCACACATCGCCCAGTTAGCCCCTACCCGATCCCCACCCCGTTCTCTCCCCATCCCTCCTTCCCATGCTTGGCTTTGTGGTTGACATCTAGTATTATAGCAATTTATCCAAAATAAAAAATGATAATCTCACATAACAGTTTCATTTGTCTGATACCAATCTTTTGATGACTTAAAGATAACATTTAAATATTTCTTTTTGCTTTCTTTCTTACCAGAGAATATTTTTTCTTTTTTTTTTTTTAGGTGAAACTATCATACATTTATTTATTTATTTTTCAGAAAAAATCTATCCTAATATGGAATATGGACTCTAGATATCCAAAATGATCTCGAAAAAGAACAAAGCTAGAAGATGTATATTTTCTGATTTCAAAATCATATAAAGCTACAAAAATTGAAATAGTGTAGTACTGTTATAAAGGCGGATATATAAACCATTGGAGTTAAATAAAAGCCTAGAAATAAATTCTTCCATTTATTGTCAAGTTTTTTTGTTTTTTGTTTTTTGTTTTTGTTTTTTTTTGGTGGTACTGGGGTTCCTGGAAGCCCTTCTACCTCCAGGCTACACTCCCAGACCTATTTTTACATTTTTTGGAAACAGGGTCTCCTAAGCCAGCGCACGTGGCTGGCTTCGAACCTGCGCAATCCTCCTGTCTCTGCCTCCCAAGCGCGGGGATTACAAGCGTGCACCACCACGCCCGGCCTTATTGTCAAGTTATTTTTGACAAGGTTTCCACGAACATTTGGTGGAAGAAATAATAATCTCTTAACTAAATATTGTTGAAAAATAATAATTACATGAAAAAGAATAAAACTGGACCCTTACCTAACCCCATATATAAATATTAACTCAAAATAGATAAAAGACCAAAATATAAATCTTAAGACTATAAACTTTTAGAAGAAAATCTGGGTCATAAAACCTCACATCATTGAGATTGGCAGTGATTTCTTGGATATGATTTCAATGGCACAGGCAACAGAAGGGTATACAAACTCCCTAAAAAGATAAAAAATATTGTATATCCAAAGACAATGTAAACAGAGTTAAAAGTTACTGATAGAATGGGATAAAATATTTCCAAATGCTATATCTGAAGGCATATTAATATTCCAACTAGAAATCCTAAAAATTAGCAACAATAAAAGCAAACAATACAATTTAGAGATATGTAAAAGACTAACATAAATAATGAATCTCCACAGATAACCACTCTTAGTTGTCTGTTGGATGGAAAATCTTGTTTCTCTGGTTCTGGTGTGTGTTACCTATTTCTTCTTTGTAGTTAATCTCCTTGAGTATTTTCTCTAGTGCTGGTTTTGACAACATGAATTCCTTCAGTTTCTGTTTGTCATGGAAGCTTCTTATTTCCCCATCTAATTTGAGAGAAAGTTTTTCTGGGTAGGAAATTTTTGGCTGGAAGTTGTTTTCTTTCAGAGTTTGGAATATGTTACTCCAAGCCCTTCTGGCTCTCATGACTTGGTTTGGGAAGTCTGGAGTGATTCTAATTGGTTTGCCTTTGAATGTCACTTGGCCCTTTGTTTTTGTTGCTTTTAAGATTCTCTGCTTGGCTTCCACATTGATCATTTTGACAATTATGTGGCATGGGGATCCTCTTCTCCGGTCCTGTCTAAATGGAGTTCTATAAGTTTCCTGGACTTGTGTATCGACCTCTTGCTCTATGTTTGGAAAATTTTCTGCTAACACTTCCTTGAAGAGATTGTTGATCCCTTTGGTTTCACCCTCTTTTCCCTCCTCTATTCTGATTATTCTTAGGTTACCTCTCTTAAAATGGGTCCATATTTCTTCAATGTCAGATTCCTGCTGTCATATTTTTTTTTCTAAATTAGAAACTATGCATTCATTTTTGGAGTGATCATCTTCTAAGAGCGAGATTCTATTCTCCATGTGGTCTAATCGGTTGTTTGTACTTTGAATTGAGGCCTTCACTTCATTAATTGCATCCTTTATCTCTTTTTGGCTCTCTCTCTGAATTCTTTTTGAAACAGCTCTATTATTTCTACAGTTATTTTCCTGATTTGATCTTCTAGAAATCTCTGAATTTCTGTTTTATCAGGTTCTGATGTTGTGGAGTTGTGGGCATTCATTGCTCCATTGTTATTCCTCTTTCCCAACTTATTGAGGCCCTCAGCAACAAAGTGAGACCCTGTTTCAAAATAAGGCTGGGGGTGTAGCTCAGAGGTAGAATGCCCCTGGGTTTGATTCCTGGTATATAAAAATATGTATGTATATATATGCATATATATACATATATTCATACACATACATCTATACACACACATACACACAAAGCAACAAGAAAAATCTCGGCAGGAAAAAAACAGTCACAGAGAAATGAACAAAACAGTTTACAAAGAAAACACAAATGGTTCTCAAGTACCTGGAAGAATTCTCTCTTCTCATAATAAAAGATGTACAAGTCAAAGCTACTTTGAAAAAATTTTCTACCTTTTAGACAGGTGATGATATCGTCCCATTAGTGCCATTTCCACATTAACTAATCACTTATGCACTGTGGCCATAACTTTTACAATCTGAATTGCGACAGCAAAACCAGCTACGGATTTATGTATTTCCTCACAATTTCACAAGCAGATTTGTTTGTATTATAGATCTTAGCAACCTCAGCATATGATTTTTCTTTTCTTGTTGACAACTTCCACCTTTTGACTTGAAGGAAGCACTTTACAGCTTGTCTTTGACATATCTGAGACACCAGCGTCACTATTCCTACACTTTGGGGCCATCATCATCATCATCATCATTATTATTATTATTATTATTATTTACTGAGGGTGTATTCATTCAAGTCACCCCTCCATGCCAGTCTAGTATGGAGCTGTACCTATCCTCTGTATTTCTATCTTTTAATAAACTTCTTTAAATCATCAGCATCTGTCCAAGCTATGCATATTTATTCTTAGCTTAGGACAAGAACCCGCAGTAATTTTCTGGTTTTGGTCGTTTGGGGTTTTGTTGTGGTTTGAGGGAAATTGTATCCCGGGACCCTAACAGGGGTCCCGGGAAACAGTTTCCCCACAACCATACTCTCCCCAATCCATAACAGTAAATGCCCCTGGGTTCAATATCCAGTACCTAAAAAAAAAAAAAAATCTTACTTATTATTACTGAACTGGGGATTGAACCCAGGGACATTCTACCTCTGATCTATACCTTCAGCCCTATTTTTTATTCTTTATTTTGAAACAGGATCTCACTAAGTTGCAGAAGGCTTCACTAAGTTGCTGAAGCTGGCTGTGAACCTGTCTCAACCTCCCAGGTGCTGGGGTTACAAGTGTGTGCCACAGTGCTGGGCAAAAATAGGGGTTTCTTGAACATAATCACTGTGATACCTCACAGTCCATCTGATAAATGAGATACCTAGGAAGTGATCAAATGGGCAAGTAGTATATATAGCATGGATACACTGGACAAGGGAATGTTTCATGCCTAGGAGGCGTTGGGGGGAAATTTTGTCACACTACTCAAAACATATACAGTGCTTATTTCTGGACTCTCCCATTTAATATTTTCAGATCTCAATTGAGCATGGAATATCAACTGTTAGCTATACCACGGGAATAGCTCTGTGATAGAGAACTTGCCTTGCTAGAATGCACTAGGTCCTGGGTTCAGCCCCTAGAATCTCAAAACAACAACACACACACAAAAAGAACTCTGTTAGTGAGGATAAGGGATAGTAAGTTGGTGTGCATGTAATATGTGGGTTGGGAGCGGTAGCAATTGGTCTTGTCTTTAAAAATTAATACTGCATATACCCACTGACTCAGCAATTTCATATCTAGGAATTTATCCTACAAACATACTCACACATGTGCAAAATGATGCACACACAGTCATTTATGGCAGCCTGGTTTGTGATAGGAGAATGGAAGCAACCTAGGTTTCCTGAAATGGTGGCTGGGAAGTGCACTAAGACCTTGCCTGCATTCTAGTTCTGTGAAACTACTAAACAGGATGTGGTAGCTCTATTCCTACTGACGATGGGGGAAACACGAAGATAGATTCTTAAAGCCAAGCACGGCAGTGCCCACCTGTAATCCTAGTACTTGAGAGGAGAATCTGCAGGTTCAAGGACAGCCTCAGCAAGTGGTGAGACTCATTAACCTAGGGAGGCCCTTTTTCAAAATAAAATAAGGCTGGGGGTGTAGCTAAAAGATAGAATGTCCCCAGGTTCAACCTCAGTAACACACACACACACACACACACACACACACACACACACACACACACACACACAGATTCTTACATTTAAAAGCCAGAAGATGAGAAACCCGACGTGTGGTCTTTTTCTACTTGATTGGAGGAAAAGAAACACACATACATATGCACAAACTGGATGCATTTGGAAATGTACAACACCTTTGGGGTGGTAGAGATGGAGTGAAAGCTGCCTCCAGGTAGGGGAGGGTGCCTGGGGGAGGGGAGCTGACTTTTCCACCCCACAGGATTCTGTGTTGTGTTACCACCACTGGGTGGGACAAGAGTCCTGTGTGCAGGTCCATGTGGCCACCCGCGGCCCCCACAACACCCGAGTTAAAGCAGTAACTCCTAGCGCCACTGATTACTCTGAGTTAAAGAAGATACCCCCGGGGTCAGCCTCCCCTTTCCCTGTGTTTGCCAAGATGTATCCAGCCTTGGATTCCATGTGTGCTCTGGAAGTGACCATAGTGTTCTCTAGATCAGGACAAACACTGCCCGCTCACACGGATGCAGAATATGCAGCCTGAACCCTGATGCCATGGTGACCCCATGGGGGGCACATCACGTTGGCCTACTGGAGATGAACCCCCTGTGTTTGCTTCCTGTCCTCTAGGCACGCCCCAAGGGCGAGGGGCTGACACCCTACCAGGGCAAAAAGCGATGCTTTGGCGAGTACAAGTGCCCCAAGTGCAAGAGAAAATGGATGAGCGGGAACTCCTGGGCCAACATGGGGCAGGAGTGCATCAAGTGCCACATCAACGTGTACCCGCACAAGCAGGTGAGCCGAGCCACGTCCGCGCGGGGGCGGGGCCGGAGCCGGGGCCTGGGCCGGGACGGGCAGGCTGGCAGCGGGTGGGCGGGGCCTAGGTGGGGCGGGGCCGCGAGGGCTGATGGTGGGAGAGCTGAGCCAGGGCAGGGGCGGGGCCAGGTAGGAAGTGGGAGGACGGAGCCAAGGTGAGGGTGGGGCCGCAGCCGGGAAGGCAGGCAATGGTAGGGCGGAGCCAGGTCAGGGGCGGGGCCAGGCAGGCAGTGGAAGGGCGGGGCGGAGCAGACAGACAATGGTAGGGCAGAGCCAGGTCAGGGGCGGGGCCAGGCAGGCAGTGGAAGGGCGGGTTGGAGCAGACAGACAATGGTAGGGCAGAGCCAGGGCAGGGGCGGGGCCAGGCAGGCAGTGGAAGGGCGGGGCGGAGCAGACAGACAATGGTAGGGCGGAGCCAAGGTGGGGGTGGGGCCAGGGCCGGGCAGGCAGTGGGACGGCAGAGCCAGGGCAGGGGCGGGGCCGAGCAGATAGGCAATGGAAGGCGGAGCCAAGGTGGGGGCGAGGCCGGACCAGCAGGTGGTGGGAGGGTGGAGTCAAGGTGGGAGCAGCGGACTGGTAGGGCAAGCAGTGGGAGGGCGGAGCCAGGGCAGGGGCGGGGCCTGGAAGGCAGGCAGTGGGAGGGGTGGGGCGGCAATGCTATAGTTATTCTGTTATTGGGCTTCCTACTCCTTCATATAAGAGGATGCGCCAGATCTCTCCAAGCTGCTCCTTTCTTGTTTCATCTGAAATGGGGTGATGGGGAAGAAGAGCCATTTTCCCAGGACTGGAAGGAGGATAAAGGGGCAACTGCACCAAGATCTTGGGAGAACAGACCCAGGTTAATTTAAAAACAGATGAATGGGGGCTGTTGTCCTGAGACCAGCAAGATGCTGTAGAGCAGGTGCGTTTCACTTCTTCATTCATGCAATGCACACCTGTGAGGGGGGCTGCTGTGCACCCTGCAGGGAAGGGGTTGAAAGGACCTACTAAGGTAGGATGCGAAGAGGAAGCCATTCAGAGGAGGCGACCCGAAGAAGGGAGCCAGACCTGTCACAGTTGGGGACATGGCCATCCTAGGAAGAGTGTACAATCAGTGCAAATGTCCTGAGACCAAGAACTTGGGTGATCAAAGACCATAGCCCAAGGAAGGAGCAGGAGAGTGGATGGAGAGGAGTGGGGTGTCCACTACAGGACGCTCACCAGAGTCTGGGGCACCTGAGAGTGCCCAAGAGCAACAGGGCTTTTGCCTTTGTTTTAAGATGATAACCTGGTTGTATGCCAGGATCGGTCTGGCAATCCTTGTTCTTGCTTCTGAGTTGAACTTGCACTTGTGTTCAGCAAGTCTGTTGAACTGGGAGCCATGCCCGGAGGCAGACAAGCCTCAGTGTATGTGCTAGCCATGCCATGGTGACCCGGGTGTGCCAGAGCCAAGGGTTCACTTGGCTCCCAGAGACCCCTCTACGACTCTCCTGTCATCTTCCGAGACAGCCCTCTAGGCCAGCCCCATTTATTTCCCATTGTATAGAGGGAGAAACTGAGGCACAGAGTGTAAGTCAATAGAGAAGCTGGGATTGATGAAGAGGGATGAGCTTAAGATCAGAGGACAGAGTAGACCCTGGTGTGGCATGGGAGTGAGGAGGGAGCAGGGAGACAGGCCCTGGGGCCTCCTGGAACATTCCATTTCTGCAGGGCTGCTTGAGTCTGTGCTGCCGGTCTGACTTCCTGCAGGGGCTCATTCTTGTCTGCTAGCAGAATCCAAGCACTGCCTCTGACCAGCCCACCCCATCTCCATCTCAGGATTGGTAGCTCCAAAAGCCTGACCTGGAAGATCTTTCCAGAGCATGTGGCTCCAATCTTGCCTCTTCCAGTCACTCAGCTGGTACTTGTGGTGTTTGTGAGCACCTATTGTGTGCCGAGAAGACTGGGGCCCAGCAAAGAGATGGGACTTGAGCAAGGTCTCCCAGCCAGCCAGCATGGAGGCTCCTGGGAGCAGTTCTGCCACCAGCCCCTCTGGCTCCTTCTTGGCCCATGTGCTTCTCTCGCACTGGCTATTCTCTCTCAAGAAAGCCTTGAGCTGGGCAGGGGATTTGGGAATGGCACCCCAGCCTCATTCAGTCTCCCTGGTAGTCAGGGGCCTTTGAAGAGCTAAGAGGAGGTGGAGATCCTCTCTCCTAAGCCCCCTGCATGAAGAGAGTATGGTTGATTTTTTCTGCCCCTCTCCAGCCCTAACCTGGGTAACACCCTCCAAAAAAAACAACCCTATCTCCCCCCACCCCAGCCACATCTGTTTCTCATCAGGCTCCAGCTGTGCACTCTGCTGACCCTGCCCCCCCCCACTAGAAGAAAACACTAATGGGCCTCACCTCTCTGCAGGGTGGGGCGGCCTGAAGATCAGTCCCAGTTGCTGGGGCTTTCCCTGCACAGAGGGAAGTCCTCCCTCTGAGCCGCAGGCCCAGGGTCCCTACAGGGAAGGGCACCAACAGGTCAGGCCGAGGAAGAGCACAGCTCAGATGAGCTGAGGGCCGGGCTGGTGAAGATGTGCAAGAGCATCTCCACAGGGCTCAGCTGGTTCCTTGCCGAGCCTGCCCCACCCGGTACGCCGCGAGTCGTCACACCTGCTAGTGCTCTCTGTCTGCCAGGCTCCATTCTAGTCCCTTTGTATGCCTTAGATGGTCTTCCGACAGCCCCATCAAATACTCTTATTAGCCCCTTTTTATGGAAAAGAAAATTGAGGCGTGGAGAGGTTAAGTGACTTGCTAAAGGTCACAGAGTAGTTATTGAGTCTTGCTGGGTCCCTTATGCTTATAGAGGTCTTTAAGGCAGTCATCTTGTTTACACACACACACACACACACACACACACACACACACACACACACCCTAGGCAAAGACAGCCAAGGTTACTGACTCCCATTCAGGTAGGATGAGATTTAGAGGAGTCTTGCCCAGCAGCCTAGGCTGGTGGGTGGCCAAGCAGGTGAGTCAAGTGATACCAAGTTATGTGAGACCTGGCAGAAGACACCAGCAGAATAGACTTCGGGACCATCTGGAGCTGGCCGCTGGGGCTCCCTGGAGGCTCTGTCTTCCACCACCTTCTGACCCTCCATTGGCTCCTGGGACAAGACCAGAAGGCAGACACCTGCCTGGCAGGATGGGTGCAGCTGGGCAGGTGCTGGGAAATCCCGCATGCACTGTGCTCCTAAAGGGGGTGCAACTCCCAACACAAGAGGAAGGTAGCATCAGGAGAGGTGCTGCCCTGGGGATAGAAAGCCAGGGCCTAGGACAGGCAGAGGGTGCATGAGACATGGAGGGGCATGGCTGTGAACTAGCCCGAGCCCCAGGCCAGGGCGGCCAGGGGCCCGCAGACACACAGGTGCAGCTGGACTGCTTCCTCGCTGCAGGCCCCTGGGTGACTCTTGAGTGGCTCAGAGCCTCAGTCTCCTCTTCTTTAAGACAGATGGCCACACAGGGAAGCTGGAAGGTCAGGAGGCATTACTCATGTGGCAGCACTTGGCCACATAAAGTGTACACTGGGTCAGGCGACTCACCCCAGCTTTTCTGACCTGCCACCCCCCCACCACCACCCCCGCCATACACACACACACACACACACACACACACACACACACACACACACCTGGTTCTGGGAGGGTCTAGACCAGTGAGCTTGGGAAAGAACAAGGGCAGTTAGAAATTAGGTTGGGTTTGGTCTGGTAGTGGGGACACTTCAGAGCCACGTGGTTAGACTGTCCTGTGGGAGCTGAGGAGCAAGCCTGCAGGGCCCCCATGTGGCTGGGGACTTCTGGGGTGACCTCCAGCCTCAGGTCCTGAAGCCCTTCTCATAGGAGCTCCTCAGCTCTGGGGGCATGCAAGCCCCGGGAAGGGCCCTGCTGTAGGTCCCCTAGGAATATGGGACAGCAGGGCCATGACCTTCTGTGCCTGTCCCCTGGCCCTGGCTTCAACCCTAAGTGACGCTGTAGGGCCTGTGTCGCCTCCCATTCATAAAAAGAGTAAACAGCTTCCATGGCTTCTAGAGTCCAAGTGCTTCCTACTCACGATTCCCAGCTGGGGAGAAAGGGCTCATCCCCCTTCACAAAGGGCAGACGTGGCTCAGAGTCATGGGTGCCCAGCCACGGTCACACAGCACCGGGGAGCAGAGTGGTATTCAGACCTGACATGAACTCAAATACTCCCTCTCCCTGGCCAGGGAAGCTGGCCCTCTGAAGGCCCCTGACATGGGACCCAAGCTCCTGTCCACCTTCCAGGCCTTTCTTTTATGGCTTAAAGCTTGGGAGTACAGGGAGAGGTTTTACAAGCCCTGGGAGGAAGGGTCCCTGGATCAGAACCCTGCCCACTCACAGTCTCGCCTTCTAGAACCCTCTAGTGCTTCCATTCCCAACTGTTCTGAGTGTCAGCTTGGGGCAGGATTGGGGCTGGGCAGAAGAGCCAGAGGGCTACCTTTGAGCCCTTACCATCTGGTCAGAGTGGGGGGCAGCACTCAGCTCAGCTGCCCTCCCCTGGCCATCCTGGGCCACGACACTGGCACCCAAGGGTCCCTCACCCTACCTGGGCCTGCAGGTCCTGTGCCCCTTTCCTCAGTCTGTGGTCCCCAAATGGCCCTGGCCAGCTTCTTTGGAGCCCCCCACCCCGTTCCAGGCAGGGGACCCTTCTGCAAGCAGGGCTCTGGGTGGGGACTTGTGGAGGGAAAGCAGAGTCTCTGTGAGCCAGGCAAGGAACCGTCTGTTTGGGGCACACCATGAGTCTTCCATAGTGCCTCCAGGAAGACAAGTTTTTGCTGGATTCTGAGGCTGGAAAGGGGAAGGAAGGAGACCAGGGCACTTGGTCCATCAGAAGGTGCTGGCACGTAGCCAAAGTTGCTGGTTTACACACAGCCAGATGTTCCTCTGGACCTACTAAGGAGGTGCTGTGAGCTGCCCACTGTCCAGATACAAACACAGGCCCCCTGAGGTCACATAGCAGGCGACAGGCCTGACAGGTTACCTCTCTTCTCTGGGCCTCAGTTTTCCTATTAGAAAACAGGTTTGCCGGGCATCATGGCACATGCCTGTAATTCCAGTACTTGGGAGGCTGAGACAGGAGATTCGTAGGTTGAGGCTAGCCCCAACAATTTAGCAAGACTCTCAGCAATCTAGAGAGACCCTGTTTCAAACAAAACATAAAAAAGGGCTGAAGGTTTAGCTCATAGGTTCAATTCCTAGTACAAAGAAAGAAAAGAGAGGGGGAGGAAAAGGAAGGGAGGCAGGCAAGCAGTGAGGTTTTATTCATATCATTACTCAACAAACAGGGCAGGCGGTGGGATGAGGGGTGAATCCACACACCGCTGCAGTCTTCCCCAAGCCTGGAGTGCTGTGACTGATCAGGTGAATCCCTCCTTGAATCCTGAGGCCACCTGAACAGGTGTGGGGGTGACAAGTGTCCAGGGAGGATGTGCTGGGTGCTGAAATCAGGAGACGTGGGGTGGGCTCTCCTTTGAGCTGGGACTCGGTTTCCTCATCTGAAAGCATCTTTAGACCCCTGTCCAGCCTCTATCCTGG